>NC_136642.1:25970330-26510330 GCF_949748355.1 Melanostigma gelatinosum | reverse complement strand
GGAGCAGGAGGAAAAGATAAAGAATCATCTTTTGTCACACTTCTAGTTCTCTGGACACAACAGGGACACATTTGAAATAAAGTGTATTCTGCATAATATGTCATCTTTAAAGCTAAACCTGAAGCTGAACTTTCTGCCATATTAAGCCCGTATTGTACATGTGTTCATTCAATATTGAGCCCTAACCGTTGCATTCTTTTTCTTTCAAGCTGCTAGCCAACGTAGTGATCTATGTTTGTGCCATCACTGTGGGCGTCATGTCGTACTACATGGCTGATCGGAAACATCGAAAGGCCTTTCTGGAGGCGAGACAGTCACTGGAGGTCAAACTCAACCTGGAGGAGCAGAGCCAGCAACAGGTCAGAGGACAAACCGTACAACATTCTGGTGTTAATACGTGAGTTTAAGGCAGGGGTGCCCAATACCTCGATCAACTGGTTGATCGCGGAGGTAGTGCGGGTAGATCGCATGCCATTCAAAAAAAAATGAGATGTCCTCATGGCATTTACCACTTGATTTTCTAACACACGGGTCACCACGTATGCGCAGTCAACCACGCGAGCTACTGCAAAACTCCGGCGAGCTAATTAGTTAGCCTTCCAATTTATTTCTACTAAAGAAGCTAAAGCTGTAGCGCCATGATTTGGGAAACTTCCAAAACCTGGCGTCAGAACTGGAGACTCAGCGGAAGGCGTGTGCGTAAAATGACAGAGCAGATTGACAAGTGTCTGTCAGAGTTTGACAAACGCTTTCAAGGCGTTGCTTTACTCGAGCCAGTTGCTACACTTATGTGCTGCACATTTGGGGAAGATATTGAGGTTGATTCACTCGCATCAAAAATTGCACCGCTGTTTCACCTGAACTCGTCTGGAGTGGAGGATGAGATGTTGACACTGCAAGCTGACATTCAGCTGAAGTCCAGGGCTCATGTGGAGTTTTCTCACAGAGGAAAAATACCCAAACATGAGGACATGTGATACCTTAGACTGCATTATTCGGCTCTACTCATGTATGTGAGTCAGCCTTTTCCCACATGAAGAACATTAAGTCCATACACCGTTCCACCATGACTGATGATCATATGAAGTCTGCTTGAGGCGGATACCAGCAGCTACTGTCAGACTATGCAACTCTGGCCAATCCCATTCAGTGCAAGTCATCAGAGTAAGGTAATGACAAAAAATGTACAGAATTGAATTGTGCCATAAGGGCTCATGCAGTTATGCAAGGTACGCCAACATATATTGTAAATATAAAGTATACTCGGTGTTAGGGGTGTAACGGTACGCGTATTCGTATTGAACCGTTCGGTACGAGGCTCACGACGAACCGAACGTTTGAAAAAGCCTTTATTTAACCAGGTAGTCCCATTTGAGATTAAAAATCTCTTTTGCAAGATGTAAGTAACAATACAAGATGTAAGCAAGATGTAAGTAACAATACTACATAACATTAAGGAGCAGTTTTTGTTTTTGATGCTTATGTGTTGCTAAGAAGACACCCCAGAAGATGAGTCACTCAGGTATAGTTCCATCATTGTTCAAAGTCAAAGAATAACTTCATGATGTTAGTTGTAATGAATAAATATATTTTAAAATCAAGTACATTTCTCTGGCATTTATAGTTTTCTACTGTACCGAAACGTACCGAACCGTGGCTCCACTGTATCGTACCGAACCCAACCGTGAGTTTTGTGAACCGTTACACCCCTACTCAGTGTATGTGTGGGGGGGTGGGTATGTGTATGTATGTATATGTATGTATGTATATGTATGTATGTATATATATATATATATATATATATGTGTGTGTGTGTGTGTGTGTGTGTGTGTGTGTGTGTATATGTGTATATATATATATATATATATATATATATATAACACTTACAAATGGTAAAGCCGTGGTTTTATTAAAGTTTTTCACACAACAATCACATACTACAATTTAAATTCAATGAAACAGTCTCAGTGCCAGAAGAACTAATTCTAACACTCCTACTGTAATAGGTTTTTTCTATTCTGCTTTCACTGATTTGCTAAAGGAATAAAGTCCAGGCTCTCTCCTGGAAATATCCCCCTCCTCTCTCTTCTCTCTGCTCTGCTGTTTTCCTGCATGTTTTGCAGGCTCTCACAGTCCGCTCTCTCTCTCTGTGTTTTTTCTTTTTCTCATGCTCTCCGTTGATAGCAGAATGGTCTTCTGTCCCCCTATAAGTGGGTAAGAGAGCAGAAGGGTCTTCTTGTCCTCACTTCTTAGGGGGTATGACCCCTAAGTGTCTATTCAATAAGTCTGTCCCATTCTCTAGTTGGGGAAAAGCCCAAACTCAGTTTTTCTGCTGATAAAAAGCTGGCTCCTCCTTCAGGCTCATGAGTCACTCACACATGAGTCCTGCTTCTTTTAGAGCTGACACAGAATGTAACTGGTTTGATCCCATTCAGAAGAGGAAGGATGATATAAGTATTGAGTGACTATTTTATATAAGGCGTCTATGCAGTTTATATGGTGAATCACATCTATCAACAAATAAAACAAGTTATAGGTTTAATCACTTCTATCATGAATTACACCAGTTTATATGTTTAATGGTTGTACTTTGAATCAAAAAGGCTACAGGTTATAATAGTTGTGCTTTTATGCTTTCATACTTTTCTACGATCTTTGAACACTACATATAGAAATAAATCCAGTTATATGACATTAAAATAATTACTAGTGAACATTGGTGAAAAGTTTCATGAGTTTTTGTGCATCCTGAAGTTGGTCAAACATGTTCAAAATGTCAAAATCCAACATGACAGACTTCCTGTCTGACAAGAACATTTTATGTAAAGATAAGAGCAATGTTCCCACCAAATTTCTTAAGCCAAACCACTGCAGAACTTTGCAATTTTCTCCAGCTCTGAAAGGAGCGCCAAGTTTTGTGAGCTTTCGAGCATCCCAAAACCCTCAAGAATGCAATTGTGCAGATTAATAATAATAATAATAATAATAATCTTAACAAAAACAACAGGTTCCTTGCACTTTCAGGGCCACGGACCGTTCAGCTAATAATCCTATCAATTTCAACAGGGCCTCTACGACTCCTGGTCTGTGCTCGGCCCTAATAAAATCACGTATAATCATAAATCCTTGATGAAAGGTGAGGGCCCTATCTTGGGACAAAAAAAGCTGCCTTTTGGTCAGCAGACAAGGAAGCATACAGGATTGCTAGAACAAGACTGAAAGCTGGCATCAAGGAGGCAAAGAAGAGGCATCAAGAGAGACTGGTGAGAGACCTCAACACCAACAACACTAAATATATGAGGCAGGACATCCACAATGTCACAGGCTACAAAAACAGGAGCATCCCCATCATGTGTGAGGCCACCTTCACAGATGAGCTGAACACCTTTTGTACTCTCTTTGATCTCCTCAACAAAGAGTCAGCTGTCAAGTCTGCCCCACCCCCAGAGGACCGGCCACTGTCAGTATCCCCAGAGGACCGGCCACTGTCAGTATCCCCAGAGGACCGGCCGCTGTCAGTATCCCCAGAGGACCGGCCGCTGTCAGTATCCCCAGAGGACCGGCCGCTGTCAGTATCCCCAGAGGACCGGCCGCTGTCAGTATCCCCAGAGGACCGGCCGCTGTCAGTATCCCCAGAGGACCGGCCGCTGTCAGTATCCCCAGAGGACCGGCCGCTGTCAGTATCCCCAGAGGACCGGCCGCTGTCAGTATCCCCAGAGGACCGGCCGCTGTCAGTATCCCCAGAGGACCGGCCGCTGTCAGTATCCCCAGAGGACCGGCCGCTGTCAGTATCCCCAGAGGACCGGCCGCTGTCAGTATCCCCAGAGGACCGGCCGCTGTCAGTATCCCCAGAGGACCGGCCGCTGTCAGTATCCCCAGAGGACCGGCCGCTGTCAGTATCCCCAGAGGACCGGCCGCTGTCAGTATCCCCAGAGGACCGGCCGCTGTCAGTATCCCCAGAGGACCGGCCGCTGTCAGTATCCCCAGAGGACCGGCCGCTGTCAGTATCCCCAGAGGACCGGCCGCTGTCAGTATCCCCAGAGGACCGGCCGCTGTCAGTATCCCCAGAGGACCGGCCGCTGTCAGTATCCCCAGAGGACCGGCCGCTGTCAGTATCCCCAGAGGACCGGCCGCTGTCAGTATCCCCAGAGGACCGGCCGCTGTCAGTATCCCCAGAGGACCGGCCGCTGTCAGTATCCCCAGAGGACCGGCCGCTGTCAGTATCCCCAGAGGACCGGCCGCTGTCAGTATCCCCAGAGGACCGGCCGCTGTCAGTACACTTGCAAATGAAGACGTCCACGCAGAGTTACCTGCGTGGACGGCAACCTGGTCAGCAACCTGCGGCTCACGAGCCGCAGGTTGCTGACCCCTGTGCTAGGCCAACCGCATCCTGACTCCAGCTCTGTACTTAAAACACACATTTATATCCATCTGATCATCTCACGCTCTGTATTTCCCAAAATGTTGATCTATTTATTTTGTTGACTGTGGTCAGCGAGCATACAACTGATTAAGTCTTCATCAATCAAACTCATATCGGTGATATAACGGGGCATGTACGATTTTTGATCGTGGTATGGTCCGTGTTTCTTTTCAGTAGCTGTGTATGATGTCCTTTCTGTGTCTGTCTTTGTCCTCTACAGGAACGCCTGCTGCTCTCCATCCTTCCAAAGCACATAGCTGATGAGATGCTTCAGGACATGAAGAAGGAGCCCAGTCAGAAAGAGATGCAGCAGTTCAACACTATGTACATGTACAGACACGAAAACGTCAGGTAACTTGGTTCCTCTCTCGGCTTTGACCATCACAGCTTTCAGCTGAACGTTCATATGTAACATGAATGTCGTCTTGTTGATTTCGTTGACTGCGTGTGCAGCAGGAGGCTTCTCACAGTGGTGTCTACGTATCTACATTGATCCCTGAGTGGGTTCACAAGCAACGTCACACACCAAACCAATTAAAGCCATTAATGTTAAGCAAACACACATTTATTGTCTTATTTTTTCAAACTGATACACTGTTGAAAATTGACATTGATTGTCAATGTACCAATAACTCAATAACAACACAACAAAGCTATTTTTAACGAATCATATGGCAGCCTTTTACAAACAGCCCACTTCCCAAAACAGACTGCATGGTTAGTTGAGTTAGCTGAAACAAACACAGTACATTGTGTCCCATAGTTGGATGGGAGGGAAGAGGAAACTGGTTTGTGTTGATCGAGAAAGCTACAGTCACAAGCTTAATCATGACAAAGAAACAAGATGTTAGTGTGCAGATACAAGTTCACAACGGATCAAGTCTGCCTTAAAACAATGGTCAGGTGCCCACATGACCACCGACGCAGCTTTTGCTTGCTGTAATCATTCCTCCTGTTCATACTGTAACGGTCTTCTTAATTTGGATTAAACGTTAGTGATGGGGGACACAATTCTGTGCTCAAGCTAATATGAGGCTTCGTCAATCTGTCTTCGACAAATGACGTGGCTACATTCCAACTGAACAGTCTTTCTAGTATTACATCCCCTCTTTGTGTTTTTATAGACAGTGTTTCCCTGTTAAACTGCTGTTAAATATAGCAACAAAAACAGAGAGAGGAGTGTGGAATTTGTCCCCTTTACATTGAAATAGCTTAAGGAACAAATCTTTCAATGTCCAGTATGAACAGGAAGAATGAATGTTGCTATGGGCTCATGCCTGGTTTTGGACAACAGTTAGCACAGTTCTAAAACCTGTGCTAACAAAGACAAAGTTTAAGTCTGTTACCTGAAGCATCACTATCCAGTGAAGCATGAATTCAAGCGCTTCCAGTTTTGAACACCAGCAACTAGACGGATCCCCTGGAATGAGATGTGAGGCCTGCTTTAATAACCCATCATAGAAGTCCCACATTGTGCTGATACACACAGAATGAAGATATGCTCCTGGCTGCTCGGCACCTTTTGAATATATCCTCTGTGGCTCATTTTCAGGTTCTGAATCTTCTGAATATACTTTGAATCAAGCAATTCTTTAAACTCCACAGAAATGATGAGCTAATTCGTTATCAATACTGAATGATAAGAGAAACACAAAACATCAAATGTTGTGATGGCTTTATTGGGCTTATTCACACCTATTGAAAGGACGGGTGGGTGTGGTTGCCATTCCATTTTAATTTGGCTCAGTGAACAGCAAATGTATTTGTCCGACTGAACCAACAACATCAAAAACAACAGAGACTAAAACCCGTATCTGACTTGGCTTCTTGTAGCCTATTCAAAGCTCCTGTCGTCTCCATCAACACTGTAGGCTGTGAAAAGATGAAGAGTTTATCACAGCATCTCCACCGCCTGCTGCTGATAAAGATTCAACATCTTACCTGCTTGCCTCCTGTCCCCCCTGACCACTCATTTATAAGCGGTGTGCCAGCATAGCCAACTAGAAAACAGCCAGTCATCAGTTTTCATCAGTGATCACTGCTCTGGAGTGGAAGACTGGACACAGATTCTAAGTAGCGATTTGTAACAATGTGACTAGTTGGAACAGTGAAAATGTGCATGAATGTGTCTGTGACTGCAGCATGATATCAGTACTAATGGGCCATCTTGTATCTGTGTCAGTATTTTGTTTGCAGATATCGTGGGCTTCACACAGCTGTCATCGTCCTGCAGCGCTCAGGAGCTGGTCAAACTCCTCAATGAGCTCTTTGCTCGCTTTGACAAACTGGCTGCAGTGAGTTTCACACCGTTACATAACATTCTGAATGTTTTACAGACATTTGGAGTCTTTATCCACCTCTTATGTGAGTGATTTGGATTGTTTTAAAGTACGAGGCATTATCACAGTTACATGAAAAGAAACAAGTGATCCAGCCAGTGTTTTTTGTTTTGTGTCATCATGAAATCCTGTAGCAATTTTTATTTTGTATATATATTCTTGAGAAATCCGTTTCTCCTCCTTCAGCCACTGAGTGTTAAAAAAACACAGCTCGGTTAAAAAAAAAGAATCTACACCAAGAAAAATGCTAAAAATGTCATGTCAATGTCATAACTTCTTAGTTATATATCTTTCAACTTGAACTCTTACAAATACTAACTTCTGATAGCTTCAGCGTCACAACAGTCAGGCTAGCCCACTGACCAATCACGCCGCACGTTATTGCGGAGCCAGCCGCACGTTAATGCTGACGTACTTGTAGGCCAGCTAGCAGCTCTGACACGTCAAAGAATACGCCCAACATGTCAAACTAAAGATCTGATTGGTTGAACACTATGACAATCAACAATATCGTCCCCATTCACTTAAAGTGCACATGGATGCACTTGTGAGTCTGCAGGCCTCTGGCTCTGTTCTACCTAGAGACACAGAGGTGAGATCTGATTGGATAAAAGCTCTACTTAAAACAAGCTGCACTGGAAGCAGAGCAACTGAGGAAGACAGGAGCTGTGCAATGAGAAAATAAGATAATGGGGAAAAATATTTTTATAAATTATAATACATGTAGTGTATTTCAGAAAAATTATTAAATTATAAAACAGCTATAACTTTGTGATTCTGTTTAGGCCAGCAGAGAAGGCCTTGCAGGCCCTGACGGCCCACCACTGGTATATGTGTGTGTGTGTGTGTGTGTGTGTGTGTGTGTGTGTGTGTATACATATGTGAGGTTATTCATTATAAGGTTAGCAATATAAAAACTACTATCTGTTTTTCACATATTTTTCATATAAAACCAGACTAGTAAGATCTTCAGTGTGACCTAAACTCAGGGTACCTGCGGACACAGAGGACTGATCACATACAGTTCCCTCTGTTTAAGACATTTGCAATCTGTTTCTTATATCCTATATGTAACCATTCCTCCATCATTTCTGTTCAGTTAATCCAGAGAAAAGTGTATGAAGTAAATGTTATGTATCATTCGTTAACTGAATGGCATCGCCTCATTTATTTGAAAGGAGCCGACACAAAGGGCAAAACACCACGGTCATCCAACGTGGGCCATATGTGCACATTTCTGGTAGATTACTTTGTGTATTTCTTCTGTTTACGTTGCCATCTTTGTGACGAGAGATAACACAAGGGCTGCCATGGTAACTGTCCAGAGTTGTGAGGAACAAAAACCGCTGTCAGAGAACCTTAAAATCCCCAGATCTGTTCCTCAAACTGGACCTCCTGGATGGCACCTCATGTCGCACCAATACCACTGCTGTAACAATAAATTGCACTTACCATGAAGCTCATGCTCAAAATGATGCTTAAGAGCCGTATCTTAACTCACTGATGTTAGTTCACCACAGCAGGTAAATGGAGCAGAACAGAAAGCTATTGTGTGTCGCTATTTAAAGTCGGTATCTTTGCCAATCCCGATCCGACTATATCTGTGGATCTCGAAAAGCTATTCCAAAATGTTTCAAAGATCAGCCATTCCGTAATTTCTATCATTGCAGAAAAAGACAGATGGATAAGGTGATGTAGGTAGTCCATCGCTCTCTCTCTAAACCTCTTCTACCCTGTCAGAAATATCACCAGCTGAGGATCAAGATCCTGGGAGACTGCTACTACTGTATCTGTGGGCTGCCGGACTACAGGGAGGACCACGGTGCATGCTCTATCATGATGGGTCTGGCCATGGTGGAGGCCATCTCGTGAGTACAGGGACGAGGGGGTCGAGAGCTGGCCTGTTCTAAAGTTCACTCAGTGTCAGCTACATTCCGATGTGATGCGGTGGGTTAGTCACTTGGTTCACAGTGTGTAATCGATCACGCTGATGGATTTTCTGTGGACCACATCTGTGCAATAAAGCAAAGTGAACAATGAGGGGTCATTAAGCTCAACTCGATTCTGATGCAACATTTTGGTCAGACTCCAGACGAGCTGCCATGAATGGATTTCCTTTAGTTAGGAAGCCCTTGCTGCTCTAAATCAGATCCAGCAGAGACGGTGTTCCCTATAGGTTGAGTCAGAAAAGAGAGCTGGGTTTTTGATTGTAACAAAAACAGAAGCTACTTGTGGATCCTGCTGCTTTTTATTTAATGTCGTGCTTTCTAAACCAACCACAGGTATGTCCGAGAGAAAACCCAGACACACGTCGATATGCGGGTTGGAGTGCACAGCGGTACAGTCCTTGGGGGGGTGCTGGGTCAGAAACGCTGGCAGTACGACGTCTGGTCCACAGACGTCACTGTGGCCAACAAGATGGAGGCTGGAGGGATACCAGGGTAAGAACAGACATGTCGTTCAAGTTTTTGAAATGGAGTTACTTCAGCCACTGTTGGAACAATGTTTATGTCACAATTACATCAGGCTTCAAGTGTTGACACACTGTTCAGATGTTGCTTTCAGTCCATTTTTTTGGGTCCTTGACATTGAAAAAAGGTTTCATAACAATGTTTCATCCATTCTGTCTTGCTCACTTTGTTTATTTACCATTTTTCTTTTTCATATTTACCTGCCTTCTGTTTCAGCTTTAACTTCCTATTTTCCATGCATTGACTCCATTTACTTTTCAGTCTCTTATGTGAACCGAAGTAACTGAAGAGCAGTTGAAATTTCCTGGATACCTTAAATAGCGTAGTTTAGAATCCATACACGTGTATTACTACAGTAGATAGCGGTCAGACAGGAGTACCGACACAGGAGCAAAGTAATGTACTGCTGTGTGTGTGTGTGTGTGTGTGTGAGAGCAGCAACATGTATTTTAGACACCTAAAAGAGAGACGCACCTAAAAAAATGTGTTGAAGTGTACGCTATATTCAAAACATTTTCACCACTTTGCCTTGTTGTCAAACGGCCCTTTCCGACGGGGAACTGAACTAAAAGTGAAACTTCTTTCTGCTCACTTTAAAGACTCTTTTTACAACAGTACAGATAAGCTTCACTCTAAGTTCAGGTCCATGTCTGTCAAGCTGGTTCGTTTAGGTGGGCCTTTCTTTTAGCTGTCTGAAATATGTTTTGCTGCTGACCACATCTACAACAGTTCACGGCTGCTGTGCTGCTACTCCTGTCTGCTTCACCAAACTGGGGCTGTGCCGACCGCTGACTACTGTAGTAAAACACTGACTGTGTATAAGAACGTCATGCAGCCCCACTTCAAAACACCAGATCTATCCCTTTAAGTCCCCGGGGCGGGACATCCGGCTGACAACATGGCCTACTTTCTACCTAATGTGCCCACAGCCTGAGAATGTGGGCCTCTGTGAAGATGTTCCTGTTTGTCCTTTGTGAGTGTGTTCTGTGTGACTGGCCTGTGTCTGCAGGACTCACCCTCACAGTGCATTCCACAAGGCTGCTGATGATCGCTATCTGTTTGATAGTGATGGTGAGAATGTCACAGTTCAACACAAAAACGGTCCACTTCTGTGTGATGTCTCATTGCATTTAACCTCTCCACCATTGCTCTCCTGGTGTGTTCCAGATGTGTTGCATGAGTGGATAATTACAAGCCAGACCTGTACCCCCCAGTTCTAAAAGCTCCCATGTCTTTCTACTGAGCCCTTATCTACCAAAGGAACAATCCCATATTACATTGGTCAATGTCATCAGTTACCAAACTCATTTTCATGAAATGACATGCAGTAATGACCTCTACAGCAGCCTTTTCCCCTGTGTGATAGTTAATGGTGAGTTAACATTTCAAAACTCTGAACTTGTTGAAATGACAAAAACATGCAATATAAGACATTCTATGAATCTAAAGCTGCGTATTCCTTTTTTCTTCTAAACACAACGTCTACGTTTACACACATCCTGCAGACATGGAGCAACGTTGGCAGTAGGGTTTGTGTCCACCTGATGAATCCAGGTCCAGTCGTCACAAAACGGCTCATTCAGTGTTCTTCAGCTAGTTTTGGACTGTGTCTGCTTGGTGCTGAGCAGACAATGTTCACTGGGTTTATCTGGAACGAGAGAGGAGTTTGTGGGCCATAAAAGCACAACAATAAGCCAGAAGAGGGTAAATGCTCTGTAGAGCCGAGGGGAACTGCACATTACACTTACACTGATTTCCAAATACTAATCCAAAACAAATAATGTGATTTGCCTGTTATTTGTCACCATACAAATGTTACTAGCATTTTCCAGAGCTTTCAACTTCATTTGACCATCTTCTTCAGCACATACAGTTTGCTGAAATGTCATGTATTATAAATAAGAAAAAATAAAATGCACTGCCACAACCAAACATTCGTACTATGTGTTCTAAAGTCTCACATGTTACCACTATGTTCATTAAGTTGAATGGAACCTACTCTTGCCATTCATCACTCTGCATGAATGCATCAGTGTAAATTGATGAAGGGGGATGTGACTAAACGCTGCCACATCTTGCAATCAGTAGGAAACGGCTTTGTTAGGAGGACTATTCACGGTGCTGTGAAGTCTACCGAAGCACCTTCATGGTCGTTGGCGGATCAATGACTTGTCTAATCTTTGACCCCTCTCTATTTTGTGGACCAGCCGTGTCCACATCTCTCAGAGCACCATGGAATGTCTTCATGGAGAGTTTGATGTGGAGCCAGGGAATGGAGGTGAGCGCTGTGACTACCTGAGGGAGAGGGGCATCGAGACCTTCCTCGTGGTTGTTCCTAAAGGACCTGTGGGGAAGAGTGGCATCAATGGCGTAGTGAGTCAAACCTGCCGCACTGCAAATATTTGGATATTCAAATGATGCTCTCATATTCAGCCAGCTAATATACAGGGAAAGTACAATGTTACATTTGAATCGCTCTTGTTACTCAAAGCTAAATGTTAAAATAATTTCAGAATAAAAGATACTGTATGTTTATCATTCAAAATACATGGATATGTTGCAAATGTAAAAAGGAAGAAAGAAAAGTCTGTCAACTTTTCACAGTAATCACTCAGCACTGTTTGCTTGTTTCACATTAGAAGCTGTCTGTTACCTCTTCCAATGGAAACTCTCCGCTGTTGATCAACACCACAGAGTGTAACGGCAGTGTGAACACAGCCTGCACCACACCGGAGGAACCAGAAGACCTTGATACAAGGGTAACCAAGAAGTCACTCAGAGTAGAAGTAGAAAACGTTGTGTAGCGCGAGTCTCACTGGCACCCTGCTGATATAGAGCTGTTCTTAGGGCCTGGGCACAACAGCATTCATAAGAGGGACAGTTCTGACCAAAAGCGGTTCTTCTCAGTGGAATTGAAGTAGCTTGCCATGCCATTTGCTGAGCACATTGATGATATGAGACTGTGAGATAATCTTGTGTTCACTGTTGACATTTTGTCCTGAGGCTTGTGCAAGAGGAAAGCTGGTGGTGTCTAAAATGGAGTTCATCCTCTGCACAGTGTGAAGTGTGCAACCAGCGTCTTCTTTCTTAGCGCTCTGAGCGCTTCGAGTTGAAAGTCTCTGAACTTTTCCGAAAAGCGCTGGTGATGTCACTGAAGTAAATGGAGGAGAAGCTTGTTTTGGCTGTGTCTGTCTGTCATGAACTCCCATTTGTGGGAGCAGATCAGCTGGGCAGACACTGACTGTTGCTGGTGAGTGTTGTGCTTTTATTAGTGTACGCCTTGTCCTTGCTCTGACGTTACGACTGCCAGATTGAGTGGTGACAAGATCATCGACATGAAGCATGAAGCAGACATCCTCTGTTTGGTGCCCATGATGAAAAAATGATGTAAAACAAATGGACAGTAGAACTAATAGATAATACAAAGCGAAGGAGTGATGCTAGTCTATCATACAGCAGTGGTTAGAATGCTGATTAGTTGTTAAGATATTCTTGTCATAAAACTCTGGGATGAAGCGCTACCCAGCGTCCTGCTGCCACTTTTTTTGCCAGAAAAAGGTGCTATGTGGACACAGGCCCTTGGGCTTCAACCCCAGGGGATCATGAATAGCCACAAGTTCCTTTGTGAAGCAAAGTGTTGATGTTCAGAGGGGGTTCTTGTGGTAGATTGACGTGTTAGGACAGATCAGCTGACGAACATAATTGCTGACATGGCATTGATATAGTAAGGTATATCAATGATTTGGGTGTTCTCCATTTACTTTCTTCTGTCTGGGACTTAAGGTGGTAAATCCATCTTTCCCTAACCCTCGGAGAAGGCTGCGGCTGCGGGACCTGGCTGAAAGGGTCATCGATGCTCAGGAGAACGAACAGGAGCTCAACAAACTGCTCAACGAGGCTCTGCTGGAAAGAGAAACAGTACAAGCGTGAGTGAATGCCGTCACTGGTTATAAAGCACTACTTTATTCTAGATACAAATCATCTTTGTGATACTACTTCATGTCATGTTGGTGGTCATTACATTCGAGTCACATTTTTTGGATCAGATTTTCATTTCAGTTATCATTTATTTATCACACTGCTAGAAATGATTCTATTGTGAACCACGATATCCATGTTGGAAATGTGTTCTGGTACCAAGTATACGTATGAACCGCCCAATGCTTGAACAAAGTGTTTGCTAGCACATAAGTCCAACAACAAAGGACCAATTCGGTCCAGATCAGGCAGGCTGTTTCACCCAATCACGTTATTCCTTCAACATCCAGGATGTAATCTTCAGCCTAGTTGTTGTATTTCTTGGTTTGAATAGATTTTTTGGAAAGAAAACGGAGTCAAATTCCTTGTATGCGTATGCATTCATGGCCAATAAAGCTGATTCTGATTCTGATTTTTACAGAATTATCTGCTCACATTTGGTTCTTCCAACACTTAGCTGGGGTGCACAAGTCAAATCATTGGACCACCAAATAAAGCAATGTTTCCTCCTTTTGCTTTCCACCTCGTTCCCTACCTGAGTATGACATAAGGGTATACCCTCGTGGGGGCAAGATCATGCGAGTGGTTGAAAATGGAGGAGACATCTGATTGGCTACATATGATTCGCTATTGAAAAATGCATTTTATGAATCAAGTGATGTCAGGGAAGTCTGAAGAAAACCCACACACAAATTCACTCACCCAGTTTGTAAATGCAGGTTCAACAGCAGTGGCGGGCCGTGCATTTTATATTTTATACCTGGGTCTTCACTGCTGTCTTACCACCTAATAACCTCATGATGGCGCCACAGCTACGGTTATTTGTTTCTAGGTGTGTAACATCACGTATTCGTTTTAAACCGTTCGGTACAAGGCTTACAAACCCAACAATAATACTGGTGCATTTGGAAAATGCAGAAGCTTAAATTGTGGTAAATATAACGTTTTCGGTGGAGACACCGGTCTGTCAGTCTGTTTAGTTTCCGGGTCAGCGTCTGACCCCGGAAACTAAACAACACGCACAAACTCACGCTACATTCTGCCCGCAGCGTTTAGCTGTTCCACTGATTCCAACAGGGCGAAGCAATCGCCACACAATCCCCATTTCTCCAGACCATCATTCTTGTTTGTAAAAGAAAACAGCCCAAACTGATTCAATTATCCGGACCCGAACCCCACGCAGGACGGGACGCTTTGTAATTAACGGACAATGCATCTGGTCAACATCGATGTAATTAACACGATGACGAGAGCTAACTCACAAGAACCGTCACACATATTCACAACAAAGCATGACAAAACAATCCAGCAACGCTCACACTAAAGAGCAAGGGCCATTCAAATATTACATCAGGGAACAATATATAACATACATATCTAATATCCATAAACGACACGATAGGCAAAATGAACACACTGCAGATATAAAGAAAACAAAAGCAGTTTCACTTACCAAATGCTGTTCTATTTCAATACAAAGTCCATCCTCCTCTTTGTTTACAAAGAGGTCAATAACTCGGCTGTGCAGTACATCCGTGCGTTTCAGTTCCAGCAAGAGGTCCTTTTCAGTATTTCCCTATTCTTCTGAACTTTTTCAATGTGGAGCTCCGTTTCCCTGCGAACTTGTTGGTTGATCTGGAGATCCACTCGGGTCCTTCCAAACGTTTTTAAGAGCACGTAGCTTGCAAGTGTCCCGCCGTACTTTGGTGTTGTGTGGCGGCTTTGCTCAGGCAGCTTAATGTCCTTCTTGAGAAAGGCGTTCCCAGCAACTCCGCCACTAAATCAGCTTCTCGTCCGTCCGCCATTTGATGTTAAAAAAACAAAGCGAAGGAACAAAAACTAAAAATGCCATCATTTCTTCCATATCTTTCCACTTGAACTCTGAGTGCTAACAACCTCAGTTCTGCTAGCAAGCACAAGTTTCACTTTAGTCACGTGCTCGCCCACTGACCAATCACAGCACACTCTGCAGCGCGTGCACCTGGACATGAGCGGTACGTAATGCTGACGTCATTATAGGCCGCTAGCCGACGCTGACGCGTCAAAGAATACGCCCAACATGTCAAACTAAAGATCTGATTGGTTGAACACTATGACAATCAACAATATCGTCCCCATGTACTTTAACCTGCACTGGCGGCAGAGCCGAGTCTGCAGGCATCTGGCATAGACACACATAGAGGTGAGATCTGAGAGCAACTGAGGAAGACAGTAGCTGTGCAATGAGAAAATAAGATAATGGGAAAAATATTTTTATAAATTATCATACATGTAGTGCATTTAAGAAAAACTATTAAATTATAAAATAAATTATAAATCTTTTTTTCTTTTTTTTCCTTCTTTAAAACAAAATATAAATAGCTTTGTGATTCTGTTTAGGCCAGCAGAGAAGGCCTTGCAGGCCCTGACGGCCCGCCACTGTTCAACAGTTTGTATATAAATGTAACAACATCCCAATATGTTTTTGATGAAAATTTCAAATCCTTTGAAACATTTGTGAATTTCTAAAAAGAAAAAGTAAACAAGAAAGATCTTAAGTGTGGATTCTGTATACATTTATGTATAATGATAACTGTTTTTGTGTGCATTGAAAAATCTTTTTGTGGAGAGAATCATATGTATATATATATAAATGCATTTTCATATGTCGATTTGTGAATCCTTCTGTGTTCATTCATTAAAATTGACACTGATCAAATCCCATAAATACCAATATTTTAAAACGGATGTCAGTGTTCGGGTTCTCTTGTCTTGTCAGTCTGAAGGGGAAACACACCAACACACTCTCCCTGAGGTTTGTGGATCCAGACCTGGAGACTCGTTACTCTGTGGAGAAGGAGAAACAGAGCGGAGCTGCCTTCTGCTGCTCCTGTGTGGTCCTGCTCTTCACTGCAGCTATGGAGGCCCTCATAGACCCCTGGTCAGTTCACACAGACAGGAGTCATTTCTCTCCCTTTCTTTTTCTCACATTGTGGCCATGTTCCATTTTTGTCCCGCTCTGGCTGAGACATAAATTGGTTTGGCAAAATGTTTGCACAACCCAACTCACTGTGATATTGCGCTCTGCAGTATTGTTTTCTGTTCAGCTTGACTTGGAACTGATATTGTTGACTACTACCACTGATATTTTTTCACGGTTTGTCTGTGTTTTCGTGTGTTATGGAACAGGCTGATTGCAAACTACATCACCTTTGCAGTGGGAGAAATCCTGCTGCTCATCCTGACAGTCTGTTCACTGGCTGCCATCTTCCCTAGAGTGAGCTACAACCTATTTTCATTCTTTTACACTTGAGTGTTTTGTCATGTTTTCTCTGCCTGGTAGTACCAGTTATCAGGTATCAACACCTTCTCCAGATATGGTGACTGCCAAGTGTGTCAGGTTAGTCTGACCAAAGCCCAAAACCAGCAGAGTGCGTATCCATTTTGTGGCTGGGTTTCTTCCGGGGGCCAGGAAACATGGCTTGTCCTCTGCGACCGGAGAGACCATGTTCTCTTATGCCCAAACACAGAGAACCCTAGCAAGCTTTCTGACAGTTTATGAGCTCTTAATTCCTGAAAATGAACAGTCACATAAATGTACCTTCAGTCATGTTTTGTTAGAAAATTGTTTCATGTTTTGGGAAATATAAATTCCCCTCCTTTCAATTGAGGAAATCAGTGTCGATGTGTGTCGTTATGGAGCTGGAGTCAGGATGAGATCAGCATCAGGACCGGAAGCAGGGGGAAAGTTCAAAAAGACATCTACCAACACATGTAAAGCTCACTAATTTCAGATATAAACAGAAATGGGAAAAAATGCTTTGTGCTTTTAGGGGTTACATTTCGTAACTATTTCAACAGAGGGTGCAGTGTCTGTGTGCAGTTTCCTGAGATTGTACGGTTTCCAAAGACCAAAACCTGTGCTCATGGACCGTATCTGGAACCCTCTGCTTCTTATCAAACTCCACATCTGATTCACAAAGAAAAAGCCAGTTAGCACATTTCCCAAAATGTTCCTTTAAAATCCTTTTCCTGAAATCTAGATATTGTCAGACTCAGACACGAGTATTGCCAAATGGTTCCACTAGAAGCTCTAATGTGCTATGCTTTGATGACAGCGCAAAATAGTTTCATAGTTACCATGATAAACATGTGGTGTGTTGTGCATGCAGCAGTACTTTCCATTCCGCCTTGTCATGGACATTCAGAGATATTGATATCCAGCAGGCTGGCTAGTATTGATTGCTCCTGTCAGTTCAGGCCGGTCAGCAACATGCACACAGGCAGTCAGTCACTGAGGAAATGTTAATAATGCTCTGGGCTCTTCAGAACTTATCAATATCACATCAAATATCACAATGCCATAAGCCCACAGTGACCTTTCCATCTCAGTCCATGAACAGTGGCACTCGTGTATGAATGTGATTGTCGTCACTTTCCACTGTACCCGCCACACAGCTGATTTACAGCAGATATTTTCACATGTCATAACAAAAAAAGTACAGGAGTAACTAATGATTGTAATAATGGCTGCATTCCATTTAAGTGTCCCACGTCCAGTGCTCTGGTATGCTGGAGGCTACTGAGACATCCAAAAGGAATAGGGACATCATTTATGTGAAAGAATAAAAAGTTGTTTTTTGTTTTGTATCATTTTCCCGTTAAAGTCATGGCAGTGTAATTGCACAGCTAACTTGCATCTTTATAGACTCAACTGTATTTCTTCCTGGATGATACATCATCCAGGCTGTTGTATCAGTTTTCATCAGTTACCATAACCATCTTTAGAGACGGTTATAATTAATATCTATCTAGCTTAACGTATGTATCTCACACATCCGACATGCACAAACAGGATTTTGATCTACAGATGAATAAATTCAGGTTATTAAATTCCAAAGTTAAGCCTTTCTGGCTCCAGAGATAAAGGTTATCCAGGAGTGCTGGGATTGTGCTGTACAAATGTACAGTAGATATCAGCAGAAGTCACATATTTATAGAAGAGCACCTCACTACGAAGTCAGTCAGGATCTTACACACAGTACAAACTGTTAACAGTTTTTTGCTGTTGCATCAGATGCATCATTTTTCCAGAGAAATTGATGTAACATACATACATGGTAGCATACCATAAATACATAGCAGATGTAGAGGAAGTGGTTGGTCTGGTTTGTGAGGATAAAGTAGTGAAGTGTAGCGATGCAGAGACATGGAGTGAGGCAGACTGAAGTCCTGTCTCCCAGCTGTTCTGAGGACACACAGGGCGGCCCAGCACTGTTTGTCAGGTCAGGATCTGTAGACCACAGCCAACAATATGTTTCATTCATAAACCCTTCAGAACACAATTCAAAGACCACATGTCATGTTGATGTATGAGCGTTTCCACATTTGCAATGATGTGTAACCTTGCACATTGTAGAATAACTTCAATCAGTTGTACACAGTGATTTTTATAAAGAACACTTGCATTGTTTCTCTGTACTCTGTTTAGCTATCAGAAATTGTATCAGGGAGATGCAGTTTGTCATGTAAAGTATTGGCATATTGTAGAAATACAGACTTACATACACACCAAACTGCAATGTGTCCAAAGGTCAGCGAGAAGGAGAAGGTGTCACTCATCTCTGCTGCAGGATGAAAGTTTAAGGTTTGACCAAACTGAACAAAATATTTACTTTGATTATATTTCTTCCGACACATATACACACTACTCTAACCTTTTCCCAATTTGAATATGCAAGTAACATAAATGGAACTGTTAAAATACTTACTCTTGCCAGCGCTTGTTGTCACCAGGACTCAGATGAATACATTGACAGGCATGAAAGGACAAAGTGTAACAAGAGTACTACTTTTTAATAGTTTTTAGTAATTGATTGAACCCACCACATAAATGGACAGACCTGCAGGGATCCATGAACCGGATGCAGTAGCGTAGCGTCTCTAAATGTTTGTGTCCAAAAGGGTTTTTTGGGGGAGGGGGGGGGATTAACTACAGTACTCCATGTACTTAAATACATTGATGATCAATTGAAATTGGGTGAAAAATGTAGATGTTAAGATGCTTGTTATCCAGTAAAACAAAAGTTACGGAAGTAACTACGGTTCTATGAATCCTGGATGACCACCAGATGCTGTGCTTGACCCTGAATATCTTCCGTCTCTCGCCCACGCAGGTCGAGTCTTTATATCAAGTCACGGATGACCCTGGCTGGGTACAGGAATTGTCACTTTCCGTCTCAATTTACTGTTTTCCTTTACATAACAAAAGGCATTTCCACCATAAACTGATGCAAAAATTCAAAAAAAAAGTTTGCACATAGCAGCTTTAAAACAGGGCACTTCCTTCATGCCATGGGCACTGCATGCATTAGCCGAGGGGCTCGCCGACCTTTCCTCACTCATAGCTCTTGTACTCTTACTTGGTTTAAGTCACTGCCTCCCCCGACAGGGTTATCTGCACCATGGTTGAATTTCAGCCTGCATGCACGTTTCCGCCCAGCATTGTAGAAACATGCTGCTGATATTGGAAACAAGTTGCCGGACAGCCGATCGGTTGAATGCCTTCTCTCTGCTTCGCACACGTATATGTGAGCAAAGTTCCACCCTCGGTGAAACACAGAGATCAAAGGAGAGGATAGAGAGAGAGTAAAACACAGTAAGGACTCATACTGACCTTAAATGATACCAAAACTCTCGATTATGTTCTCGAACTGCATCAGTGCAGAATCGTCCACGTCCGCGTCGTGATGCATCTTTGAATGGAGAAATTTCCACACATCTACGCTCCACTAATGAACACATTCTGATGATGCAGTCCCAAATGAGTGGGCAAGTTTAATTCAAAAACGCCAGTCAGTATTATGAATGGCTGAATAGAGCCAGTTCAACGTATTCAATCTCACGACGGATGACAAGTTTAAAGAAGTTTGATCGACTAAAATGTTAATTTAATAATAAAACTACACTAGTTAACGATAATCAAACAGGAACTTTGGAAATGTCCTGCCTATTTCATATTTGAAAGCTAAACAAGTATGGAGCTTTTTTCCTATCTTTATTCACGAATGTGGTCTTTCAATATGAGACTATGACTCGTTGATTTAACTTCAGATTTTGTAATGCTCTCCCTCAAATCCCTGTCCTCACACCCAAATAGCCCTTGCTTGCACTTGGATTTGCTCTGTTTCTGCTCAAACGCGTCCACACATTTGCAGATTTTTTCACTCCAGCTTCAGCCTTTCTCCTCACACTGACAAAGATGCCGTGAATCAACCACAGTCATCTTGCTCATTGACAGTAATGCACAGACAGTGGTTGTGCAAGCAACAATATATCTGTGTGCAAGCATAAAGTTTCAGCAGAAGCAGAGCAAATCCAAATGCAAGCGGGGGCTATTTGAGTGTGAGGACAGGGAACGAGGGAAAGCATTGCAAAATGTGAACTTGAAATCATTAAATCATGCTCTGAAATTGAGTGAAGATAGGACATAAGCTCCATAAACAATGGGAAACTAAATAGTTCAGTTGGATTTTAAGATGTATCGCAGTTTAAGTTTTTTAGGGTGAATACACTTCTTACTCCAAAGCTTGTTAGTTTTGTCTCATTGTTCTTTACTATTAAAAAGCAATGGTAAACATATAGGGAGCAGGCTTCTCATTTTTAGCCTACTTTTGAAGTTGCAGTTAAAAATTGCAGACAGCAGCAGCAGAATATATATTATCTTAGATTAGATGAGCTAATTCATTTAAATTCCTTAGTGGCTAAAATGAAAAGTTTGTGTTAATGTGCTGTCTGCAGCTGGCGTCTGCATTCAGCCGAAAGGTTGTTTGCGAGTGTCACTCTGTAACACCACTCTACAACCGCCAGTGGGTTTTAGTGATTCAACAGGGACAATCAGAGTGGTATCTGATATTATCATCGAATCACATCATGCCAGTTTATGAATTTCCCAGTTAAACTTTGATTCATCATCAATAACATTTGAATATGATCAACTTCATTGTTCTCAATCAGGATCTTCAGTATTTGGGTTATGAGTCCATGGAGTATAATAATTATTGTTAATAATATTATGCTGCTCAACTCATTTAAAGGTTGTAGGTACAGGCTTTAAACATTAACTAAAAACTGCAGTGTTTCTGCCTTTCTCAGCCAACAAAAGGTGAGTTGACTTTGAGTTGAAACCGAATGAGATTTCATAAGAGATTTGTAAGGAATTGGGTTTGATACTGGATTTGATTTTAATGAAATGCTCTTGAACTACATCCCTATATAGCATGTAATTAAGATGCAGCTTTAGAGTGAAATTATTTGGTTTGTAGGCTTTAGTGAACTGCAACAGTTTGATAGAAATAATGTGCTGTTACTTTCCTAATTGGAATGGTGTATGTGTCAGGTCTTTCCCAAGAAGCTGGTGTCTTTCTCCACCTGGATCGACCACACCCGCTGGGCTCGTAACACCTGGGCTATGGGAGCCATCTTCATACTCACCATGGCCGACATCATGGACATGGTGAGCAGCTCTCAGCTGTTTCTTACACAGACAAAGACAAAAGACAAAACCTTTGTTCATGGAACTTTGTTCCTATCTTTATTCAAGAGCTTGGTTTTTAAAATGTGAGAGCATGACGTATTGATTTTACCTAAGATTGTGTCATGCTTCCCTCAAAACCCTGATTGCGTTTTGATTTGCTCTGTATATTGTAGTACTCATCTTTTCTTGGATTTGTTTGTACAATAACCCTGTGAAAATTCCCCTACCAAAAGAGTATGGGGTGTCGTGTTAACCAATGACATGATCCCTTTTCTTTACCTATTTTAGAATAATAGTAAAGTTAATATCTACCAGCGCACCACCCCTACTTTTTTCTTGATAACATCTGCACTGGCCTCCTGTCGCTGTGCTCGAGGGGAACAAAGAATGGTCAGTGGAGCAAGTTACAATTAGTGGCACAAGTAGCCGCCGCATATTGTAGTGAGAATCTGTTTATGTTGGGAGGGGCACCAGTCAATGCAACACAAGCCGCTTCATGTGGTTTACAACCGCAGCAGCATGCTACGTCAATAGTCAACAGGAATACCACTGACAATCAATAAGGTTTTACACCTTGGCACCAAGAAAACAAAAAACATAGCACAGCGCTACAAAGCTAACATTAACTCTGCGTCAAACGTTAGCTGAGACTGAAAATAGATCACTTTCAACACAAGTATGTTCAGCTTGAGCCAGGAAGGGAACTACAAGACTAAAGCATAGCTACAGTGAGGTCGATATTTGAATGTGGGCAGACCATGCATGTGTTAAGAAGAAGGGGCAGACCGCAGTTTTAGCTATTATAACGCTGGCAACTGGCTCTCTGTAAGCTGCTGTCAATTAGCAAGCCGATTGTGGTTGATTCAGGCCATCCTTTCAGCATACGGCAAAATATAAAATTGGGTCCAGTAGTGGGTGTAGTTATTATAGTAAATTAAAGAGTATTTCAAAAGTTGTAACGAAAGCAAGGGAAGTACATAATAAAGCCTTGAAGGGCCAGGTTAAGGTGTAACCGCCCGTCAGGGGCGCTCTAAGAACTAATGAATGCACCTGCAACAAGGCAGGGATCATTTCATTGATCAACATTACAACTGGCAGTCTATTGGTTGGGTTATTTTGAAAGGATTATTGCACATAACAAATCCAAGAGCAGAGGACAAATCTGACAGATGTTTCGCGAGCACACAGAAGCAGCTTGAGTGTGAGGAGGAGGGCTGGAAATCTGTGCAAGCAATAACATATCGAAGTGCAAGCATACAGTTTAAACAGAAATCAAAGCAGAGGCTTGTGCTAATGAGAGGACAGGGTTTGATGGAAAGCATTACGAAAACTGAAGCAAAATCAAAGAGTCATGCTCTCAAATTGACAAAAGACCACACTCTTAAAAAGAGAGGTCAAAAGTGTGGTGATTTGTATTCATTCCATAAGCAAGTTTTTAGTGAGCTGTACTGTATATAGTCTATAGGCTACATCTATGCCACGGAAAAACTAGAGCCAAGAAATTGGACCAAAAACATTGAAATTCTGGATGTTGCTGCTAAAGGACAGTTTGAGCATAGATCATAGAGTGCAGTTTTAAACTGATAGTGATAATAGTACTGAGCTCATAACTTTTTGTCTCTCCACTGTTTAGCTGAGTTGTCTGCCTGAAGTCCCGGACTCAGGTAGCACCACAGTGGCCCCTTCCTCCTCCTCCTCTTCTTCTTCTTCCTCCTCCTGGTCTGGCACTGACGGTTGTCTGGACAACCCCAAATATTACAGCTACATTGCTGTGCTGGCACTGATGGCCACCACCATGCTGGTTCAGGTCAGTCACATGGTCAAGCTCACACTGATGCTGCTCATCACAGTGGCCACCGGCATTGTTAACATCTACAGCTGGAGGGACATCTTCGACCGCTATGACATGGCCCGCTTTCAGGACTACAGGTGAGCCAAGACTCAGTTTCATGTCATCATGTGTTCTAACTCACACAGGCTCCTCTACTAGACTCCATGGGTAATACTCTCCTCCAACCACAAGCACATCGCTGTCTGCTATCTTTTTTATCTTTAGCAAACTGAGTCGCCACAAAAAAAAACTTCTTCAGACTGTTTGATATAATGTGTTGCAGTGATGAGGTGAGCAGGACCTCAAGATCAATGAAATTGAGAGCCCCGCTCCAGTTGACGACGCTATGCCTCTGGTCATTCCCGCAGGAACAGCGGCTTTGGTTGCAGATGATGGAGAATAAGAGTGTCGCTGCCCCTGCTTCCACAAAGGACAGTGAGCAGTTTCAGGGTGCAGGTATCTGGGTGTGCCCCCCCTAGAGGACGACTTCACAGCCCACCCGTTTCAGTAATCAGCTGTCTGATCACCAGCCTGTGCTTGAATGCCAGGAAGGACAACGGTGCTTGGTTACCATTCCCCCTTCAGTATGGGACAACTTCCGATATTGGGGATCCCCACAGCAGCTGTTGTAAGGAACAACTCTGGGAGGAATGACCTCTGACATTTCACTGTTAACTGATGTGTCCCAAACAGGGTGTGGAGGGACCTGCGTGGGGAGAGTGGTTGTGGATGTGTCCCCAACAAAGGACTGACACATAAACCACCTCGCCAACCTCTCTATGTCTGGCTCCAGAGAGGGACAGGCTGAGGATGGCGGAATTATCTGTACAGCTTGTGCAGACCATCCTGGCTGCGAGAGCTGGATCCACCACTACCTGCTAATGGGCAAAGTGGTTAGGCATCCAATGCTGGTGCGAGGAAAGGAGACTAGATCCCCTATCTTGTGCAGTTGGTTTTATTCTCTCCTTTTTGCTATGTTTTATGGATAAAGTGCTGTCTCATGCCACTGTAAAACCATTTTGGCAAAAGACCATTTTTTAGCCACCCTCTTGTGAAGCGGTTCTTGGAGGGGGCGCCCAGTGATGCGTGCCACACGATGAGAACTGCCCTAGGTGCTCGAGGCCTCGAGATCCTTTCTGAAGACGTTGTCATTAAAGACAACTTTGCTCACTTTGACCTCAACTAAGGTATTGTGTGATCGAATAACGAGTTATTTTATACAGTTTGATGCTTTTTGTCTTCCACTCCATGAAGGGGACATGGAGGTAAAATTGAATCAGCTTTGCCCAGTTCGTATGCTGGCATGTTATGTTGAACGCACGGCCTCCATCAGGTACACTGAACAGCTGTTTGTGTACTTAGGGGATGGATCCAGGAAACGCCTTGCGGGATGGCTTTGTGAGTATATAGGATCTCCCAAGCCTATAGGCAGGTGGGAGGAGACCATCTGTGGTCTGCGCTCAATCTTCATAATGTGGCAATGTCGGTGGCCGTGTTCAGCGGGGTGAGTGTCAAAGTATAGCGGCGGCGTGATTGATACCTGTCCATTGATGTGGTTCTACCTCTTGGATATGTCGTGCCCTTTTTCAGGGTCTGTGCTCATTTAAGCGACACAGGACTGGGGAAAGCGTGGGGGGATGTCACTTGTGTTGTACCTGACTCCAAAGTAGGAATGTATGTTCATGGTTGGAGGAGAGTATTCCCTCCGCCTGTGTTTATATAGCTAGAGTTACAATATTGTGTGCTTTGTTCAATAACTTAACATACAGGAATTGTAGGGTTGGGGGGTTTGAAACACGAGTATTAAAGCAGAAATTGTCAATAGGTCAATGTTCTTCTTCGCAGGTCATACCTGGTGCCTTCCAAGTTCACAATGACAATTATGATCTTCATTATGATGGTCAGCTTCTATTATTTCTCCCGACATGTAAGTAAATGTCTTCTGTGTTCAATGTACTTAGATATTACATTTTGGAATGTAGTGATGGTATTACTACACCAATCAGAAAATATAAATAGTACACCTGCCAACGAGATGTCATCACTCCTAGATGAGGATGATGACCTCAAACCTGATATCTGAATTTAGAAATAAAGAGGGAAAAGTTTAATATAATTATGATTGCCAAAAAACATTCCAGAAAACTTGATTTGGTATGTAGAAATATCTGATGTACTATGCAAAGAATTTAATGTTACAGAAAAACAACAAATTATGACTAAAGATCATCAGCAATTCTTATCATGTTTCTTGCAAAAGTCTAGATACAGGACAGTATGGGTGTTTCAATTTGATAAAAATAAAATTAATGACAACTGTAGAAACAATAAAGACTCTGGTTGTAGGTTAATATGGCAACAGGCAATTATGGTCAACAGTGTAAAGGTAACAGAGAAATCTTACAGCCCTTAAATCTTACAGGTGTGTATTGTTACACCCCTAGAATAGAGAATATGTTTTTTAGCAGATTATGGTCAAGCAGTCCATGGGACAGTATATGTGATTTGTTTATATCGGTCATTCTCTTCGGAATTAGCAAATAAACTTTAGTTCACAGAAAAAGATGCTCTTTTTGGAATTAACGTTTTCTTGTAAGTGTATTGATCACCAAATCAATATATTGGTCAAATGCTGACATCAGTGCTTGTCGCTGCCTGAAGGTGGAGAAGCTTGCCCGCACCTTGTTCCTGTGGAAGATCGAGGTCCATGAGCAGAAGGAGAAAGTGTATGAAATGAGACGCTGGAATGAAGCACTGGTGACCAACATGCTGCCTGAGCATGTCGCTCGACACTTCCTGGGCTCCAAGAAAAGGGATGAGGTAAGATCCACACCAGGTCGGTCCTTACTTCACTCTCAATACGCGTATTCATATTGAACCGTTCGCTACGAGGCTCACGGTTCGCTACGAGGCTCACGGTTCGCTACGAGGCTCACGGTTCGCTACGAGGCTCACGGTTCGCTACGAGGCTCACGGTTCGCTACGAGGCTCACGGTTCGCTACGCATGACGAACCGAATACGTTCGAATAAAATAAATCTCTTTTGCAAGATGTAAGTAACAATACAAGATGTAAGCAAGATGTAAGTAATGTCTTGTTTTCCACCTTGTTAATGTGACCTACAGGAGTTGTACAGCCAGTCCTACGATGAGATTGGAGTCATGTTTGCCTCAATTCCCAACTTCTCTGACTTCTACACAGAGGAGAGCATCAATAATGGAGGAATCGAGTGCTTACGGTTTCTCAATGAGATCATCTCTGACTTTGACAGTGTAAGCTGCTTCCCTTTTTCTGCTTGTGTGTGTTTTTCCTAGCAGTAGTGTGTGGCGATACACAGCATGAGACTGTAATAAGTTCAAAGTTCAAAGTTCACTTTATTGTCAAAGTTTCCACATGTGTTATGCATACAGAAAATTCGAAATGCCGTTTCTCGCAGTCCCACAGTGTAATATAGACATGAACATATAACATATAATAGAATAAAATAGAATAAAGTTAAGAACATAAGGGCCTAGATAAAGGATTAAACAAGTAGCAGCAGAGAATAAAAAGTGACTGGTGCTGATAAAAAGTGACTGGTGCTGGATGAGGGAAGGGTGTGTGAGGGGGGTTTATGTTCGTAGCAGCAGAGAATAAAAAATTAAAATACATAAATAGAAAAAGTGACTGGTGCTGGATGAGGGAAGGGGTGTGAGGGGGAGTAGATGTCCTGGTATGTTCCATTTGAGGCAGTGGGGAAAGGTGGGTGAGGGGGAGGGTAGAGAGGTCAGGGGAGAGATGGCAGGGGGGGAGAGAGGGGGAGCGAGAGGAGAGAGGGAGGGAGAGAGTTCAGCATCCTGACCGCCTGGTGGAAGAAGCTGTTCCTCAGCCGGGTAGAGCTCGAACGGAGACTGCGGAACCTTCTCCCTGAAGGCAGGAGGCTGAAGAGGCTGTTGGAGGGGTGGGTGGGGTCACCCGCAATGCCGAGTGCTTTGCGGGTGAGGCGGGTGTTGTAAATGTCCTGTAGTGTAGGGAGTGAGACTCCGATGATCCTCTGGGCAGAGTTCACAATGCGCTGCAGGCTCTTGCGGTTGGAGGCGGTGCAGCTTCCGAACCACAGCGTGATGCAGCTGCTGAGGATGCTCTCAGTGGCGCCTCGGTAGAATGAGAGCATGATGGGGGGGGGGGCTCCTGCTCGCTTGAGCTTCCTGATGAAGTACAGGCGTTGCTGGGCCTTCTTTGCCAGTGCAGTGGTGTTGCTGTTCCAGGTGAGGTCATCTGTGATTGTCACACCCAGGAATTTGGTGCTGCTCACCTGTTCCACAGCAGCACCATTGATGGTCAGAGGGAGGGGGGGTTGGGAGTGGGTTCTCCTGAAGTCAACAACAATCTCCTTTGTTTTCCCCACATTGAGGAAGAGATTGTTATTTTGGCACCAACGGACCAGCTGGTTCACTTCCTTCCTGTAGTTAGTCTCATCGTTGTGGCTGATGAGACCTACCACGGTAGTGTCGTCAGCGAACTTCACGATGTGGTTGGAGCTGTAGTTGGGTTTACAGTCATGGGTCAGCAGGGTGAAGAGAAGGGGGCTGAGCACACAACCTTGGGGGGCCCCCGTACTCAGTGTTAGTGTGTTCGAAGTGTTGTTGTTGACCCGAACAGCTTGTGGTCTCTCTGTGAGGAAGTCCAACAACCAGTTGCAGAGAGAGGGGCTGAGGCCCAGGTCTGTAAGTTTACACACAAGCTGCTGGGGGATGATTGTATTGAATGCTGAGCTGAAATCTATGAACAGCATTCTGACGTAGGAGTTCTTAGTGTCCAGGTGTGTGAGGGCTGGGTGTAGAGCGGAGGAGATTGCATCCTCTGTGGACCGTTTAGTTCGGTAAGCAAACTGAACCGGGTCCAGGGAGGGAGGAAGGGTGGATTTGATCTGCTTCATGACCAGCCTTTCGAAACACTTCATGATGGTAGAAGTCAATGCGACGGGGCGGTAGTCGTTGAAGCAGGCTGGAGATGACTTCTTCGGCACAGGAATGATGGTGGTTTCCTTGAAGCACGTGGGAACAACAGCCTGGCTCAGGGAGGTGTTAAAGATGTCGGTGAGGACATCCGTGAGCTCCTCTGCGCAGTCCCTCAGCACACGACCAGGAATGTTGTCAGGTCCCGCAGCCTTGCGGGTATTAATCCTCAGCAGTGTGCTCCTCACACTGGCTGGGGACAGGCACAGAGCCTGGTCGTCGGTGGGGGGGGTGGTTTTCTGCGCAGGTGTGTTGTTCTGTGCTTCGAAGCGTGCAAAGAAGCCATTGAGGTTGTTAAGCAGGGAGGTGTGACTGTCACAGGTCTGTGGCGGTAGTTTGTAGTCCGTTATGGTCCTAATGCCCTGCCACAGGCTCCGTGAGTCCCTGCTGTCTTTGAAATGTCCTGTGATTTTCCTGGTGTACAGTCGTTTAGCTTTCCTGATGCCACGGCACAGGTCAGCCCTGGCTGCTCCCAGCCCAGCTGGGTCTCCAGCTCTGAAGGCGGTGTCGCGAGCCTTGAGCAGTGTGCGGACCTCCCCTGTCAGCCATGGCTTCTGGTTGGCTCGGATGGTGATGGCTCTGGTGGTAGTTACATCATCAATGCACTTGGTGATGTAACCTGTGACTGTCTCTGTGTATTCTTGAATGTTAATGTGATGGTTGTAGGTGGCTGCCTGCTTGAACATGTCCCAGTCTGTAGTACCAAAGCAGTCCTGAAGTGCAGCAGTACTGTCCTCTGGCCACACCCGTACCTGTTTTGAAACCGGTTTGGTAACCTTTACCCTTGCTCTGTAGGCCGGTTTCAGCAAGACAGTGAGGTGGTCGGAGAGGCCAATGTGGGGGAGGGGGGACGCCTTGTACGCTCCCTTGATCGATGTGTAGACTAGGTCTAATTTGTTGTTTTCCCTGGTTGGAAAATCAACATGCTGGTATATTTTAGGCAGAACAGTTTTTAGGTTAGCATGGTTGAAGTCTCCAGCAACGATGAGAATGCCGTCTGGGTGTGCTGTCTGTTGCTCACTGATGGCTCTGTAAAGTTCACTGAGTGCCTCCTCTCTGTCCTTGTTGTTGGGGCTCGGAGGTATATAAACAGCCACCAGTAGAATGGCTGAAAACTCCCTCGGTAGGTAAAAAGGACGGCACTTTAAAACCATAAACTCCACCAGCGGGGAACAGTGTTGGTTAACAACAATAGCGTCTCGACACCAAGCATCACTGATGTAAACACACACACCGCCGCCGCGGGACTTTCCCACGCTACCTATGTCTCTGTCTGCTCGGTAGCATGTTAGCTTGTCCAGTTGAATAGCGGAGTCCGGGATGTTGTGGTGGAGCCATGTTTCCGTGAACACGTAAACACAGCAGTCCCTCACCTCACGCTAATAACACCCAGCATGAGACATTAGACAGTCGCCTAGATTTAATAGCCATTCATTAATAAAAGTTGTAACTTGTTGCTAGCTTTAGCGCTGGCATATTCCATTAATTATGCTGCCTGTCAAACATCTGCTGAGCATTAGGATTTTCTCTTGACCAATAGAACAGTAGCTGTTTTTGAAGTAGTGGGAGGTTCAGTCCCTGTACTTCCACCCTCAGTCCATTTAAACCTCCCCTTTCATCCGTTTCCATGTCAGCTGCTGGATGAACCTCAGTTCCGCTGCATCACAAAAATCAAGACCATCGGCAGCACCTACATGGCAGCATCAGGTGTCACCTCAGATGTCAGCAACGGCTACACCTGCATGAAGGTCAGACATGGCTTCTCCGGGCTTTAGTGTGCGTCTCTGACTGACTGACGCAACAGGGAAAACTCTGAAAGTAGAAGTCAATGACTGCATCACTATGCAGATTTTCTATTAGAGTCGAATGTGGTGATATATCTGAATAATATGGACATGATACAGTACGGAGTCTTGGTCCTTCTTGGGCTTCACAAATGATCATCAGTTGTGATAAAATGCTGATTGTTTTTCCACTCATGATAACGGAGGGCTTTGTTTGACAGAAGGAGGAGCAGTCTGACAGAGAGCGCTGGCAGCACCTGGCAGACCTGGCAGACTTTGCTCTGGCCATGAAGGTCACACTCATGAACATCAACTACCAGTCATTCAACAACTTCATGCTACGCATCGGTACGTGTTAACCCCTTCACACCAAGGTTTTCTTCTGTGTTGTACTTCTGTCCTTGGTGTTATTAATGTACGATACATTCCCTAATAAAGACACATGCAAAAACGTTAACAGCTTGCATTGTAAATTGGCAGGTCTATATTGTTATCGGGATGGAATTAGTGCTGTGAAAAGGTTAATATATGGAATTTATCAAGGCAACAGGTAAATATGGAGGAGGTGTTGAGTTTGTTTTAACAGCAAGCTAAAACAGGAGCAGATCAGAAAACAGCAAGGCACATTACTTAAATATGATGGACAAACAAAGAACATTTGCTAATATATACCTGTTTCATATAAAGGCCTTGTTCTTTCACTGGTTGAGTTCATAGCTGAGCATTATTGGTGTGAATGCTGTAAGAATTAGTAAGTAGTAAGTATATATAGTATAACCAGTGGTGTATAAAGTACTCAAAAGCCATACTTGAGTAAAAGTAAAGATACCTTACTGGAAAACTACTCCAGTAAAACTAAAAAGTCACCTATTAGAATACGACTTGAGTAAAAGTCTTAAAGTATCTGATATTTATTGTACTTAAGTATCAAAAGTAATTTTCTGATATTAAATGAACATCATAACCTGTTCATTGAAAGTAAAAGTACAAGTAAATAATGCTTGTTAATAAAAAAAGCAAAGGGTCAGAATTTTGAGAATGATGAAGTTTATTCTTTTAAGTGCTGTGGCACCATGACCAAGGACATGGAGCTGTGTTGAACATAATTGGGTTGGCTGTGATCCATCCAGGAGCAACAATGTTCAATGTAATATATTGTACATAAGTATACTTTTGCATCTACTATGAACTTATCATCATAGTTCTCTGAAAAGCAATACAACACTATGAAGGAGTTGTAACAGTGCGTTTATAAGTATGCTCATTCCGACTAGAGGACGTAGAGGGCAAATGTGATATTGTGTTCATCAACAAATAGCCACTTGATGCATCAGGTTAGTGTTTGGAGAAAGGACACCTGCCTTGTAAACTCCTATGGGCCTGATTTGAACACAATAGGCAAAGGTTTTCCTCAAGCTGAATCTGATCATCCACAACATGACTCAAATGTCAAAACATGATCAATGCTAAAGCAGCACCGAAAGTAACAACCCAGTCATTACTTGAAACTGAAATCATGTACACCTTCAAAAGAAGTTTGTTTTCAAAATTGCAAGAATTCCGTCTCGCTCTTCTTGGGCTGAAGACTAGTCCTGCGATGCTAAATAGCTTTTCACAGGCCGCTGAGGCAGGTAGAGGTGTGTTCAGCTTCACAGACAGCTTGCATACAGCTTGGAAGGATTTCCCAAATGCTAACGCTAATGCTAACGCTAACGCTGCGCTCTCTCGGCTCCCGTCAATCCTATGGTGTGGTGGCTAGCTATAACTAACATTAGCCAACGAGTGCTGCACAACTGTCAACACTTCCTCAGCTCACTAACTCGCTAGCGATCCACGGGTGTTGGTCTTCGTCACCACCGTCGTTTGTTGCGGGAGTAGCAGGTGCTTCCATTTCTGCTTCCATCATGAAATCAGTCATCGTAGAGTGGAATTATACCCATGTATATAGCAATATACATGGGTAGCTATAGCATGTAGCATCCTGGGCATCACTGGGAATCAAAACACTGTGGCTTTGAGAGCACTTGTTTGCAATTGTGCATTAACGTGATTAACCAATGATTTAACTCGCTGCTAGTGTTGAGGATGTAACACGAGTGAACAGACTGAGATCGAGGCGTTTAGCTCAATTCAAGCAATAACATTTATTTGTAACAGAAGTATTATGTCCAGCACTTAAACGTGCACGGACCTAGAAAAGTGAAAGCCAAAAGGCGCTTAAGCAGAGTGCGCATGCGTGTTATAGGTTCTTCTGATGGAAGCCTATTGGTTAAAGCAAAGTTACAGGCGGGGCTGTGTTTAGCAGAACAGCAGCCTGGTTGGAGCACTGGGCATCTCCACCCACACTGGCTCACGTCCGGATCCCGCCTTCTCTGGCTCATCAGTGTGTATGCATGTTGTTAACACTTAAGGTGCCGGAAAGGGTGCAGTTCTAAGCTATTTCGAAGTCTCTGTGTGAATAGACAAAGAGAACTCTACTCCTTGTTCTAAGATGGCAGTTTTTGCCCTAATCTGGTGGTTTAAGCAAGTGTTTCTTTCAGGGCCACTGTATCTGTTTCTATCGTGCGAACAGGCGACGGAATGCCCTGCTCGGAGTTTTTGACCTACTTACAGTGACCTCACAACTCCGCAATATGAACTTACAAGTATAGCGCATATCATTTAACATTGAATGTATATATTTTATTTACAAATCCCCCTTTTCACACCTGCTAGGTGTGAACTTCTTAGATCTGTGTGTCGTCTGGGAGTTTGTCAATGAACGCAACTCTGGTTCTTCTTCCTGGTCCCAAGACCCCTCTGGGTCAGAGGCCGGCTGGTCTCCATCCAACAGTGGATAAGCACCATGTGGAGGCGGCTGCTTTTCCTTGGAGAGAGCTGTGGTAATAAGACGGCCTATCAAAGTTCGGAGGCAGGGGATGCAGCAACAGCCACAGGTGATGAGAATAGCTATGAAAACCGCGATGGAAACTGCTATGGACATGATGAGGGCCTTCCATTTGCCAAACATGGATTCCATCCAATCAGAGAAAGGATTGTCTATGCCTGATGCCTCATGCATTTCTTGCGAGAGGGTGCGCAGACTATTTAAGGCCTGAGTGACCGAACCGTCTGGGGCAGTGTTGTTAGGAATGATGGTACAACACATGTCTCCAAACATTGAGCAGACACCCCCTTTTTCAGCGAACAACATGTCTAAAGCCATTCTATTCTGCATAGCCATAAGAGGTCGGCGCGAGTTGTTCGGCTAAACCTTCAACAGCGTCCCTAGTGAGGTTAACAAGATGCAAGACATTGTAATGGACATAGTTTATGCGGTCCCTGAGGATCAGTTTGCGGGTAGAGAGGGGCTGGTTCGGTGAACATGGCAGGTCGGGCGGAGGCGCAGGCCACGCACCCGGTCATATTTTGTCTGTTAGCATTATCAGTGATCCAATTTAACCAAACATTATCATTGCCATAGCCTGTGGACCTTCGCAAGACCTGTAGGGGAGTCATTTCAGTGTAATCTTGAGAAAACACTACGGGACCGGTGTCAGATGGGGATGCCAATGCTAGGGCAGACGTGGGCTGGGTGTGTTCGTTCTCTACCTGGGGGAATATGTTGATCTGGATAACGACCATGGGATCTTTGTGTGCGATGTCGACGCCTAAGATGAACCATGCCCTGGTTTTACCGTAAAGACTTGCTGTGATGTTGTTTATCGAGAGGGTAAGAGGGTTAGTTGTGGCACTAAAGTCTCTCTGTAGGCTAATTTTGCTCCACCACCTATACCCTGGGCTGGTGGTTCTCAAACCCTTGGGGACCCATCTTCCGGTGTACTTAGTTTCAAGAGCCCAATGACTGCACCACCCGCCTATAGCTGGTCGGGCCGTGCCCCTAGTCTCGCAGCTTTTCACCAATGGAGGTGTGCTACAAAGATAAACATTATAGCCCCGCCAACCCCTTGGATTGCCCTTACAGGTTACAATGTCGCACGAATCAAACGTGTATGCACTGGTGGAGCCGGCTGTGTAGTTTAGAACGAGTTTGGATCTACATGCTGTTTCATGGACCAATGTTGGGGTGTTACGTCTTGTTCGGCTGTGAGTCTGATTCGGGGAAGGAGAGGGACAAGGGGCGTTGTGAGTCTGATTCGGAAAAGGAGAGGGACAAGGGGCGTTGTGAGTCTGATTCGGGAAAGGGGCGGTTGAATTAGATGGGTGCTGGTGTGTCTGATACTTGGTTTCTAGTCCCCAGATCAGGAGGGCAACTAGTATGCCCATACCCACCCCCACCCCCATCATAGTTTTCTTCCCACATCCCACCCCTTTCCAGGTGAAGCGCTGCCGACCTCGGTCGGCGGGGTTTTCATGAGGGTCCCCTAGACAGCGTCTAAGCTCTCGGTGCATTTTCCAAATCAATGCGAATTTCTCCCAGTGTTCTGGTTGGTACCGGTGCTGGGACACAGTGTGTCAGGTGGTGCCAAGGGGCGCCTGATTTGCCCTTGACCTGGACCGGGTGTGAAGTAACCTCCTTCACCTCGTACGGCCCAGTCCACCTGGGGTCAGTCCACTTGCGCTTGTGAACCTTGACCCTGACCCAATCACCTACTTGTATCTGCTTTCCAGCTGCCGCTGCTTCAGGTACTGCTCGAGTCCTCTCGATCTGCTTGGAGAGAGCTTCAGTAAGAGAAGTTAGGGCACTCATATAGTCAGACATTTCAATCTGCTGTACATCCAGAGGTGGCATATGACCTCCATCTCTGGGTGGACCTGGCATCGGCCGGCCAATCATGATCTCGTGTGGGGAGAGATGTGTTTCTCCCCCTTTTCCGGACCTCATGGCCATAAGGGCCAGGGGCAGGGCCTCAACCCATGTTAATTTGGAGCCCGCGCAAACTTTGGCAATCTTGGCCTTAAGGGTCTGATTCGCTCGTTCCACCAGGCCCTGAGATTGCGGGTGATAGACGGACCCGAATCGGTGTGTGATTCCCAGAAATTGCTCTACCTGTGCGAGCATGGTGTTGCTAAAGTGTGATCCGTTATCGGAGCGGATGCATCTCGGTACTCCGTAACGGGGAATCAGTTCTGTCTGCAGCCACTTTACAACTGTCTGCGCGTCTTCTTTCTTGGTGGGAATTGCTTCCACCCATCTTGAAAATCTGTCTACCATTACCAAGATGTACCTCTTTCCCTGCACTCTGTTCTCTGGTCCCATATCTGTATAATCTATGCTGATGTCTTGGAAACAGGCAGAGGGCACGGGATAAGATCCCATCGGTGTCTTGAATGGTTTTCTTGGGTTGTGATTGCCACAAATTTGACATTCATCGCAGAAGAGGAAAGATATCGCTTCCATGTGCGGATGCCACCATAGTTGTTTTAAATTTTCCAATGTCCGTTTCTTTCCCTCGTGTGTAGGTCCATGGGCCCGTGGTAGGAGTGCTGCACACAGTTCTGCTGGGCTCTCCACAGACCTTCTTTGTCTTTTGAGGCTCCTTTCCGTGTCCATTCGGACCATTCATATGGTCCTGCTTTCTTTTGATGATCTTTGATATGCTCGATGGTGAGCTCAGGTGGACCGGATGTTGGCTTCATAACCATTTGGCGAGGTGCGTAGCCTCCCGTTTTCTTTGCTGCTCTGTCTGCCGCGTCATTACCGGCGCTGATTCGTGATCTGATTGTGTCATGTCCCTTGCATTTCATGATGGCCACCCCCTTTGGTAGTTGGATTGCTTCTACCAGCCTTCTCATAGCTGCTTCGTGTTTTATGGGGTGGTCATTTGACGTGGTGAAGTTGCGTCTTCGCCATACAGGGCCATCGATGTGGGCCGCCCCGTGGGCGTAAGCCGAGTCTGTGAAGATATTTACAATTTTGTCCGTGCTCCACTTCAGAGCCTGGATCAGTGCTTCCACTTCCACTAGTTGTGCCGAAGCGGGTTGTGGCAGAATCCCTGACTCCACTGTTTGGTGGTAGCCATCACTCTTCTGTTCCACCACTGCATAGGATGCAATGTTCCCTTCTCCTTTGTAGCAGCAACCATCTGTGTACAGCCAGGCCTCAGCTGTGAGGTGGGGAGTGTTCTGGAGGTCCGGTCTCAATTTGTTTTCTTGCACTGCAACTTCTTCGCACACATGTGGTTGTCCATCCGTGAAGTTAGCCGCCATATTTATTGTGGCGGGCACAAAGGTGATGTGTGGCATGGTGCAAGTGTGTTGAATCTTCGTTTTCCTTGCGGCACTGAACGTGAATTCTTTACTCATCAGGAATGCCGCCACGCCATGGTGCGTGTGTACTTCCAGTGGATGGCCCATGACAATATGAGAAGTCTTTTCAATCGCTTTTGCCACTGCTGCAACATATCTTGAGCACTTGGATTGACCGTTTTCCACAGCGTCAAGTTTTGATGAATGATACATCAGTACCTCTCTGTCACCCCCCTTTTTCTGGAAGAGTACAGCATTGAGTAGGCTGTGTCTTTCAGAAACATCAAGGTGGAACGGTAGGGAGTAGTCCGGGGACATGAGGGCGGCGGCATGTGCAAGTGCTTGCTTCAAGCGGGTGAAGGCTGTTTCACCCTCTGCTGTCCATGTGAGGTAGGCAGTAAGATTTCTGGTGCCCACTTCCTTCAACATCTCTCTGGGAATGGTGGTGTTGTTGGTGTAGTCTGGGATATGGGCTCGTGAGTAGCCTGTTAAGCCCAGAAATGAGAGGAGAGTGGCAACAGTGAGCGGTTAGGGATGTTGCAAGATGGAGGCCCTGTGCGTGTGTGACAGGCCTAGCCCGTCTGATGAAACATTGCGACCCAAGAACAACATTTGGCGTCTGGCGAACTGCACCTTTGAACGTTTGACCTTGTAGCCCTTTTCGGCCAACAGTGAGGAGGAATCAAGGCAGAGAGCTGCTGACGTTGCTGCTAGAAGCAGATCATCGACATATTGAATCAGAACTACGCCTCCTGGGAGGGAGAGGTCAGCAAGATGAAGGCGTAAGTGGTGGTTGAATAGTCCTGGGGAGCACCTGTAGCCCTAGGGTAGGGAGGCATACGTATACTGCTGATCATTAAAGGTGAAGGCGAAGATAGGCTGAGAGTCTTTGTGCAGTGGGACACTGAAGAAAGCATTGGCCAGATCCACTACTGTGAAGTGGGTGTGTGCAGGGCTCAAGTTCCTTGGTGATGGCTGTCTTCCAGCTGCAGGATCATAGTACAGGTTGCTTGTCACATAGGTCTCTTCTGAGTGCATGGGGCGAGGCGTTGTGGCAGCGAGTTCGTCGCGAAGTCGCTGAATGCACTCCTGATCAAAGTGTCTCTGCCGCTGGGCCTCTGCTTCCTCCTCTTCGGCCTGCTGGCCTCTCTCTGCTGTCTCAGGATCTTCTTTGTCTATGGGGACTCTTGTCATAGCTCTTTCCAATGTTTTCACCCTCTCCATCATGCCTCTCATCGCTCGCTCTGTTGAGGTGGAGCTCGTGTCGATGGTGCACCCTTCATCCAGGGCCATCTGGAATGCTCCTGTGAGCACTCCTCTGTTTACTTTTCTCACCGGTGCTTGTATAAATGGATTATTAGGGGAGTATGGGGGAGGAACCGGAGGAAGTGCTGGATACAGGCCAGTTGAGGGCGGGGGAGGGGCCGAGGCCAGAGATGCCTGGCCCGGTTCCTGTGCAGTCTTTTCCAGACCTACCGGGGCTTGAGTGGTAGGGGTGACGTCAAGGGGGTTGATGTCGAGTGGGGTGATGTCGAGTGACAGATGGGGCCCGGTTTTTTCTTTTCCGGTCGGCATGTCCACCTGCATCCGATCCGTCATGGCCGTTCCTAGTGCCATCATTGCCACTCGCTGTTCCTCTTCTCTGTCTTTGCGGGCTTGCTTCAGTGGGTTAGCGAACCCCCATCGCTTGGTTTGATTTGTCGTTTGATTTCTCTCTGCAGTCTGTGCTTGAGCCACTCGTTTTGTCAAATCGTTGGTAAAGAGCCGGAGGTTGTTGACTGATGGAGGTAGTGGACTGGCCGCCTTCCACCATCCCTCCTCTTTCCATCGTTCCATGCAATTATCCCAATGAATCTTGTCTCTTTTCCATGCAGTCTTGCCTCCAGTCTCTGTGACTGCTTTTTTCAGTTTTGCACGCAGTTCTCCTGAATAGCCACCAGATGGAGCCACGTCTTCTTGTGTTTTTCTTTTTTTTTTCAATTCAAATTTTCTGGACGCAGCACTCCCGAATGTCCACCAGATGGAGCCAAAGCTCCTGCCAAATTTTTTCTGCTTGCAGTACTCCTGAAGAGCCACCAGATGGAGCCAAAGCTCCTGGATGCAGTACTCCTGAAGAGCCACCAGATGGAGCCAAAGCTTCTGCCGCCCGGCCGACCTTCAACGAGACTCCTACTTTCCCTAGCTACTATCTCGCACCCTCCCTTCGGCTGCACCTGGTCCTTATCTACAATTTTCACTCCCCTTTTTCAGTCTCTGTGCCTGCACTGTCTGTCTGCTCTTTTCGCTTTTTAATTTTTTTACGATCCCTAACCAACACAATTCCCAATAGATCTGTAATATGTCTAACACTACCAGTAAAACTGACACATATATCCCTCAGCTTTCCTCAGTCTAACCTAGTGTTCGTGTTTCTGTGGTGAGTACAAAGCTTGTGTCTCATGTGTGTACTCTGCTCCACTGACCGTCAAAAACTGACAACACATGAACCTGGTGGAAAGATTCTAGCTCCAATCTTTCTTTGCTCTTACTATCACAATTACATGTACGCTTCACTCAAAAATTCATACCAAATTGAACCCATACACTGCCGTTTCTGCAATACGTTTCACAAACCACGTATGGATCTGCGTTTTATAGCGTACGTGTTGCACAACCCCGGTCCCAGAAGGAAATGGATGTCTCCCAGAGACCTTTACACCAAACTCAATCAACCACACACTGCCGTGATTCTACAATTACTCGCACGTAAACCACGTCTGGAAGATCTCTGTTGATCTTATTGTTTTACAGCGTACGCCTTGTAGGAACTCGGTCCCGAAGGAAGTGGCGATATATTGTGCTACAATTGAATCGATGTCTCGCTGAGTTCATCTACGCTGCTCTCAAACCCATACACTGCCACTTCTGCAATACTGGTACACAAACCATGTATGGATCTTCGTTTTACAGTGTACAACATGCACGAACGTGGTCCCATAAGGAAATGGTGTTATATTGAACAGTCTTCACTCACACTTCTTCACATCAACGTACTGCAACAATTTCTATATACTATATATATTATATATATAGTATATAGTTTGGAAGTTTGGATCAATATATATATATATATATATTGATCCAAACTTTAGTTTGCTACGTCGCATAAATCAACCTTGTGGCCTGGAATTCGGTCTTTCAGACCGTCATTGATCAGCGTGCCTTTGCTTTCGCCTCGGTTGCGTGACCGCCGAACAGTTATCGAGACCTACACAGTGTGACACAATGTCAACCTATACAATGCCACAAGCCTCAGTTTCTGTTAGATCCACACACACACACATGTACATTCTATGCTAAAACCCCCACTGCTGTCATAACAATCCTGTCACAATGCTACGTAGTTTATCTTTAGCAATTTAGTCAAGGCAATTCATACTCACAACCCAGTACTCCTGATCAATTCAATTTAGTACCTATAGACAATCTGCAGAATTCATTTAAATAGGCTCTGCTTACCTTTTGAGTTCAGCGCGCTTGATCAGTTTCCCGAGGTGAGAAGAATCGCTCCGGTCGGCAGCCGGTCTCCCAGCCTCTCGGAAAACGCCCTTTTTTCTTTCTGTTGACAGAAGAAACGTCGGTTACTCGATGAAAAATCCTCTTAGATCGTTATCAACCATCCTCTGCTACCATGTTGAGGATGTAACTCGAGTGAACAGACTGAGATCGAGGCGTTTTGCTCAATTCAAGCAATAACATTTATTTGTAACAGAAGTATTATGTCTAGTGAAAAGTGAAAGCTAAAAGGCGCTTAAGCAGAGTGCGCATGCGTGTTATAGGTTCTTCTGATGGAAGCCTATTAGTTAAAGCAAAGTTACAGGCGGGGCTGTGTTTAGCAGAACAGCAGCCTGGTTGGAGCACTGGGCATCTCCACCCACACTGGCTCACGTCCGGATCCCGCCTTCTCTGGCTCATCAGTGTGTATGCATGTTGTTAACACTTAAGGTGCCGGAAAGGCAAGGCAAGGCAAGTTTATTTGTATAGCACATTTCAACAACAAGGTAATTCAAAGTGCTTCACATAAAACCATTAAAAGCATCAAAACATAAGGCAAAAGAAAAGGAGATTTAAAAACAATTAAAGAAACAGTGTAAGAAATAAAATTCAGTCGTAAAAAGTAAAGGAGATTTAAAACATACATTGAAACAATAATTGATGTCTCCCTGAGACATTACGCCGCACGCAATCAACCATACACTGCCGCAATTCTGCAATTTCTCGCACACAAACCACGTCTGGAAAAGATCTCTGCCGATCTGCGTTTTATAGTGTACGCCTTGCACGAACTCGGTCCCGGAGGAAATGGCGACATATTGTACACTTTCTAAATTTGAATCGATGTCTCCCTGAGACATTGCGCTGCACGCAATCAACCATACACTGCCGCAATTCTGCAATTACTCGCACACAAACCACGTCTGGAAAAGATCTCTGCCGATCTGCGTTTTATAGTGTACGCCTTGCACGAACTCGGTCCCGGAGGAAATGGCGACATATTGTACACTTTCTAAATTTGAATCGATGTCTCCCTGAGACATTGCACTGCACGCAATCAACCATACACTGCCGCAATTCTGCAATTACTCGCACACAAACCACGTCTGGAAAAGATCTCTGCCGATCTGCGTTTTATAGTGTACGCCTTGCACGAACTCGGTCCCGGAGGAAATGGCGATATATTGTGCAGTTCTTTTAAAACCATTAAAAGCATCAAAACATAAGGCAAAAGAAAAGGAGATTTAACAGCAATTAAGAACAGTGTAAGAAATAAAATGCAGTAGTAAAATGCAGAAATGCAGGAAATTGATTAATATATTAATTGAATGTGGTTCAATTAAAGGCAGCAGCAAACAGAAAAGTCTTCAATCTTGATTTAAATGAGCTGAGGGTCTCAGCAGACCTGCAGCTTTCTGGGACTTTGTTCCAGATATGTGGAGCAGAAAAACTGAACGCTGCTTCTCTATGTTTAGTTCTGACTCTGGGAACAGATAGTAGACCGGTCCCAGACGACCTGAGGGGTCGGGATGGTTCGTAAGGTAGCAGCAGATCAGAGATGTATTTTGGCCCTAAACCATTCAGTGCTTTGTAAACCAACAGTAGGATTTTAAAGTCAATTCTTTGTTGGACAGGAAGCCAGTGCAAAGACATCAGAACTGGGGTGATATGATCCACCCTCCTGGTCTTAGTGAGGACTCGAGCTGCAGCGTTCTGAATCAGCTGCAGCTTTCTGACGGACTTTTTACAGAGACCTGTAAACACACCATTACAGTAGTCCAGTCTGCTGAAGATAAATGCGTGGACAAGTTTTTCCAAATCCTGTTGAGACATAAGTCCTCTAATCCTTGATATATTCTTCAGGTGATAGTAGGCTGATTTTGTAATTGTCTTGATATGGCTGTTCAGGTTGAGGTCTGAATCCATAACTACACCTAGATTTCTGGCTTGGTTTGTGGGTTTTAACATCAGTGACTGAAGCTGAGCGGTGATTTTCAATTGTTCATCCTTGGTACCAAAAACAATTACTTCTGTTTTATCTTTGTTTAATTGAAGAAAATTCTGGCACATCCAGATGTTGATTTGTTCAATGCAGTTACCCAGCCCTTGTATAGGATTATAGTCCCCTGGTGACATAGTTATGTAGATTTGTGTGTCGTCTGCATAATTATGATAACACACTTTGTTGCTTTCCATAATCTGAGCTAGTGGAAGCATGTAGATGTTGAACAGAAGAGGCCCCAGTATTGAACCTTGGGGAACACCACATGTCATTTTAGTCAGCTCTGATGTGTAATCAGCCACAGACACAAAGTATTCTCGGTCCTTCAAGTAGGATTCAAACCAGTTAAGTGCTGTGCCAGAGAGTCCCACCCAGATGTTTAGTCTTTCTAGGAGTATGGCATGGTCGACCGTGTCGAATGCAGCACTGAGATCCAGTAACACTAAGACTGAACTTCTGCCATTGTCTATGTTTAAGTGGATGTCGTTGAAAACCTTAACAAGAGCAGTTTCAGTGCTGTGGTGCTGTCGAAAGCCTGACTGGAAAACATCAAAGCAGTTATTTACGGCCAAGAAGTTGGTCAGCTGTTGGAAAACCGCTTTTTCAATTATTTTACTTAAAAATGGGAGGTTTGATATTGGCCTATAATTTTTCATCGTTGCGGAGTCTAAACTAGCCTTCTTTAGGAGCGGTTTAATAACTGCAGTTTTTAGGGCTTGTGGGAAGACACCTGAGAGAAGGGATGTGTTTACAATATGTAAGAGATCAGTGGTCATGCAGTTTGAAATATTTTTGAAAAAGTGTGTTGGTAGAATATCCAAGCAGCAGGAGGATGACTTCAGATGTTGTATAATGTCTTCTAGGCTTCTACGGTCGATTGAATGAAATTGTGTCATGATATTTGAATGGATGTTATTCAGAGATCGGGACAACACATATCCTGTGGTTGGTGTGGAGGCACTGACTGCTTGTCTAATTTTCTGAATTTTGTCAGTAAAAAAGGAGGCAAATTGATTGCATGCCCAGGTGGATTGGAGCTCAGCAGCTACCGACACTGGAGGGTTTGTTAGCCTGTCGACGGTAGCAAATAAGGCGCGTGTATTGTTCTTGTTTTTGGTTATGATGTCAGAGAAGAATGACTGCCTTGCATTTCTAAGTTCCAAATTATAATTGCGAAGTCTCTCTTTATAGATGTCACAGTGAACCTGGAGATTAAAGGGTGCAGTTCTAAGATATTTCGAAGTCTCTGTGTGAATAGATAAAGAGAACTCTACTCCTTGTTCTAAGATGGCAGTTTCCGCCCTAATCTGGTGGTTTAAGCAAGTGTTTCTTTCAGGGACACTGTATCTGTTTCTATCGTGCGAACAGGCGACGGAATGCCCTGCTCGGAGTTTTTGACCTACTTACAGTGACCTCACAACTCCGCAATATAAGCTTACAAGTATAGCTCATATTATTTAACATTGAATGTATATATTTTATTTACACTAGGACCACTGATTCGCCAAACCTGCTTGCTTACAGTCTGTGTTCCACCACAGTCCCCGACGCTGGTCTCATGATTCATTTTGTTTCTAAAGATAGATTTGATTTTGTAGCGAGTAATGAAGGTTTCAGGGGAAATGTATCGGAGTCAAAGTATCAGTTTTCTTTGCAAAATGTAGTAAAGTAAAAGTCAACAGAAATATAAATAGTAAAGTACAGATACCCAAAAAAAACGACTTAAGTACAGTAACAAAGTATTTCTACTTCGTTACTATACACCACTGAGTATAACTACATAGTGTTTGTCATCAATCTCCCATAACAGTCTGAATCTTACATGTCCCACATGTCAACACTCTCATCCAGGTCTGAATAAGGGCGGAGTGTTAGCAGGGGTGATTGGTGCCCGAAAACCCCACTACGATATCTGGGGCAACACTGTGAACGTGGCCAGTCGCATGGAGTCCACAGGGGTCATGGGAAACATCCAGGTACAGCACTGAGTATTACAGCGGCTTTCTGGATGACTTAACGGTGTTTATACAACTTTCAAAATGAGTACTGTTTCGAGTGGTTTAAAAGCTTTGGTGATGAGGCATGTTTTAATCCAGGTTCATTGTCTGTGTATCTTTACATATAATGACGAGCGGAGTTGTTCACCTCACCACATTGTACTCGAGTACACTTTCCAGTGCTACTGCAGCTATTTGAAAATGCTTTACGTTTGGATATACCTCTAAAATCTGCAATACAAAATCAAGAGGAAATAAGTGACCACATTTTCATAAATCATCCTTAAGGAATGGTAAGACAATATGAAAATACTTATTTTTTTGTTAAAGCACAAATAACGTGTGATAACGCTTCCGTCAGGAAAAGCAGATAATTCAAAACTGAAAATTGTGATATTTCATCCAAATCACTTCAAATGTTAAAATAAACATAATGACATTCCAGAACAGCAGCGTACAAACACAGAACATTGAAAATAGAACTTTACTGTCCCTACACCAGACCACAGAGCCCTGCTGTTATTGTCCTTAAACAAGTCAACTTTATGAACAGGAGAGGTTTGAAGTAGAGGTTGTAAAAGTGTAAATCGTTCAATATGTATAGCATGTGGAGCGTCAATTTCTGAGTACAAATATATTGTATATATAGATTTCGTTATTTTTTGTAAAAGAAATTATCTAAGAAATTGGATTCAGGGATTAGTCCCTGTGCTTATACAAGATGGTCAACAGGTCCCATACCCCGGGCTACATTACACACAGGGCTTCCCTTTGTCAACATGTGGAGGATACTGATGTTCACTCCCTCATCCAGCCTTTACAGCCTGTGCTGAGGTTGACATACAGTGTCATACCACACACACACACACACACACGGTAAAGACAAGTGGCCATGAGCCTGAGCTGATCACAAGCGGGTCACGAGGACCCTTTAGGGAAGTGCTGCACAGGCATGTGGTTAGTTCCAAAGACATACAGAGTAACAGAAGGAATACATGATCAACCTGAGAGAAAGTGTCACACTATATCAGTGAGTGCAGCTCTGACAGTTATAGCGCTCATTTCCCTCATAACAAGTCTGGAACTACAGCTGCTTCAGGGAGTTTGAGATCAAATTGAACCACAATATACATTTATGCATCAACAGAGTTCATGTACAGTAACTAAGACTAGTTGCCACATTTATTTTCATACAAAACAGTGTTATAGTTCAATGTTGCGTCTGTCCTCGAGGTGGTTTTAAAGGAGGTCGTCACAATCCCATGTCCATGCTCTCCTCTGTGCTGCTTTAGTTAATTTACGTCTGCAAACACAAGTTGGAATTAAAATGTCAATTTTTTTCTGAGAAACCGTCTGAAAGCCTGTGTGTGTGTGTGTGTGTGTGTGTGTGTGTGTGTGTGTGTGTGTGTGTGTGTGTGTGTTTGTGTGTTTCCCCCAGGTGGTGGAGGACTGCTACAACATCCTGAAGGGGTACGGCTTCCGCTTTGTGAGGAGGGGGCCCATCTTTGTGAAGGGTAAAGGGGAACTGCTCACTTATTTTCTCAAGGGAAGAGACAAACAAGGCTCATTTATTAATGGCTCCTCTGTCACTCTGCCACACCAGGTGGTGGACAGCTAAGGACCACACACACACACACACACACCCCAGCGATCACCTCTAGGGTGTGATGACAGGGCGAGGCAGTGGAGAGAGTTTTTGGAATGAAAAAATAAAATTGCTCTAATACCTGAACTTAACTGAATGTTTACAAGTCAAATTAAAACTCCACTGACACACTTCATACACACCTGTGACAACCCACCACTCACTACTGAACACACACACACACACACACACATGTTCACTGTCTGTGGAAAGATATATGTGCCAGTAGAGATTGTATTTCAATTTGAATATCATGTTCAAGAACCATGGAACTCAAAACATGAAGAATTGGATAAATGAATGAATTAACAGAAAAGATTAGAAACTGACAGGAACACCAGGCATCTAGATACAGCAGTAGAGTTGAGGGTTGTCATGCCACCTAGTGGACTGACACACACATTTAATCTTTTATGGCAGCAGTTTATAAAAACTTGAAAATCTAAAATAAATGTTCAGAGATTCTTTGAAAGGGATCCAGGGTCTTGCCCCCATTTGTGGTTCTGTGGTATGTACCTTAACCACTCAGCTATCAAAACAACCTGTTGCCACTCTGAGTGTCCAGAGTCCAGTTATGTCATGTACACAACTGCTCTGTCAAGACAGGTACTGTTGCGATATCTCATTAGAAAGCTACGGTTCTTGTAATTCGATTTATGCAAACCATTTCAAGATACAATCACAACAGCAGGTACAGTTAACGTCTCTGTCAACCGAACACTGCAAAAATAGCCGATCAAATATCGCCGTGACTCACCGATTATGATTCATAACGTCTCCCTCGTGCATGCTACTCCACCAAAAACGGTCTTGCTTCGTCGCTAAGGGTCCACTCGATCCATTCCAGTGAAAGATTTAGTCCACAACACATTAGCTAGTACGTCCATAAACACCCACGGGGAGCTGTTGCATCATTTCAAATTAGCTAGCAGATATTGACAATTTTCTATGTATTTCTAGTCATATCGCCCGTTAAAATGTAAACACTGCCGTGTCTGTGTCTCAAAATGGCAGCCTGCATTCCGCCGGTTAGATTGACACCTCATTTGACCCAATAGGAGCTTCCATAGCCTGGTCACATTCTGGAACAGCCAACGAGAGTCCGCTTTGAAAGACAATGCCCGCCTCTCTTCTTTGGGAACGCTCGAGCCAATTGCAATCGACCTCGATGAATCTCAGGCTCCATTTAGCCAATGAAATTACGAAGAGAAGGATATGCAGATTCACCAGATTGCATCCTGGGAAAGTCTTTCCAACTCAAATTCAGTACCATGAGTGAAGTACCGGAGACCGATTATGAAGACCAAAGTCTGGTTGATGAGAATTTACAAGAATCTGTGAAAGTTTACTGGTTAAATACATTGTAGATAACCATATATCAACATAAACAAATTACAGTTCGACTTTTGGACACGTAGTTTATCGTAGTCTTTGACTTTAACGTGGTGTCTACGATCCTCCAAATGCGCTTTTATGCGGGTGTACTCTTAGTAAACCAGGTGTAAAATATTTGTTTTCTGTTGTATTGTTTTCAAATTTCAACTTCTACGAGGTACTGTGAGTTCATTTTATGCTACCGATGTGTTTTCAAGCTCATAAGTCCCAGCCATAGATAACTGCTGCCATCTTTTGGCCAAAAGAAATCCAGGCGGAAATAAAAACCTTCTGTTTCAGTGTGTTGTAAACTCTATAGCTCAATGCTAGTAGCACTTACAGTGATTCTGATCATTGTGGAGAAACTTCAGAGTGTTAGCTTTCAATGGAGACTAAAACCATACATGTACTCCCAATGGTTCAGTAAGAGCTGTCAGTTTACTTTGGGTACGCATTGGATAGGCGTTTTAGGCAAATTTTACAGGAGTGATAAGAGGTTTTAATTCAGGTCCAATCACATGTCATCTTGCTACAGAACAGATTGGATTTATAGAACAGTTATTTGATTGAAAATTGTGAGCATGAGGATGACTAATTCAAACTGACTCCATTTCATTTAAATACAATGATGGTCTTTATGTCTTTCCATGTCTCAGATAAAAACAGAACATTGATCACAGACACACACACACCCTTTTTGCAAACACGCCAGTTTTGATGGCATTTCCTCAGCACAGTCACACTCCGTGGCTTTTGGAAGCCCAGACTAAATGTTGGACCGCTGCCCATTTACAGAATACTTCCATGTATGGAAACCTGACGAACTGATCTGAGCTCAGATTTCCTGTCTTTGATGAGGAAGAGGATGTGGAAGAGGACCAATGAGAGGCCAGAGTGTGACGATACAGACTGATCTGCCACCTGTTGCTGCCAATGTGTGGTTGTGTATAATAGTGTGTGCGCATAGTGTATTTTTCCACAGTGAAAGTATTCTCTCCTTCTGATCAGATGTGTCAGTGCTGTGTTCTCCTCTCTGCTCCTGGAGCTCGTACAGCACACTGCAGCACTGGCTTAAAAAGAAGGCAAACTGTAAAATGATTCATCAATTACAGTTTTCAACTTTGACTGCACTTCCTGTAGTTTTCCTGGGATTTCAGGTGACTCACTTTCAGTTTACACTTAATATGAAAGGGTATAGATGAGCTGATGAAAGTGTTTGTATCCAACCTGTGTGAATATCTGACTGCTCCTGTTTCTTGACCCATTAGACCTATTTCAGTGATGTCACTTTGACATATGATCTCAGCAATTAACATGGAGAGAACAATGTTTGAAAAGCCAAAAAGGACACAAGCTGTCATAAACTGGAATTTTCCTTTAACTGCATAGTAGTCATGTGGAAGAAGAAGACTGTAATGAAAGATTTTAGAATACAGTCAGAAAGTCAATTTCATGTTGTAAAATGACGACGGCAACAAAAAGTTCAGATCCATGACGTTGAACTTGTTGCAGCCGTCAACGTTGTTTGCTCAAGATTTGGATCAACTTCATTTCCACCTGGTCAGGCTGGTCTCATCCAGCATTCCTAAATCATGAACAATAATGTGCTGTAATTCCTATGTTGACCTGGTATTAACATGCAATCTTCATCTGGATAAGGATATCTGATTGCATTTACACCTGGAACACATTCTGTTTTTCTCAACTCTACCTGCACTGTGCTAGCATCTCAACACAACTTAGGTGGGTGAGCCAGCTGACTTTATGTTCCAGCTTTGCTCTGACACTGCTGTCCACCCACAGTGCTATTAAGTAATGGTTTCCACTCTGAGTGTCATCGATTGGCATCCAAGCAAGGTGACCTTTCAAACTATAGATGGCTGTTTACACATGGCTACGATCTGATAACAATGTAAGCCAGACCACCTCCAGATGTGAATTAACATGTGGATTCCCTGATCCAGGTAAGGTATCCAGATACAGATCTCATGCTCTTGTGTACCAGGTGGAAATGGGGTCTCACTCCTCTAGTGAATTCTGGCCTGAAGTTGGCAATCATCTGTGTGTCTTGTTAGTCTCTGCTTGCTAGGTTGTGTACAGGGACAAAATGTACATGGACGTTTACCACAGACATGCACAGGGTTCTGCGTATGCCAATGTTTTTACAGATGCACTTGGCTGATGAGGTCTGGTGGTCCAAAAACTTGTTTGGTCCACACAGAAATCGCACAGGCCCTCACAGACCTGGGCTGTGTGGCTTTGTGTACACGGACGGTCTAATTGACTCCTAGGAGGACACGTCTTCTAACGGCTTCAGGAGGTCTCACCACCTGGGTCATCTTGGTCCCTCTACCCAAGGTGGAAGTAAGGTGCAAAGGCTTGACACCTAATCAGACCTAATTGCTGACATTTTGGACCAATTGCAGGCAAAGCATGTGTTTGGAGGAGGTGAGCAAGGCTATCAATAGGTCATGACTCACATTTCGGGGTTCTCTTTAGCCACAAACATTTGCTTGTGATTACACACCAAATTCTAATTGCATTAAGGGAACTGCTGACATTCCTCCCCTAAAGTTTGGATTTGGGATGACAGCAGTGACATGCAGCAGAATGGGCACACCCACCTGGCAGGAAGCAGATGTACTGTGTGTGTGTTTAGAGGGAAAGTAAATGTACACTGCTTATTCCTCTGCTGATGGTAAAGCCCATTAATGTCTCTGTAGAATGGGATGACAGTGCAATAGTTTCCTCTTCTACAAACCTGACATTCCTCTTCAGGAAAGGTTAAATCATTCCTTCCCCTTTAATTCATATTTTTATAATGTAATGTACAAGTTCTGTTCTATTTAAAGTGAAAACGTGAAAGGACTGAATGTGTCCGAGTTGCACATAGAGCTTAGACAGTGTTTATTGGTCAGGTTTATTTATTGGAAATGACGGACATTGTTTTGTTTTTCTTGCATAGATGTGAAAGTGCCAATCATAAAGGAATGGCGTTAAATGAAACCACAGCTGTTTCCTGATTTGTAATGTAAAAGAATCTCAGGCTTGGAACAACATTTGAATAATGTGTGATGATTCTAGAGCAACAACACAACACTGAAAGGCCAGCTGATGGCATCAGAACAACAAACCGATTCAATCTTGTGCTTCTAGTTGTTTCCGTTCAGCTTTTGTCAAAATTTGATGAAGAACTCTGATTCCACAGTTGTAGTGATTTCAATTAGATAAACTGTCGATCCCACTTCTGGTTTTAAGTTGAAAGAATTTCTCATTTAGTGTACCCTCTTTCATTTCAGTTGTCATCATAAGGTGAGTTCATTAAAAAAAATCCCAAAAGACGTGCTTCAATCTAATGATTACTGCACAGTAGGTGGAAACCACAGCACCGTGACTGTGGAAGAGCTCAACGTCTGCAGGGTGATGGGATGGAGCAGAGTATCGGCTAATGAATCGCTCCGGCATCACAGCTGCTGCATTGCTTTGATTTTGGCTGCTTTATTTGCGCATGCTAAGTGAAATAGATTTAGCTTGGTGCTTTGAAAAGAGAGGTTACATTACTGCATTGTGTAATGTATCTATATATGTACAGGTAAGTAACACTATACAAATATGAGGTATCTTAATACTACAATTAATATATCAGAAAGTGGTATTAACAAAATGTACAGTTGTGGGTACAAATCTGAAAGTGCAAGTGAAGTAAACAGTAGATGAATGGAAGATAAGTAATATAAGAAACAATAAAATACAAGTCTGCAGTTTGTCCTAGTTAAAGGGGAAAAAGCCTTCAGTGACAAATAAGCTCAATGAAGGTTCAAAATACAACTCAACATTGTTTTATGAGTATTTTCATGGAGTTCATTTATTATTGTTTTATTTATTTATTTGTCATTTTCTGCAGGAAACACTCCATTAAAGGGGCACCCTGGTTCCACGCTCTGTACTATTCGCGATCCAATAAACTTATTTTAATTATGTGTCAGGAACATTCAATACTCTGAAGCTGATGCTGAAGCTGTCTGTGAACACACCGGGCTTTCTCTCTGCTGATGCTGAAGCTGTGTGTAAACACACCAGGCTTTCTCTCTGCTGATGCTGAAGCTGTCTGTAAACACACCGGGCTTTCTCTCTGCTGATGCTGAAGCTGTCTGTAAACACACCAGGCTTTCTCTCTGCTGATGCTGAAGCTGTCTGTAAACACACCAGGCTTTCTCTCTGCTGATGCTGAAGCTGTCTGTGAACACACCGGGCTTTCTCTCTGCTGATGCTGAAGCTGTCTGTAAACACACCAGGCTTTCTCTCTGCTGATGCTGAAGCTGTCTGTGAACACACCGGGCTTTCTCTCTGCTGATGCTGAAGCTGTCTGTAAACACACCAGGCTTTCTCTCTGCTGATGCTGAAGCTGTCTGTGAACACACCGGGCTTTCTCTCTGCTGATGCTGAAGCTGTCTGTAAACACACCAGGCTTTCTCTCTGCTGATGCTGAAGCTGTCTGTGAACACACCGGGCTTTCTCTCTGCTGATGCTGAAGCTGTGTGTAAACACACCGGGCTTTCTCTCTGCTGATGCTGAAGCTGTAGAAAGCACTCTCCCTCATCTGGGTGCGCACATGTAATTGTAATCTGTTAAAACTTGTTGACAGGCAGGGGCGTGGCTTGTTTGGAAATCCTTTTAATATGTATCCACAACTGATGTAATCTTTGTTGCCCTTTTTGAGAAACTGATTAAAATACAAATAATTTGGCCTCAAAGGAAAAGCTTAGTCAATCTAAATATAGAGTTGAGCAGGTGGGCTTTTTACGATAACATTGACACTGCAGTCTAATACTGAGTAGAAGGACCCTGGACAGCACAAGTGTTCCACTGGATCTGCTCGTGTTGGGGCTGCAGGTAGCCTACACTTTTTACAGGCAAGTAATCCAGCACCGTAACACAGACACGTGAGGCCCCCGGAGCTGACCCTGAGTGGGCCCCTTCCAGCAGCACAGAGCAGGTGAATTTGAACATCTTTCATAGTGAGGATACAAAATGTGACAGACTACTTTAGAACACTGGACACGGATGTTTGAGTAGATTTTAAACTGTTGAGGCTTTTTTAAGCGTTTCAAATTGTGTCGCACCATCCCTAAGGTGCTGGGACTGTGGAAGGATTGGATCTTTGAGATAACAGCGTAAGGCAACAAACGAAAATGACCTGAAAGTATTTGTCAAGAACACCCATTGTGAAGGCCAATGAATGTGCAGAAGAGCCCGCAGTGAGAATGAAGTCATCTTTAATACTCGTCTTCATATTAAATGATTTGAATCATTCACATTTGAATTGATCTTTTCCTGTGTAACCATTACTGCATTCAAATATGAAGAAGGTGGTGTGAGCGACTGGGCCTGATGTGTTTATACCAGTGGTGTAATAGGCTGACATTGAAACACAGAAATAAACCACAATATCAGCGGGCTGTAACTTGAACAATTTAAATTGAGACATTATAGATGTGAAATAAAATAGAGGATAGCGCCCCTACCGACGACGCAGCCAATGCGCAGCACGCGCAAAAAGACGTGAAGGAATTTCTGACGTCACTGCGTTTGTCTATAACAAGCTGCAGCTGTCTGAGAGCAACAATAACAAGCTCGACCCAGCAACACACCGAGGTTTTAACCGCACCTGACAGCAAACAACAGCACGGGGTTTCTCAAAATGTGGCCGTGGAAATAACTCTGGTCTCCGTCTCTTCATCGTGCGAGTCATAATCCGGGTTATCGTCACCAACACCGCCGCGAAACAAACACAGAGACTCGGCCGCAGGGGAACAGGGCAGTTCGAGGCTGCATCTGGGTCAGTGGGCCTCTCGGCGGCAGTACCGGTGGTTTAGTTATATATAACTAAACCACATATATATATATACACAGCTCGTCCTCTGCATACACCGTGGTAACATGCAGGCTAACGGGGCAGGACAGGACCGAGATTCAGAACAGTACTGCCCAAACGGTGCGCAGAACAGAGAGTCGTCCTCCACCGGAGTAGCTCACTCTAACGGACTTTTAACGGAGTCAGCCCCAAACAATGGAAACACCGTCAGCAACAACAACGGAGTGTCCGCTCAGCCTCCGTCCAACAACAGCAACAGCACGGCGGAGGCCAACTCGGGCGTGAAGAAGAAGAAGCGTTTGTCCCAGTCTGAGGAGGATGTCATCCGGCTGATAGGACAACATTTGCACGACCTCGGTCTCAAGTAAGTGAGCCAGCTGGACATCAGACTGTAAACTCAATGATCCTCCAGTGACCTGTGGACATGTTGTCTTCTCTCTAGTCATGGGAGAGAAACAAAGCCAGCCTCTCAGAGTACCAGCAGTGGAATGCATGTATGTATGTATGTATGCATGCATGTATGCATGTATGCATGTATGTATGTATGTATGTATAATTAGCGCGAACATCATAAACACTGGGTACATGATCCACAAAGCATGGGGCCGTGGTCAGAGATGGGCAAAGATACATCAAAATGTATTTTGATACAAAATACCCCTCAAATAAATGTATAAAATACAAAATACTGGTGCCAGAAAATGTAACAAAATACAATGCATGTATTTTGTATTTAAAATACAGGAAATACCTTTTCCTTGATTTTCCGCTCTCTCATTAGCAGAGCATTCAGGTTTGGGCTCTATAGAGTGGTCTCGTGTGATGTCACAGTTTTAGCTGTCGGCCATGTTGGAGTACACACAAAGCCACTGGCATGCACGGCTGAGTCGCATAACCTATCGGTGGTGAACTTTTGTGCTGTCTTTGGTTGTGGCAGCAGAGCTGATAGAGACAAGAAATCATTCTTTCGTTTGCCAGCGGTCATTACACATCAAGGAAATAACACGAAGGAGCTATCCAAGCGACGTCGCGAGAAATGGCTGTCACGCATCTCTCGAGATATAAAGGAATGGAATTTGGCGTACACTAGAGTATGTGCGGATCACTTTATAAGTGGTCAGTGATTTTATTTCCTAATTCGTTTGTGAACAGTATTTAATAAAGGAAATATAAATTAAACTTTGACATGAGAAGGTTACCGAAGCTTCATCGGCCGGTGACAGCAGTCGGTACCAGAGACGTGTCGAGCGTGTAGAACAGGCCAAACACAGAGATGCAGCCTCAGCATTGCTTGATATGAGTTGAACGTCGGATCATGCATATATATATGTGTGTGTGTGTGGGGGGGGGGGGATGAAGTTAGGGGTTAGTTCAAAGTTAATTCCTACACACACGCACACAATGACATGCACGTACAATGTAAACAAACACACGTGTCTGTTTGCACTGAGTAAACATTGAATATTGCTAAATATCTGACCAGATCTGTATATATTTACCCTTCCAATGACGAGATGAGAATTCTCGACGACCGTTGCTTTGACGTCTCGGACCCATCCACTGACAAACTGATTATAAGCGTCAAGCCCTTTGTAGCACTCCAACTCGTCTTTTGTGTAAGGACTGGGGGTGTTCACGAGATACGTGTAGATGTTGGCGTAGTTTACCGATTGAAGATAAGTAGGATCGGCACTAAAACGATCTGCACTCATCGTATAGGGATCCAAGTTACCAATAACCTTCAATTTGGCCAGGTAGCGAACCTTTGATGCACTATCCAGTGATTCAAAGTATGGTATTTTCGCCGCAATTCCTTGTTTACTCGCCGCCATGTGTGGAGGATGGAACTCACCCCCCAGAGAAGGAGGCCAGAGCACGTGTCCGGCTGCTTTGTGCAGTCGACACGCTCCAATAAGAAATCTACCAAGACTGGTTTACAATTATAAGGAATTTAATTCCACTGATGCAAGTACGATTACAGTTAAACATTGGAGTACATACTCCTATGAAATATTAAAATATAAACCCACTTTGGAAAAAAACTACCTCTGGTCCCATGAGACACAGCTGTCGCAGGAAACCGCACGCTAGAAAGAGGCAGAAAAAACACTTCTAACTCCGCCCACATATTCGTTCGCGACTCCTCCCCTCCCGTCTATCTCAATTTCTATTGGCTAACTTCCCTACACACTTCTGTAAACGCCTATCTCCACATCTCTCTCTCCCTGAGCAGCTAACACATTCAAATCCTGTCAGTTATGACTTACTCCCTTCTATGATAATCCTTCAGTATATAAGCTACACTTCTGCAACTTGGCAGAAGCTTCATGTCTTATTAGCTCCTAATCCTACATCACTTTATGTTTATCTTAATTATGCATTCCCAAAACCCCTATGATTAATTATGAATTATTAAACACTTATTATATCTACTAACTACAGTTTTTTGCTCAAATTTCTTACAATTCCCCCCTAACCCACAGTTCACTGTGAGTTAGCTACTCAAATGTAGTTAGTTACTCAAATGTCCCTGGAGACCTCCCCCCTACTCAATCCAGGGAGAGGCTCCCTATCTATCTAAACAGTGACAAACAATTCATGCATACAGATATCATTTCAAGTATTCCTGTTCGGTCCGTTTCACCCTACGCTTACCTCGCTTACGCAAAAAAGGAAAAAATCGAATGCGTTGAAGTTCACTGCCTTCCATGTCTTGGGGCTGGCAGGATCAGGATACAGTCTGTAGGCGAGAGAAAACATACTGAGAAGCCTTGACTGTTCTTTTACACTTGACAAAATTACATTTCTTAATCCTTACACCCTAAAATCCCCTTATAACCCAATTAAACAAAAAATAAAATCTCAAAATACTCATCCAAAACAATCAGTCTATTTCCCAAATTTACAATATGTCACCGGATGTTTTAGAAGTCCATCTGGGCCTTTATCAGGTCCTTCAGGATCTCCGAGAGGATGGTCAGGAACCGCTTGTGAAGTTCCGCTGGTGGCCTCATCTAGACTGTGGCCATCAGAAGCTCCAATTCTCCCTCATCCTCGACACATAACTGGTTGCCCTGGACTGGTGTGTGGCTCATCGTTGAAGCAATAAACCCCCGTAGAAGCCCACGGATGCAAGGGAACCCCCATCCACAGACGACTAGGAGGCCTACGACGACAGCACACAGAGTAATTACGATTGACAAAAATGTATGTTTCCACTTGCCAAACATACTTCCAACCAGTCGGTGAATGGATTCGTGACACCAGAGTTCTCCGCTAGCTCTTGGCTGAGTGCTGTCAGTCCTTCCAGCGCCCTGGTCACCGATCCATCAGGAGCTGTGTTATTTGGAATGAAAGTATAGCACGCAGTCCCAAACATCTGGCAAACGCCACCTTTCTCTGCTAAATCATATCTAATGCCATTCTGTTCTGCAAGGTCATTAAACTAGTCTTCGCCAGCTGTGCATGCAGTCCTGATATGGCGTCCCTGGTGAAGTTTACAAAACGCTGTTGGTTGTAGTAAATGTAGTTGATCCAATCGACGTTTTTATTAATCGTCACCCTCTGAGAGAAAACAGATTCTAAATCTGCTATTTGATTTCTGGCTTGAAAGTCATTAGACACTCCCCTTGGCACCCCTATGACATCTATGTACACTTGGTCATCAAAGGCTCCCTTCGGGCTATCGGCATCTCTTTTGGATCTTCTGTTAGCATGTGGGCGTGGCGAGATGAGTTCTCTATAAGTTGCATCATTGACAGGCAAGATATAGAATGACAATATAAGTTGCACCAACGCACATCTACCTGTCCAATCTTTAGGCAGGATTGGATATATGGTTCTTCCTCCACACCACCACCATAAATCAGCTCTGGGTGCTGTCTGTCTTAACACACTGTTATATAGATAGTCGCTAGCATTGTGACTGTTGCTACAATTTGCTTCAATAATACTACCTACATTGGGCCCCATAGCTGTATCTGAGACTATACAATCAAATGGACCCTCTGAAACCTTGAACAGAGGTGGGGTATTATATTCTACAGGTGGGTAATCCCAGTGTAGCCCCTGACAAGTGTGATGGAGGGGCAAAGTGTCATCAGTAAACAGAGTTAAAATACAACTAAATTCAGGACTTAGGGGTCTAAATCTTGAAGGAACTGGTGTTGCTCGGGGTCTAGGTTCTGAACACACAATACAATCTGTATTTCTCTGACTTGAAGCCATATATTGTACCCACCATAAATTCCCATCCGCCATTCCAGTTTCCACCCCCGGTACCTCATTCTCTGCGTCAGTCGTATGTCGAACCTGATCATCCATGATCTTTTTGGCTGGCTTAACAATAATCCTAATGAGCCCTTGTGGGGCAGGACTATCAGTAGTTGCCTTTCCCTGTACTACGTAAAGTCCTCCGTCAGTCAATTTTGGGTCTGTTAAGGTAAGTCTTAAAGGATTACATCTACCCACCCCCTTTCTACACAATCAGTCATAATATGATAACAGCTTCCCATACTTATTTGTGGCGGGCCCACACTGGTCAGTTATGATGCACAAGGTTTTGGTCATCCAACCGTAGGTGTGTTCATACTTGGGACAGGAAACTACTTCTCAGAAGTCGAACTGGACCGTTGATGTTGTACCTTCTTTGAACATAAGAGTGAGAGTTACATTTTCATAGGTGAGTGTCTTCAGAGAAGCCTCTCTACGTGGTCGGAGATCGGTTTGACTAGTTACTGAGGCTAAATTTCGAATCTTGATGTAGTCATGCATGTGTTCTGGTTCCTGTCTGTGTTTAATTCCCCATACTAAGAGGGAAACTGCTGAAATCAGGAAGCAAATAATTACAGACTTCCATAACCCACTGAACCTAGAGTCTCCTAATGGAAGGCCTCGCTTAAACTGGGGGAAATGTCATTCTCAGTACTGTCTAAAGCCCTCTTTTGAGGTGTCTTTAGCTTCAAATTTTTCCTGTTTGATGTTAAATCCTGTCTCTGCGAGTGTGTCACTCGTTACCTTCGCTGCTGCACAGTGAGTGAGGTGGTGCCAAGTCGCTCCCATTTTACCTTTAACCTTTACTGCATGTGAGGTTGCCAATACTACCTCCCATGGACCGGTCCACCTTGGTTCACTCCACCTGCGCTTGTGGACTTTTATCCACACCAGACTGCCTGGTGACACGTCAGCCTGCTTCCTTTCGTCAGCTGCTGCTTCTGCGTTTGTCACCTGAGAAAACAAAACTCGGCTCATGTTAGTTAGAGCTCCCGTATATTTCTCAATTTATAGAGTTAGCAAGTCTAGGCTAGGACCTATCACTGAGTTAGAAGACTTGGATTTTGCTGTATTTAAATTCAAAAGTTGTGGTTTATCATGACGTTATTAATCTCACAAATTGTGAGTAGCACCTTTACTGAAAACTATTCTAAATGTGGATCTACAAAAATGTTTGACACCTTACCATATCTGTTGATGTCTCATGGGAGGAGGTCCAGATGGACCTGGTCTTAGGTACTGCTGATGTTGTGGTGGGAACGGAGCATGTTGTGGTGCTGCACTGATCGGTCCCCCTGCTCTTTTATGAGGGCAATCTCTCACCCAATGACCTTCTCTCCCACATACGTAGCACACTCCTTTACTTACAAGACCTTCATGCCCCCCCGTTTATCGTTACCTCTCCCTCTTTTGGATGCACCACCTCTGCATCGTGGTGGAGGCTGATAGTACACCACCGTGGGGGCTGGTACTGCTGGATTTTGTTGCTGCTGGGCTTCTGCTGCTATCATCTGTTTCTTGCCCTGAAATTTTCTATTTTGCTCTCTGTCGACCTCTGCTACTTGAAGTTTCAGCAGTTGCCGCTGCATTCTCTTTATATCCTCGTCTTCTTTACTTTCTGCTCGTCTTTCCTCTATCTGCTGTTGCAAATCTTTTCTGATGCGTTCTACTTCTCTTACTTCACATTTCAGTCTTCTTACCAGCTCTCCTACCTCCCTTCTCTGCCTCTTTAATGTAAACATTATGCAGCCTAGGAGTATTCAAATGTGTGTATTGAATGTGCACGCTTGTCATCACATGAATCAAAGTCAACTCACCCTCTGTGCTGTATTGTGCGCGGTCGTTGACTCCAAAACTGGGATCCACTGCTCCACTTCCCAGATCTGGATCCACTCAACCACGCACCTTGACTAAAACAAACACAAAACTGCCCAAAGTTCAGCAGTAAATGTTAGCATACGTCTGTAGTGTATGAGAGGTCAACGATCTCTCAACTATGTTAGCGCCGTCCGTGTCAAAATTGATTCTTAGGATCGATGTAAAACAGTAAATGTACCAAAATTAGTCAATACTGGATATGTGAAGGAATCTCGAATCCAAATTTGAAGTTAGAATTCCTAAATCAAACTCAACATCTAAATCAGAATCAAGATCACAATCCAGTTCCAAATCAGAATTCGAAAGGTTTAAAATCGGAAGTAAAATGAAATTAAAAAACAATGAATAATTAATCAATTAAATATTAAATTCAACTTCAAAAAATCAATAACTGTATTCAAAGATATTCAATCAGAAATACCAATGCAAGTCAAACTGTTGAACTGCACTTACACTCTGGTCTGCACAATAATGAATCTCATTTACTAATGAATCAATTAAGTTCAAGAATTGAAGAAGCACAACTGAAACCATTAATCTTTGTTAAAATGCTGTATTAGAACCAAGTCAACAACTAAAGTTGTACTGCTTAATTAAAACTAAAGTCAGGATGTAAGCTTACAGCTCTTAGACAATGAATCTCTAAAAAAATTCACAGATTCTAAACACTTATTACTATTATCTAGCAGTTACTCCTCCTCACCGCTAGGTAATGGAGTTGCTTTTCTGGCGTTGTGCTCTTCTTCTACATTTTTCTAGCTTCATGTTGACATTCTAGCTTTTGCCAGAAGATATGCTAACGGGAATGCTAACAGCTGTGCTAACAGCAAAAACGGAGCTTCTAATAAAGCATATGCACACACAAGTTTCACCAAAATCCCACACTTTAATTCCACTCATACGCTCTCTGTCTCCTCTCACAATCCACTGGTTATTTTCTTTTATAAGCACTTTTATTTTACATACAGAGTACCGCAAAACCGGAGCTACACGTAGCTAGCGTTAGCTCCTCACAGCGCGGCTACAGATCATGCAATGTTATTCATCATTTTAAACGTATTTCCACGCTGCTAAAACACAGACTAGTCACACGTATTATTGGACTTATTGTCCGGTTTTATTTAACCTTAAATCCTCTGGTTTAACAGGCTATTAGCTCCTCCAGACCTGAGTTCATTGTTACGTTATGAAGCGAGTTATACACTACCATCGTTTACACAACCACTCCCCCAGCCAGTCTAGTTCCCCCAAAAGCCCATTATTCTACTTCTTCCGAATCACCCACACGATCTCTACTTTTAATGCACGGCCAAAGCAAGCGAGAGAGTCTTCCCGGATCGGTGTATCATCACCCGTGAACTGCAGCCTTAGAAGCTAACTCCCGCTAGCCTAGCTTCTCTACACAGCTTATGCAACGAGACCCACAATTCGTGGTCGAACCCGCAAAGGATTGCACCCCGAAGCCCATGAAAGCCACGATATTTCAGTTCGCCAAGCTACATAACTGTTTTTAAACTCGTTATCTGCAGGCCTAGCAATGCTCACGCTGAGCCGAGGAGTCTCCCAGTATAAGGAAAGCCCGTCCGCCAAACAGACAACTGTTTCGATTCCAATGTGGTGATTTAATTACAGCGCTGTCTGCCTTTAATTTCTTTATTCTCAGGATCCTCTGTATACACTGGACTAGTCCCTTAGTTCACCATACTTCAGACTGTAAAACGTAGCTTACCTCAGCAGAATTCGGCCTTCTCCGTGGAACGTCCTCATCGGCACCGCAGAGCTAGCTGTTAGCAACGCCAGTCTACAGACCTCCCCTAAATTTCCTAAAAAGCTAACTCACAGATTTCATGAAACTGCTCTGCTTACCGATATTATGGGCCCAGGATGTCTGCTTGACCAACGCTGCCTCCAGCACACACAGCGAGGCCGGTAAGGGTGTCCCTTCGTGGTCGCCAAATTTGTGGAGGATGGAACTCACCCCCCAGAGAAGGAGGCCAGAGCACGTGTCCGGCTGCTTTGTACAGTCGACACTCTCCAATAAGAAATCTACCAAGACTGGTTTACAATTCTAAGGAATTTGATTCCACTGATGCAAGTACGATTACAGTTAAACATTGGAGTACATACTCCTATGAAATATTATAATATAAACCCACTTTGGAAAAAAACTACCTCTGGTCCCATGAGACACAGCCGTCGCAGGAAACCGCACGCTAGAAAGAGGCAGAAAAAACACTTCTAACTCCGCCCACATATTCGTTCGCGACTCCTCCCCTCCCGTCTATCTCAATTTCTATTGGCTAACTTCCCTACACACTTTTGTAAACGCCTATCTCCACATCTCTCTCTCCCTGAGCAGCTAACACATTCAAATCCTGTCAGTTATGACTTACTCCCTTCTATGATAATCCTTCAGTATATAAGCTACACTTCTGCAACCTTGGCAGAAGCTTCATTTCTTTTAGCTACTAATCCTACATCACTTTATGTTTATCTTAATTATGCATTCCCAAAACCCTTATGATTATGACTAATTATGAATTCTTAATTATGAATTATTAAACACTTTTATTATATCTACTAACTACAGTTTTTTGCTCAAATTTCTTACACATGTAGGATCTGTATGTACTCCAACATGGCGGACAGACCTCGTAACTAAGGAGATCGTGACGTAGGTGAGACCACTCTATAATGTACACAAAGCTCTGGTGAAGCCCACTAACAGGAAGAACAGTCACAGAATGTCAGTGTAACGAAGCACATCTGTGCTTGTTGATGGTCCTTCTTGAACATCATCTTGCTGAGACATGTTGTCCAACTGTAAAATGTATGAAATAATAAAATTAAGAATACTTTCATAATATGCCTTTTAAATAAAATAAATTGGATATTTAATGTTTTTTAGTTGTTTTTTTTATATCCTGGCTAACTGTGAACTATACTATCTGCGAGTCATTGATATGGCATTATGACATTCATATTGAGAAGTTACAGCATAACTTGTCAGACAGTGCAAGATTAGATGGTCAGACGTCTCTTGATGAGGTTATCATGAACATACAAGCTCCCAATCTCTCTCTTATAGCTAGCTACTCGACTGATAAGTTAACTTGCTGAACACTGGCTATGCACTAGCCTAGACAGCATGCATCATTACCATGTTATCATCGATCGCTAGCTGGATATTATAACCATCACCATGTGTATACAATAGGCTATGTAGCCAGACCCAGACTCAATCAATTATACATCAAGCTAGTTGACATCTGTCACACTCAGATACAATATTTAACTTGACAGACAATCCGTTGAATTTCAAGATCTGAAGACTGAACTCATGAACTGTTTTTTGATTTGTGGCGCAAGTATTTTGAGTATTTTAAATCCAAAATTACTCCACTCTAATGTATTTTGTTACAAATTACGTTTGATTTTTATCGACCCTGTCAAATACAAATTACAAAACACTCAAAAGTAATTGAAATAAGTATTTCAAATACAAGTAATAGAAATACTGCCCATCTCTGGCCGTGGTCCGCAGTAGATGAGACAACACTGGCCTGAAGTTTTTCATGGAATTTAAACTGTTTGTCATCCTGTTCAATGGAAAAAAAAATATGAATTATGTTATTGTCAAATTCAGCTCGGTGGATATGTTCGCCATAGTGAAGAATTGCTCCTAAACATTCCGAAAAAAAGGTCAAGTTGGGACAAATGCAGTCATTCTGCTCAATGTTGTTTTATTTTCAAATAGAGTTTGCATGTTCTATTTACTCTTCATGATTCTGTGTGTGGCAGCCTGTGAGAGAGGAGCACAGTGTTTACATGTCAGTGTGACCCATAGTCATGTCAGTATACTGGAAGTCCTCACAGTTAAATGGGATGCAATACACTATCAAAGGGCCGAAAGTTCTAGGAGGAAATTGGTCCTTGGTGGATATTTGAGGCTCCATTACCAGCCTGTTACAAACCGTAGTACAGACACGGTAAAACAGCGTTGTTACAGTCCTTGGCAATTTTCTCAGTCATTCAGAAAAAACTAAACACAAAAAGAGAACTCCGAGATGGACATCTCTCTACACACGAAGCACAACTAACCAGGGCTGTACTCCAGGGCGTTTTTCTGTCTGGACATATGGAGCTTCTATTGAGGTTTAGAAATGAAGCTGTAAATAATCTGTCTCATATTTTATCATGATTGGATTACCCCTCCCCCTCCCCCCCCCCCCCTCCCCTCCCCCCTGTGCTGCTGATGTGGCTCTGTGCTTACGGTCACACAATCATATGTTATTTATCAGTCGGTCACATGACACAACTTTACTTGTTCAAGTTCCAGTCATTGCATTGAAGATTGATCATGAGTGCTGAAGTTATTCTTATGACGTTGATTGATTTTTCCTCTGCTGTGTCATTGTTGACAGTCAGACGGTGGACCTCCTGATGCAGGAGTCGGGCTGCAGACTGGAGCATCCCTCTGCCACGAAGTTCCGCAATCATGTCATGGAAGGAGAGTGGGACAAGGTGAAATGCATATCTACATCTAATGTCTAATCTACCTGTGCTTGAAATCTATGCTAGTCAGTGTTTGTCTAGTAATTGTCTTGTCTTTTATGAATCCTTCCCTGTTTGTGTTGATCATGCTTTTTCCCTCTCTTTATTCAGGCTGAGAGTGATCTGAATGAGCTAAAGGCGTTGATGCAATCTCCAAGTGCTACAGTGGTAAGTGGCAAGCCCAACAATCCTCAGACCACTGACAGACAGCTTTGTCTTTATGCCGTGTTCAACAGACAACATTTTATGTAAGCTTTGAAAATGGGGACAAAATAAAACAAACCACCAGTAATTAGTGCTTGCGTTCAAACATTTATGTCGGTACCACAGAATAAAAAATGGAAACCATCAAGAAGTTTCATCGAACAACCAAAGAAACAAGCACAGGATAAACACAGGGACATAAATCTAGACTTCAATGAGTACTTAATGTCAGCTCGGAGAACAGAAATACATCAAGCATGTCAAGTTATTAAACTTGACATGCTTGATGTCAAGCCCCTGTATGTTAGCCGTTAGCGATGCTGCTAACGTTACTAGCTCTCCTCCTGTTGATTTAAACACGATTGATTGTTTACAATGAAATATTATCAGGGATCAGCGACTAGAAAAGCATAAATGCAGATGTCCTGATTGCATATGTTACTGAACGATGTCAGTCAACTTTATTTCACACTGACGTTTAACCTTAAACTGTACAATGAATCCACAGTTCACCTGTGTGCCGAACCGTGAGGGGGGGATCCGTGCAAATCACGGATCGACAGTGGTCCGTTACATTTAACGTTATCCGCTATATTTTGACAATGTTAAAATTGACCTTGACCCAATACGAAGGTAAATGTTGGGCCAAGGTAAATTTTTTGAGTATGATGCGTTCAGGCTCTGTTTCACTGAACAGAGCCTGAACGCATCATAATATAACCGAATGGAACCTTCGTTCATTGGCCGTTAACAATGCTGCTAACATTACTAGCTCTCCTCCTGTCAATTTAAACACGATTGGTTGTTTACAATGTAACATTATCAGAGATTGGCGACTAGAAAAACCTAAATGCAGATGTCCTGATCGCATATTTCACTGAATATTGGTCGATAACAATTTTGAAATGAAGTTTTACTGACACTGTGATGGTTAACTTTAAACTGTGTAATTAATACGGAGTTCACATGCGTGCGAAACCGTGAGGGGGGAGGATCCGTATGGATCACAGATCAACAACTGTGGGCTATCATATGGTCCATCCGGCACTTTCGCCAGTATTTGACAGGCCACCCCTTTCGCATCATCACAGACCACAAACCCCTTCTCTCCTTGAGGAAGATGGCTCTGGACATTGACCCCTATGACTGGACAATTGAATATAAACAAGGAACTAAACACGCCAATGCTGACTCTATGTCCCGTCGTCCTCTGACAGCTGAAGAAACCACCACTATGGTTGCAGCCAATCAGGTGAGATGTGTTTTCATTCACACGCAAACAGACACAGCAGAGTCACTGCCTCACCTGCTGAAGACATAACATCACACGTGCAGTCTGCTTCGCCTGATACTGCAGTGGTAACTATGGACAATTCACTCATGAATCTGAACAGACCGTTCCTCATCCAAGCTCAAAAAGCTGATCCTGTGTTGCAAATAATCCTGAACTGGGTGTTGACTGACAGTAGGCCGCCATTTTCGAACATTAAAGCAGTCTCACCTGACATGAGACAGTACTGGAGAGACTCCGCCTTGTTGATGGTCCCTTATGTCACAAGGTCAGACCTCCACCAGGTGACCCTGTTTTACAGACTGTAGTACCCAGTAGTTCATCAGATATCAGAACCGTTTATTGCCAATGTATGTAACATACAAGGAATTTATCATGGCAGGTGGTGCATAACATTAGACAATAACATTGAACAATAAACAACAATCAACAGTGCAAGAAATAGAAACATATTCAAAATGTACAATAGAATATAAAATAAAGTGCACGACAAACGGATAACAGGACTGTAAACAAGTGTAATGTAAAAGTGACAAGTGTATTTAAATATGAAGGGATGTGCAGGGAGGGAAGGAAATTGTCCTGGGGATGACAGAGTCAGTGGGGGACCCGGGCTCTGTTAATTGGCCCGACTGCGGACAGGAAGAAACTGTTCGTGTTGTGAGGTCTTGGTCCTGATGGACCTTAGCCTCCTACCAGATGGAAGGGGCACAAACAGTTTTTGTCCAGGGTGAGAGGGCTCGGCTACAATCCTTCTTGCTCGCTTCAGGGTCCTTGAAGCGTACAAGTCCTGGAGGGACGGCAGATTGCAGCCAATCATCCTCTCGGCAGAGCGAATGATGCGCTGCAGCCTGCCCTTGGCGGTGGCTGCAGCGTACCAGACCGCGATGGAGGAGCAGAGGATGGACTCAATGATGGCTCTGTAGAAGTGCACCATCATTGTCTTTGGGAGGTTGAATTTCTTCAGCTGCCTCAGGAAGTACATCCTCTGCTGAGCCTTTTTAGTGATGGAGCTGATGTTCACCTCCCACTTGAGGTCCTGGGTTATGATGGAGCCCAGGAAGCAGAAGGACTCCACAGCATTGACAGGGGAGTCACACAGGGTGATAGGGGCAGGTGGGGCTGCGTTCTTCCTGAAATCCACAACCATCTCCACTGTCTTTCGAGCGTTGAGCTCCAAGTTGTTCAGACCGCACCAGGTCACCAGATGGTCAGTCTCCCATCTGTAGGCGGACTCATCCCCACCAGAGATGACTCCAATGAGGGTGGTGTCATCTGCGAACTTCAGGAGCTTGACAGACTGGTGACTGGAGGTGCAGCTGTTGGTGTACAGGGAGAAGACAAGAGGGGAAAGAACGCAGCCTTGGGGGGAGCCGGTCCTGATGGTCCGAGAGGCTGAGATGTGTTTTCCTAGCTTCATGTGCTGCTTCCTGTCAGACAGGAAGTCTGTGATCTACTTGCAGGTGGAGTCGGGCACGTGCAGCTGGGAGAGCTTATCATGCAGCAGAGACGGGATGATAGTGTTGAAGACAGAGCTGAAGTCCACAAACAGGATCCTGGCGTAGGTTCCTGGGGAGTCCAGATGCTGGAGGATGAAGTGAAGGGCCATGTTTACTGCGTCATCTACAGACCTGTTGGCTCTGTAGGCAAACTGCAGGGGGTCCAGGAGTGGGTCAGTGAGGGTTTTATGTGGCATAGGAATAGGCGTTCAAAGGACTTCATGACCACAGAGGTCAGGGCGACGGGCCTGTAGTCATTGAGTCCTGTGATCCTTGGGTTTTTGGGGACGGGGATAATGGTGGAGGCCTTGAAGCAGGCTGGTACATGGCATGTCTCCAGGGAGGTGTTAAAGATGTCTGTGAACACCTGAGACAGCTGATCAGCACAATGCTTCAAGGGTGGAGGGGGAGACAGAGTCCGGGCCGGCTGCTTTGCGGGGGTTCTGTTTTTTAAAAAGCCTGTTGACGTCACTCTCCAGAATAGAGAGTCGTCACTGGGTGGGGGGACACTGGGATGGGTGATACAGAGACATGGGCCCCTGCTGGGCTGGGGGAGGCGGACCTGGTGTTCTGGGGCTGTTTGATGGAGCTATGGGGGATGGAGTCAGGACTGTCCCATTGTCTTTCAAATCTACAGTAGAACTCATTCAGCTCGTTTGCCAGGCGGAGGTCATTCATGGAGTGGGGGGTTTTTGGCTTGTAGTTGGTGATCTGTCTGAGGTCTCTCCAGACAGAAGCAGAGTAACTTGCTGAGAGCTAGTGTTGCAGTTTCTCAGAGTACAGACATTTAGCGTTCCTCACCGCCTTGCTAAATGTGTATTTTGCCTCTTTGTACAAGTATTTGTCCCCACTCCTAAATGCCTGATCTTTCTGAGTTTTGCTCTAAACCAGGGTTTGTCATTGTTGTAACTCACCCTGGTGCTTGTTGGAACACAGCTGTCCTCACAGAAGCTGATATATGAAGTTACAGCCTCTGTATACTCATCCAGACTGTTGGTAGCAGTCCTGAAGACATCCCAGTCTGTACAGTCCGAGCACGCCCGAAGATCCTCCAGAGCTTCACTGGTCCACTTCTTGAATGTCCTTACTACAGGTTTACAGAGCTTGAGTTTCTGCCTGTATGCAGGAATCAGATGGACCATGACGTGGTCAGAGTGTCCCAGTGCAGCACGAGGGACGGCGTGATAGGCCCCGCTGATTGTTGTGTAGCAGTGATCTAGAATGTTCTCCTCTCTGGTTGAGCATTTAATGAACTGTCTGTATTTAGGGAGTTCATGGCTGAGGTTTCCTTTGTTAAAGTCACCAAGGACAATCACTAAAGAGTCCGGGTAGGTCCACTCCACACACCGTATCTGTTCGACGAGTGTCCGCTGTGCCTCTTGTACGTTGCCCTGCGGCGGTATGTAGACAGCCTAGAATGAATGAAGCGAACTCACGGGGGGAGTAAAAGGGTTTGCAGTTTATGATGAAAGATCCCAGATAAGGAAAACAGTGCTGTAGAATCACTGTCACATCGTTGCACCAGCCGCTGTTGGAGTAGAAACAGATTCCTCCATCCTTCGATTTACCGGAGAGCTCCGTGTCGCGGTCCGCTCTGAACAGCTGGAAGCCAGCCAGCTGGAACGCGGAGTCTGGTATCGATCCACAGAGCCAGGTCTCAGTAAAACACAAAACGGAGGATGAAGAAACGTATCTGTCTCTCCCCACCAGTAGCTGAAGTTCGTCCAGTTTGTTGCACAGTGAGCGGACGTTGGAGAGAAATATGCCCAGCAGCGGTGTGCAAAATCCATGTGTGCGGAGACGCACAAGCGCGCCGGCATGTTTCCCTCTCCTACGGCATTTCACTGCATGAGTTAAGGTGAGAGCACCTTTGACGAGACTGTCCAGTAATTCCACAGAAGTTAACAAAAAAGTTGGAAGTAAGTCTGCTGGAGTTGTTCCCCTGATGTTTATGAGCTTGTCTCTGGTGAAAGAGCTCCGGGTATCGCAGCATAAAACAGTATTTACAACAAAAACACAACGCAATGAGCACCAACACACCGAGGTAGCCATCCGCGGCGCCATCTTAGATCTTAGATCAGAAGGAGGCTTTTAAAAACATTACATGGACATTCACTCTCAGAAGACACTGCAAGGGGCACAAGTCAGATGCTATTGTCCTCACATAAAAGCACTACTATGATTGTCGGTTGAAACACAGCCTATGAGCCAGGTGACTTGGTGTGCTTTGACCTTCCTGCCCTTGTTGACAAAAGCTTTCACCAAAGTGGTCTGGCCCTTTCAAAGTGCTGCAAATGTTAGGCTCTGGCAGTGGTGACATTGGAGTGGCCTATGAACTGTTGGATCCGCCCTCACCTTCAGGAGGGGCTGCAGCAGCAAACAGCCCAGGTCCCTTATTGCTTACTGTACTCTCTGGCTCGAGACCAGGCCAGCCACTGTGCCTCCAGATAGGACTCAGACTAATATTAAGGAGCTGCCACTACCATAACACATGTGGGAGACAATACTGCCACAGATTCTTCCAGTGAACTGTTTCCGGTTGTGCTGCCTTTTTGAAGGAGTAACGACCAAGTCTGGCCTCTGTATGCGTCCCCCAGTACGTTATGGAACTGTTGGATGAACTTTTGCTTGTTCTTGCTGGTGGATTAACAAGCATCTAGACGGAGAAAGACTGTTATGGACAGACAAAAAAAAAGTGTATGCTTTTCGACTTTCTTTATACTCTTTACTGTTGCTCCTTTTTTATTACCTGTTTATATTGGTGTTAAGCGTAAGTTGGTAAGGGTACCTTCGGTTATAAATTCAGCTATTTTGAAGTGAGGATACTTCTTTTGGTGGGGGGGATGTGAAATTGTGTGACGTAAACATAATTACATAAACACAGGTTTAAACATAATTGTGCATGTGCAAACACAAGTTCTCCCACACAACTTCCCTTCTCCGTTCTCTACACTGACTCCCTGTAAGAGCTCGCATCCAGTTTAAGACTCTGGTGCTAGCCTACAGGGCAGTGAAAGGAACAGCTCTTTCCTATCTCCAGGCCATGGTCAAGCCCTACACCCCCACCCGACCACTTCGCTCTGCTACCTCGGGGCGATTGGTTGCCCCGTCGCTCAGAGGTCCTTGTGGCCAATCGACCCGGTCACGGCTGTTTTCTGTCCTGGCACCACAGTGGTGGAATGAACTCCCCACTGATGTCAGGACAGCAGAGTCGCTGCCCATCTTTCATCAGGCTGAAAACTCACCTCTTCAAGAAGTACTACCCCGAGCCTTCCACTTAGCACTTCATTCATATTCATTTGTCTCTGCACTTTCGCTCTGGTTTATGCTCTTAGACGCTTGTGTAAACGAGGAGATGCACTTATGACTTCTGGTGACTAGTAGTTCTCTTGAACACCTATGTTGAATACACTTATTGTAAGTCGCTTTGGATGAAAGCGTCTGCTAAATGACTCATGGAGTTAGTTTAGTATGATATTGAATTGCTGTATCATCTTGTTTACACATTTAGAATCTACAGTACAGTATCTAGTTAGTTGATGATCTGATAGCAAATATGAGCACTAGTGGCCGCTGTTCACCCGGCTGGAGGTGATAGGGTTAAGTGAGGAGGGAGGAGAAGTTGGTTTTGGGCTTTTCTGGTTGAGATGTCACTAAAGTTATGAGGAGAACCCAGAATGTGTTGGACCGATTTATTTCTTATCATACACTCACGTCGCTTACAATATCAATAAATTAAGTCATCCAATACATTCACCAACACAGTTTACAGCACTAGTTTTTATTTCAAAATATCCTTTTTCCAAAGTCTTAGTTCACCATAACACCATTTTTACCCAATGCCCAGGATTTTCATCCTAAAGTCAGAGCATAACCTGTTTGGTTTGTGATTGGCCAATCATCTCAGAGACTTCATACACGAGTGGGGCGACTGTGGCTCAGTGGTAGAGCGGGTTGTCCTTCAATCAGAGGATCGGCAAGTTGATCCCCCGGCTCTGCTAGTCCATGTCGATGCGTCCTTGGGAAAGACACTTAACCCCAAACTACTCCTGCAGGCTGTTCCTGCAGTGTGAATGGTTAGACAGTACTGATGGGCAGGTGGCACCTTGCATGGTAGCCCCTGTCATCAGTGTATGAATGGATGTGAAGCGCTTTGAGTGGTCTGAAGACTAGAAAGATGCTATGCTATACAAGTCCAAGCCAAAAAGCAAAGGCTGATGATGGCGCATGTTCTGCTGTGACAATGCTGTCTGTACGCCTGTCTGCCCTTCTGCCAACTTCCGAGTCCTATTCGTCCAGTATTATCTGTCACTAAGATTGAACTGTACAAGGTGATCTAGATCCGTGGTTCTCAACTGGTCTGGCTGCGGGACCCACCATCACTCCTTAATGACAAGCCGGGAACCAAATCGAGGACAATGTTCAACTTCTCAAATGTATTTAATGGAAAGATGGTTCAGTTTGAACCTGAGCTGAAAATGTCCTCTGCAGTCGTAGTGTAGGGAGCTCTCTTGTGCAGAGAAATTGTTCCTGCCAGTCCCCGTCCCACACGTTTCATGTAAACAAGTAAAACTGCTTTATGTCTGTAGATTCGTCCATTTGAAATGCAAAATGACCACTTGCCTAAATTCGAGCTGTGGTCTGTTTTAGGTCATCCGACATGTCGTCAATTCGCCTACTTAGTGTCATTTGACGGAGGTATAGTTTTCAGTTGATCCCCTGCTGATATTAGCATTACAAGGCATTAATGGCAAATATTGTTAAGGAGTGTGAATAGACTGCACTCTGCTGACTAAAGAATCCCCTTCAAAATAAAAGCACAGGATTTCTTTTTTTTTGAGAATCACTGGTCTAGTGGGTAGCTCAGCTGCTACCGCTGTACTCAAATCCACACCACTGTCCTTGTAACGGGCCTCTTGAATTACCTCGTAGCGGCGAGCCCACAGTTGAAAAGACTCCAGGCCATCGTTGTGAAATGGAATGAAATAAAGGAATGCCTCGTGGTGCTCCCGATGCTCTGCTGGTCGGCGGCAAAACTTGCGTTGGAGCTACACTTGTGCTCGTGCTGGCTCACCCGCGGGGAATGATTCATCATCAGACATGACTAGTTTTCTCTCTTTTCTTTAGCTTTCAGACGGAATTAGATGACCGCGACAGTTTATAAACTCACTTGAAGCTAACAAGCGGGGGGAAAAATTCAAAGGAGGTGGTAATGACGAGCTGGCTTACTGTATTTCAAGCTAAACTAAGCTAGCGGGTAGCGTGGCTGCCGTTAGCATTTAGCTACTCACAAAGTTGAGCAGAATCCCAATGGACGATATTCCACGAGAGGACACATCCCACCGCTGCCACCAGTGTAAGCGTCGTGGGTGTATGATAAAGGAATTAATCAGTCCAACACTTTGGGTTTTTCTCATAACTTTAGTCAAGCTTCCACGGAACCGCACAAAGTCAAATCACTCTCTCGCTACTCTTCTTCTGCCGTCACACTATCCCCATCACATCAAGCCCCCTAAACAGCGCCGACTAGTGGTCATATCGGATCATCACAGGATTTCAGTTTTGCATTCAGAATAAGTATATAGAGAGAGACAATCTTCTCTCTGATCTTGTTTACTTATGAAGGCCATATAGAGCTATCACAGTAACAAACGTAATCATAAACACATTGGTTGTATAGATATGAATGGTGAAGTCACACTCACAAAGCATGATGAATGAGACAGGGTCCTTCTTTCAAGACAGACCTAGTTTTGCTGCCATTGCCACAGAACGCGCACTGAGGACAGTCTGCCAGGTTAGCAGTCGGGCAGGAACAAGGGATTCCCTCCCTCCGCAGGGTGAGAGGGAGCACTACGTGATTCATAACACAATATAAAGAATTCAAATACTTTGCACTAAAATGTTAAGATTTGGACGTGAACGTGAGGGTTCACAGTTTTCTGTGAGCGTTTCGGTGTAGAGCAGAGACTCTGGTACAGACACAGGAAACAAGGTGAAGTAAAATGCAAGGTTCTTTACTGGGCACCAAGCAGTCAACAGGAACACGGTAAACACGAGGGATGACCACTGGAGACAAGATGAGCCCACCGGGAGGGACAAGGCCGAAACATGAAGCACCCCGGGGGAAGAACAAATGACAATCCGACAACCGGAACAGGGCAAGCAGAGGAGTATAAATGTGTGTGGGGTGATGAGAAGATTGCAGGCAGGTGAGTTGAAATGAGTGGGGTTGCCAGAGGGAAAAGCCATGGGCAGGTGATTGGGCACAGGTGAAGAGAATGAGCACGATCAGGAGAGACACACACACACAAGGCAAAGCCCAACCGTGACAGTGAATCCATCAACTAAACATCGACTAATTCCCATATATGTTGGTTTTCAGCAGAACAAAGAGGTTTAGGTGTTTAGCCAAAGAGGTTTAGGTGTTTAGCAACTCTTTGAGGATTATTTCATTTGACCGTATTGATATTTGTATTGATTTTGTTAATGAATAAAAACATTTTCCAAATTGTTTGGTGTTTTTCATGCATGTTTGTGTTTGTTGAAGAAAACTCAAACTAATATCTAAAACCCAAAATTGAAAACAAGACCTATCCTATGCACCAACATCCAAATAGCTGAATGTTTGGGTCCAGGCCAAAATGTCAAGAGTAAATGTTGCAGAACACACAGTTTGGATGACTAATATTTTGTTATTTGGGCCTTGTCCTCCTGTAGCGGATGAAGTTCCTGTTGCTGCAGCAGAAGTATCTGGAGTATCTGGAGGATGGAAAGGTCCTGGAGGCCCTGCAGGTCCTCAGAGCGGAACTCACCCCTCTCAAGTACAACACAGAGCGTATCCACATTCTGAGCGGGTCAGTTCACCAGCAGACAGGGAAGCTGTCTGGACTGTGTATGGAAGCGGAGTTTTCATTTACACAGAGAATACAACAACAATTACAACGTGAAATGTTGCTCATTGTCGTCATGTTTAAATTTGACTTTTTCCATGTTGCAGTAGAATGTGTGAAATCCCCCGGAACTGTGGTTGAGTACTGAAGCTGCAAACAACCTTTGTGACAGAATTCCATTTTTGAAAGGATGTAGATCCTCTAAAACAACAAGACCATCACAGAACACAAAAACACTAGCACACTAGAAGCCAATCCACACAGACGGGGTTCATCTCTTTCCATCAACGTACATGTATTACTCTCCTCAGTGGTCCTCAGAGCTCCTCCTACTGAGAGCAGCTCCAGATAGAGCTGTCCATGCGCTCTCTTTTCCCAATGTTTGCAGTAGTGGGCAGATACAGACTAAATAAACAGAGAAATTGTTCCAAACTGTGATCTTTATTCTTGAATAGCAGCAAAACAAGTAACCCTTCATTAATGAACACTGTCTCACCCACATGTCCCTGCTAGACCAGCGATGGTACAACCAATGTGAATTTGGTCAGACAAACGTATCGTCCAACCATTGGACCAACAGACCCGAGGGTGTCAGCCTTAGTTGAAAATTTGACCTGAGGGTGGAGCTTGAGGAAATATCTTAGTCACCATCAACAATGAAAACAAGACTGCATCCTCTGGGGACCATGAGCGTCCACAGCGAATAGCATGTGGTACATGCTCAAAACAAGACGAGTTGCTGAGATATGGAACTCTGGACCAAACTGACCTAGGCCAAATATATACTTGTAAGAGACACGGATGGCTTTATTCTTGTCATAGGCAGTAATTGCAACAATAAATACGAAAACAAAGTGACGCTGGTGTTAGTCTAGTATTGAAAATCAATGGCATTTTCCTGCTTGTTTCTCATGTAGTAATTGTGAAGGAGGAGCCTTGATCATATGAGTTGGGATTTGTCTGAACACAACTGAGAAAATGTCATCACGTATTGTGAAGGTACCTGATGTGCAGTCATGCAGAGGACCTGCGAGCCAAAGCAGAGTGGGAAGGCAAAGGCACGGCATCCCGAACTAAGCTGCTGGACAAGCTGCAGAGTGAGTGCAGTGCGATTTATTCTTCTCTACATAGTGAACACTTTGTACTGTCATTTCTATGTACAGCAGTAGCAGCCACATTAACAGCAGTGGGTAGTTATCATCTGTAGTATGTGTCCTGGCTATTCTGCAATCTAGCAGCTGTTCCCTACAAGCCTTACCTCAACCTGTGCAGAGTATCTAGCAGTATGTTCATATTGGCCATAATTAAATATTAAGGCAATATTAAAACATCATGTGGTCATTTACAAAACTTAAATCATTCTTCTTTTACTAAATTGTATGAAACAAAAGCGAAAAAAAGAATCTGTTCTTTGCAGAATTCTGCTTTTCCGAACATACACATAAACATCTCTGTGATGTACACAGAGTTACGGTGTTATGGGTAGCTCTAGGATGCAGAGGAGATCAGAAACGTACTATAACTACAGTAGTATAAATAAACAACCACACAATCGTCTCTGAGTGACCCCCATGCATGTTCACCTGCGTTCAGCCTGGAGAGGCAGAAGCCCACCTTAAATAAGTACGAAAGATGCTCAATGTGTGCTAAATCTTTCTGGTTGATTCCAATGCTGTGATGTATTATACTGTAGCTGGTCACTATATGTTCAGAACTCATTTGAATCTTTCTCTGTGTGCATACAGCATACCTGCCTCCGTCAGTGATGCTGCCTCCTCGCCGCCTGCAGACTCTACTGAAACAGGCGGTTGAGCTGCAGAGGGAGCGCTGCCTCTACCACAACACCAAGCTGGACAGTGGACTGGACTCTGTGTCTCTGCTGCTGGACCATGCCTGCAGCCGGTATGTACCTACACATACCAGGCTGTTTGAAAAATCCAGTTTTAATGTTTGATTGTCTGTGAGACACTACTACTTTATGCAGTATGGGCCATAGAATTATATTCCTGTCTGGTTGGAAACAATATTCAGTCCTTTGAAAACACCTTACAACACCCTTTATTTTCGAATCAGTTCAAATGTGGGCCGTGCATTTTATACCTGGGCCTTCACTGCTGTCCTGCAGCTGAAACGAAGCTTCTGTGAGAGTACCCGTCTGTGAGTGCTTTGGGGCGGCGGAGGGGCTCACGATAGCACCCGCTGCTCGGTCACGATAGCACCCGCTGCTCGTTCACGGTAGCACCCGCTGCTCGGTCGCGATAGCACCCGCTGCTCGGTCGCGATAGCACCCGCTGCTCGGTCGCGATAGCACCCGCTGCTCGTTCGCGATAGCACCCGCTGCTCGGTCGCGATAGCACCCGCTGCTCGTTCGCGATAGCACCCGCTGCTCGTTCGCGATAGCACCCGCTGCTCGTTCACGATAGCACCCGCTGCTCGGTCGCGATAGCACCCGCTGCTCGGTCACGATAGCACCCGCTGCTCGGTCATGACAGTAACTTTAGAACAGTACGTGCTTTAACGTCAGAGTCAAAACACCAGAAAAGTCGGACAAATCTTCTGGACAACACCAGAAATAGTCGCTAGATTTGTCGCTAGTAGCTTTTGACAAAAAAAGTCACCAAGAGGGTTTGGAAAGTCGCCAGATTTAGCGAGAAAGTTGGTAACACAGGCTAAATATGTCCCCAGAGCAACATTGGACGTAACAATAGTTCCCATCACATATTAAACCAAACAAAAATCCATCTTCATAAAAACAAGTTGTACAAATAATAATATATAAACAAGCATCTTAAAGCTACTGCAGATGTAAAAACAAACGCATTTAACTTACCAGAGCTGCTGTTCACTATTTAAAGACAAAGTCCATCCTCCTTTCTTTAGTTAACAAAGAGTTTAATCTAACGGTTGTTCAGTACATCCGTGTGTTTTAGTTCCAGTAAGAAGTCCTTCTCCATTCATGGACGCCAGTGAAGACAGTCGAGCCTCCCCAGTTGTATTTCTTGAATATGTTTAAATGCGTTTGAGGCTGAAAATGTCCGCTCCACAGAGGCAGCAGATTTTGGGATTGTCACCGCCCAACACGTCACGCTAGCCCACTGACCAATCACGTACTTGTAGGCCAGCTAGCAGCGCTGACACGTCAAAGAATACGCCCAACATGTCAAACTAAAGATCTGATTGGTTGAAGACTATGACAATCAACAATATTGTCCCCATTCACTTAAACTGCAAAGGGATTCACTTGTGAGTCTGCAGGCCTCAGGTCTCTCTTCTTACCTAGAGACACAGAGGTGAGATCTGATTGGATAAAAGCTCTACTTAAAACAAGCTGCACTGGAAGCAGAGCAACTGAGGAAGACAGTAGCTGTGCAATGAGAAAATAAGATGATGGGAAAATATTTTTAGAAATTATAATACATGTAGTGTATTTAAGAAGAATTATTAAATTATATAATAGCTGTAACTTTGTGATTCCAGCAGAGAAGGCCTTGCTGGCCCTGGTGGCCCACCACTGTTCAAATCAGGTTTTTCTCATTGCCAATGAGGGAAGTATTGATGATAAATATGTAATCATTCAAACTACATCATAGCCAGTCATGTTTGATATTAGGCAAACCGATCTATATGTATCTGTATCCGTATCTAACCATGAACTCTGTTCTGTTTGAGTAGCATTATGAAGCTTGACATCTGCCTCTGTGTTCCTAATCTGTAGGAAACAGTTCCCCTGCTACACACAGCAGATTCTCACTGAACACTGCAACGAAGTCTGGTTTTGCAAGTTCTCAAACAATGGCACCAAACTGGCAACCGGGTCCAAAGACACCACAGTCATTGTGTGGCACGTGGACGCGGTAATCAATCATTTACTTATCATCACTTCAGAGCAGGATCAATTGGTGAAATGTAAGAGTTGAAATAACCAGATTATTGACTGGTTTGTCTGTTGGTCGACAGGAAACCCAGCAACTGAAGTTGATGAAGACTCTGGAGGGTCATGCTTATGGTGTTTCCTACCTGGCATGGAGCCCTGATGATGCCTACCTGATAGCCTGTGGTCCTGATGACTGCTCTGAGCTGTGGCTGTGGAATGTACAGGTACAACATCTCTCACACACAGCTGGTCATTAGCTATATGACCGAACTGTGATCCATTTTTTGAAAAATCAAACAAATGAAACAAAAACATTATTAATTGAATGACAGCTGCTGTCAGCTCTGTGGTGAACATAAATCAGCAACAGGCCACAGGCCATTCATAACTACGTTGAGGCAGAAAGGATTCGGGCTGAGCGATACAGAAAACATGTAATATATTTCTTTGACGAAATGCCTCGATATCCATATTGCAACAATAGTGTAGGGTTTACCATTGGTGCTTTCACAAAAATATTAACACAATAAGGTTTTTAATAAATAATTATCAGTAATGTGGATATGATGACTAAATGGGTAAAAGCAAACCTGGCACTGTTCCCCTGAACCACTCCCACAGATCTCTCCCCTACAGCTGGGCACGGAAGTCTGCCACAGCTGTAGATGAAAACATTAATGGCTCATTTTGGGCATCTTTATTCAGTGGCCGCATGCAGGTAGAGTGGATCAAACTGGTAATTTCCCCCTACATGGGAAAAGGACCTTTTTACATAATTTCCTTTAGATTTATTGCATTTATGAGGCCATTCAATGACATTTCACAACGTGTCCACCCTGCCATGCACAAGGTCCACCCTGTCATGTCATTGTTCACCCTGTCATTTTCATGTTTTATGAAAATAACAAATTATTTTCACAAGTTAGCAAAACCTTTTGTGTGATTCCTTTATAAACAAATGAGGGCCAAATAGTATCGTTTGAAAGTTTGACCAGATGTCTTTGTTGTTAGATTTTATTTAGAAAAGAAAGTGCAACTCTTGCAGATTTTATAGATAAGCAAATAGTATGCCATCATTTCATGATTATCCAAATACTTTTCCCATTAACTAAAATATATTATTGAGAAAGGGACTAAATAGCTTTCTAAAAATGTAAATGTTACAGTCACTATGTAATTACAATGTATTTACTCTACTTTGAATTTGTCCATGACAGGATGGACATATTTTGCTGTTTGCATGTACATTATCTGCTTGCAGTTCATTTATAAAAACAATGAATATGAAGTTCAATGGCAATTCTCAGCTTTTTCTTTTGGAAATGGGAAGGCCTCAAAGGCACCTTATGGTGATATTGAAAATAATACAGATTTACACGTTATATGTATATATATAATGTGTAAATCTACATTATTTTCATGTAAAATTGAAATGTGTAAATTAGGCAAATTTGCAGATGTATTTATGTGGATATGACTTAATAAATAAATAAATAAATAAAATACATATTTATGGATCGTGACATATAGTGGATCATGGTACACATTTGTGGATTGTCTTCTGTGGATTACAAGTATTGTAGTCCAATGAAAACTTCCATAGTAGTGCAGCTTTAAACAAACTTGGCTCAGTGCCTTACCAAAGGTGCTGCAGTCACTTTTATGTTAAAAGCACATAGACCCTGTGAATAAATGAAGGCATACTGCTCTCTCATTGCATTTAGTCTTTTTCAAAACCCATTCAAATCTGATGGGAGAACAGTACTTGTGTTTTCAGGCAGTTTGAGGTTCACATAACAAAAAACGAAACAATCGTGTGTTGTAGTGTTGAGCGTGTTGTCAGATCTTTCCAGTCATCTTACTCTCTCCTTGGTTCTGTTGTGTAGACGGGGGAGTTACGGACGAAGATGAGTCAGTCTCATGAGGACAGCCTGACCAGCGTGGCCTGGAATCCAGATGGTAAACGCTTTGTCACCGGCGGACAGAGAGGCCAGTTCTACCAGTGTGTGAGTATCTTTCACAGCACAGTGCAGAGGATGCTCTGAGCATTTACAGATCTTTAACAGTGCATTTACATCATACACTTTGATGTGGAAAGAAATTTGTAGAGGTGCACTGATGGGGTGTAAAGTACAGAGGCCAACAGTTTGCCTCGTAAGGATGTTGTCAACGTGTAAATGCAACTTGATTGTTCACAACAGGAACCATGGGTATGTAATTGAAAGTACTGATTATTCGTGTATATTTTAAACACTGTAGCAGACCAGTGTGGTCTGGGTCTCATCTGGGCTGGTATTTAAAAATAGTTTGATTATTGAGTTAAACCAGTTCTGACTTCAAATACATACAAAGTTCCTCACCCTTTGTATGAAGCAACTAAGAGTAACTTAGCAGTCATGTGTAGAGCAGCACTACTGTAGAGGTTGTGTGTCACTGTCATCTTTAGTTGTGAGGGATGTTTCACTATTTTCTGACTTTTTATAGCCCAAATGATTGAGGAAACAATTGTCAGACAAATTGATAATAATTGACAATAATTGTTCGCGTTGTCTAGCATCCCCAGAGAGTTTATCATTTGCAGGTTTGTGGAAGGCTGAAGCCTGAAGCAGTCTGATGCTGAGGGTGTTCCTGAATGCATGATGTTTCCTCCTGACTCCCAGGACATGGATGGAAACCTGCTGGACTCATGGGAAGGAGTTCGGGTGCAGTGCCTGTGGTGTCTGAGTGACGGCCGGACCGTCCTTGCATCCGACACCCACCAACGCATTCGTGGATACAACTTTGAGGACCTGACCGACAAAAACATGTAAGTCACCACCATGACTGGGCGGAGGAACCTCAACACCGTCTTTTTCTGCTCTTTGTCTGCACATAATGTAACCAAACCTTCATTTTGGATTTCACTCCAGCCTCTAAAGCCAGACAGGGGTGACGTTATAAAGCAGTGATTGTCAACCTATTTGACTTGTGATCGATTCATCAACACAGAAAGCAAATCAGACATGACATTGGTTTTCATGGCCTTCACATGCACGTAAAAAACAAATCATATCATATGTGTATGAAAAAGGCAGAGTGAAGCACTGAACTCCAGCACCCAAAAATGAGCTGACAAGCGTTCATCACATTGCACAACTTATTAACAAAACTGGAATGAAAAAAAATAACTGTGTCACTGCTAGGGATGTCAATAATTAATCAATTAATATAAAAATGAACCGATTCAAAATATATGAACTGATAATGGCAAAGACGAGGGACGTCTGGTGTCACCGTTGCAGAGCATCTTGTGTAGATTTGCTGTAGTCTTTTACCTTTGAATGAGATTGAGTTACATGTAGAGGTGGATCGGAACATAAACTTCAGGGTTTGGTGTGTACCTCGGTTTTGTGGTTAAGGTTAGGTATGTTTTCAGTACAGCAGAGAAAACATAATTACTAATAATAGTAAAGAATAAATTGTTTTCCCATTTATTAGAAATGTAAACATTCAACAGAGGCTCATTGTCCATAAATAACATATTGTCATTAAGAAATAACTGCCACCCTACCCTCTTTTCAACAAATGGTGTCATGCCCTACGAGGGGTGATACAAAACCTTCGATTTGTTTTATGCAAACATTAAGGACAATTTTATTTCAAAGATGCTTCCCCCTCTTGGACAATCGGATCATAATCTGATATTATTGACACCCAGCTACTCTCCTTTAATCTGGAAGCTGCCAGTTACGGTCAAGTCTGTTGGTGTGTGACGGAGGATGCATGTGAACCGTTCAGAGGGTGCTTTGAGTGCACTGACTGGACTGTGTTTCTGCAGGATGACAATGATCTGGACAGCATCTCTGATAAAGTCACCAGTTATATTAATTACTGTGTCAAGAATATCATTCCCTGTAAACAAATAAAAACTTTCCCAAATAATAAACCTTGGGTGACAAGGGAGATTAAAGCTGCTATGACATGATTTAAAGCTGCTGACATGATTAAAACTGCCCAAAAGGAATTAAAAGCAATCATCAAACAAGGTAAGCGTAAATATAAGGAAAGGGTTGAAGGACAGATGTCCAACAGTAACACAAGGGGCCTCTGGAACGGCATGAAATCTATTACTGGTTATGGGACCAGCTCTGCCAGCGTCCCTGGTGCTGGGATCAATGTAAATGAGGCAAACCAGTTCTTTGCAAGGTTTGATGAATTTGATTTCTCTGCATCTCACGAGAGCATCCGCTCTTCTCTTGCAATGAGTAGTCCTGAGGACTGTAGACCAGCTATTGTGCTAAATGTTGAGGAGGTTCGACAGCAGCTAAAGCGCCTTAAGGTGAACAAGGCAGCAGGCCCTGACGGTGTCCTTCCACGCACCCTTAAGGTCAGCGCCGACCAGCTGTGCTCAGTCCTTCATTTAATCTTTTCCTTGTCTCTACAAGGAAAAGATAAAATGAAGGACTGAGCACAGCTTTTCTAGAATTTCTAGATGCTTATATTAGTAGTCTAGTAGTGTTTGGAGTGTGTAAGAAGTGACTTATATGATAGTGTTGCCCATACGTTGCTGTTTAATCCGGTAAAAACTATTTACAAATCCACAATATTACCGAAGAATAAATCAATTTTCCGAACAATCTTTTCAGGAGGGCTGAGCCCGATAGCCCCCGAATTCGGGGGTGTCGTCCTTAAACTGCACAACACAACTATTGCTTGGGTTTTGGATTACCTACTTTCTCGACCACAGTTTGTCAGGCTTGATAACAAACTGTCTGACACCATCTTAACTAAAACTGGAGCACCACAGGGAACAGTTTTATCCCCCTTTTTATTCTCACTCTACACAGCTGACTACAGGCCGTCGTAAATGTAATGTTTGAAGGGTATCCACAGATATATCAGACTTCATTTGAAATGCTTGAGTAACCGGGCTAAGAGGATTTTTACATAGGCTAAGCATTACCCCATGACCTAAGGCAGCGGTTCCCAAACGTTTTAGGCCACGCACCCCCTTGTACATCCCGACCGGGTTCACGCACCCCCAACCCTGCACACCTTAAAAAAAAAAGAAGCAACAGAGCCTATTTATAGCCTCATAGAAATCGGACCAATGAGAGCACAGTTTGCTCGCGTGTGGCGTTTGTTTACAAGATTTAGTCCGCTGTTAAATGTTGCAGTGTGAACACAAACCGAACAAAGGAGCAACTGCAACATTGTATCATATTAATCCCTGAATCAGAACAAAACAAACGAACTGAAGGTGTGAAAACGCCCTGAAACACTGCAACAAAGTTTCAATAACTTTCAGTGACACAAGGCGCCACTTTTAAAGCGCAATCAGGATGGCGAGGGCACAGGCTCAGAGGCAGATTATCACATTTAATTTACAATTAATGACCGACTAATGAAGCCAGGATGTCTTCGGACAAAGCATCGATGCGGAGCGACACAGTGTTGTTGGACACCGGGATCATGTCCAACTTTTTTGCTTCTTTCTCCCCAATCATACATTCCACCATCTCTCTGGCAGCTGGCAAGCACACGTCTTCGGCGATTGTGTGCGGTAGCCCCTTTCTCGCTATTCTGTAACCAGATATGAAGCCCGTAGTGCGTCATTTATAGACCAACACATGAATGAGACTCCAGTTGTTTTTGGCTGTTTTGTAACTCCTCCAATTTCGATATAAAGAATGTAAGGGGCTTTTGACTTGCACTGGCATGCTTGGTGTTCAGGTGGCGACGTAAATAAGAGCTTCAGACTGTTAGCCAGAACCTCACTGCACACCACGCACTGTGGCTTTGGGGAATCTGCGTTGCCAATCCAAGTGAAGCCCAGACACAGATACTTTTCATAATTTTCCCTCTTTTTTTTCCCAGTCTGATGCTCTCTCGTTTCCTCTTTTTTCACTTTGACTCGATGGGCCGATGTGCTCCCGATTTGTCTGTGCTATCCCTTCCTCCTTTTCGGTCTCCTCCGTCTCATCTTCCTCTGACTCTGGCTCGATTTCTTCTCTATAAAAATGTTCTATAAAGCTCTATAAAAATGTAATCAACCCCAACTTCTTTAATCTTGCTTTAATTAAAGATATCATTTACAACCTGTTTGAAATACTCAAACGTAAACATGGAACATGAAGAGAGCCGCCTGTAAATCACCTTTTTTCTTCTTGTGTAGAATTGACTTAGGCAAGGCAAGGCAAGTTTATTTGTATAGCACATTTCAACAACAAGGTAATTCAAAGTGCTTCACATAAAACCATTAAAAGCATCAAAACACAAGGCAAAAGAAAAGGAGATTTAATAACAATTAAAGAAACAGTGTAAGAAATAAAATGCAGTAGTAAAATGCAGAAATGCAGGAAATTGATTAATATATGAATTGAATGTGGTTCAATTAAAGGCAGCAGCAAACAGAAAGGTCTTCAATTTTGATTTAAATGAGCTGAGGGTCTCAGCAGACCTGCAGCTTTCTGGGACTTTGTTCCAGATATGTGGAGCAGAAAAACTGAACGCTGCTTCTCCATGTTTAGTTCTGACTCTGGGAACAGAAAGTAGACCGGTCCCAGACGACCTGAGGGGTCGGGATGGTTCATAAGGTAGCAGCAGATCAGAGATGTGTTTTGGCCCTAAACCATTCAGTGCTTTGTAAACCAACAGCAGGATTTTAAAGTAAATTCTTTGTTGGACAGGAAGCCAGTGCGAAAACCTCAGAAATTCGTTAGCATAGCCGTTCATTCGCCCCAGTTTAGTCTGCTGGTGTAGTTGCCATGGCTGCCAAACAGTGGCACAACTTGCCGCGGTAGCTGAGTTTGCAACAGGAAGTGCCTCTACTAGCTGCCGCTGCCACATTTTGAGCTTGCCGTTTCTCACGGACGCCATCGTGAGGATGCTACACTGTGGTGTGTGGAAGTGCGAAACGTCAGACAACAATCTGTACACATGCGACATCCTCTGTCCCAGGACCCTCACATCGGAACAGGAAAAAGTCTCCCAAAAACCCCGTTAACGGGGAGAAAATTGAAAGAAAGAAGTTTCGTCCTTTTCCCGGCTGTCTTGCCCCTTTTCCTGGGTCGATCACGCTTCCCATGGCTTTTTGTTCGGCCGGTCTGGCTTCGTGGTTGCGAGGGCAGCTGCACTTAATCCAATCCTCGTACTTTATTTAGCAATATTGCTGAGTGTATTTTTATCATGAATGTAGCAAAGTCTGTGGGAGATACCGGCCACCACATCTGCATGCGCCGTCGTTGCCACAACAGATTCATTGATTGATTTGCTTGCTTCCCAAATACAAGTTGAAGCATTTTTTAGCTTTTGTAGTGTATTCTCACAAACGGATGAATACTGATTTCAAGTTTGTTGTTTAATTTCAGTTTAACTTACCTTAAGTAACACAAGACTGTGTACCAACTGGTGCAACCAGACTGCAGTGTAAGCTGGCTTGCAACCAGAGTGGTATCTATATGCCAGCTGGGAGTCAGAAGGCACTGCCAAGATGGTGATGGCGGTAGCCACAGGAGCCCACCACTTTGAGCTACACAACGATTTCACGTAATACACTAAGTACAAGCTTAGGTAGCCTCAAAACTAGAGGGTTTCCACCAACACGGACGAGTCCCCAAATAGAGAAGTGATTTTTACCAGAAGAGAAAATTACATTTTATTTGTAGTCATTTGTAGACCCACATATTTTTTAAATATTTTCTGTGGCTGTGGGTGATGTGGTTTCAACACACGTGTTGTATCATTCCAGAGTGCAGGAGGACCACCCCATCATGTCTTTCACTGTTTCCAAAAATGGAAGGCTAGCTCTGCTCAATGTTGCAACTCAGGTGAGCAGCTTGTTACTTCACACCACAATGTACTTCCCTTCCACTTCAGCTAGTTGCTACAATATGATTTCAGTGCAATCTTGATTTTGAAATGTGTCTCTCCATAAATGCTTTTTGTGTGTAGGGAGTGCACCTATGGGACCTGCAGGACCGGGTGCTGGTGAGGAAGTACCAAGGGGTGACTCAGGGCTTCTACACCATCCACTCCTGCTTCGGAGGGCACAATGAAGACTTCATCGCTAGTGGCAGTGAAGGCAAGACAACATCATGTTCAGTAGAAAGCTCAGCTCAGCTGCTCTTTGTTGTGGACTGAGACAGACAGTTGACAAAACAATTAAAAGAGCTTCATTGTGCTGATGTCATCAGGGTTATTTTGTCGGACTTGACGATGCTCCTCTACAGCCACAGACAGGGTGGAATTATGAATACTGTCAGACATAAATAAACATCTCTGCAAACCCATGCAGAGATGAAAACATCTACACGCCAAAAACAGTACTGAAGTCAAACTTTAAAGGGAATCCCTCCCTGTATTTGCTCGACCCTAGTACGCAGAGGAAATCTCAACAAAATGTCATGTGGACATGCACATCAAGCAATTTGAAAGTAAAAGTAAAAGGTGAAAAAGTAAGCGGTACAGGTATAAAACAAACTGCCACACATTCGTCACAGAGCAACCCCTGGTACATTTGCCTCTGTGCAGCCTGGGGAAGCAGAATTACATCCTGAGAAGTACATATTTTGAGTAAACATATTGTCATGTATATAATTGGTGAAGTTGCTATTTAAGTCTACACCAATAAACTGGTAGCAGCTGATGAAGTGTCCTGTCTCCTGTCAGACCACAAAGTTTACATCTGGCACCGGCGCAGTGAGCTGCCCATCGCGGAGCTGACTGGTCATACCCGCACAGTCAACTGTGTGAGCTGGAACCCCGTCCTGCCGGGACTGCTGGCCAGCGCATCCGACGACGGGACCGTCCGTATCTGGGGACCTGCCCCTTTCCTGGATGTCCAGGATGCAGAGGGGCTCAATGGTATGAACATGAAAACTAGTCTGTGTGCTCAAAAGGGAAGAGGTTGGATTATCTGTCAGCCATTGCTTTCATCAGGCTCCTCAACAGTTTACATAAATAGGAGTAGAATCCACAGTTTCTTCCAACATTTGGTTTGAATTAACACCAGCAGTCCTCGACACAAGCACATTTCAAACATATTCATGTACAATCTTGATTTGAAATTTAGTAAAATGGCTTAGATGACGTCTTTGAGTAAGAATCCTAAACATGGAAAAAATGATTCCATGTTAATGAAAACTACATAAAACAAAGTGATAATAGATGAAATAAATAATTAAATAAGATTAAAAGTAATATAGTAAGAAATAATTGCACTACGATACAACAAAAACAGTTCAGGAGAATCCACTTTTAAATAATGCCGTAGAGCTTTAAATGAAGAAACAGAGCTGGCTTGCCTGATCTACAGACTCGAGGGGTCCTGACTCCAAACAGCCGGCCTCTGGCTTTTAGCCTAGACTTACCTACAAACAGACCCCCACCAAAGGATCTAAGGCTGGTATGGGGATAGCAGGTCACAGGTCGTAGGTATGCGTTCCTTAAAAGTGATAATTCCATCATCAAATCTTAAAAGCTAACCTAAAATGTAAAGGTAACCAATGTAGGGATGCTTCTGTGCACTCTTTTGTTGGATATTGTGAGAAGTCTTGCTGTGGCATTCTGGACCAGTTAAAGCCTAAAGCGGCTGCGTTGACTTAGACAGACATATAAAGATTCCCAGTAATCGAACCTTTACAGATAAAAAAGGTTTAGGAATGTTACAAAGAAACAGGAAGCCACAGACTTGTTAAAGATGACGCCTTTCATTATAAAACAGCGTTTTAAAACAAAACGATCTCCGGCCAGACGAGTGTTTTAGCGAGGTTTTAGGAATAATCTCCGTCCATACTACCACGCCTGAAATCACATGACCAGGGCCGGTCACGACGCTGCACACGGGAATTGTTGCAAATCATTGGAATAATAGCATGTGCATGTAAGCAGTAGGAGCATTTAACTGCGACAGATGCTCGCACAGAAATCAAGTTCAGCAACACCTCTAATTTGTTATCCATATTAGAATTAACCACTGAATTGAGGTTTGTTAGGTTTGATTTAAAATCAAAGGTTCTGCTACCTTTACCAAGAAGGAACGTTATTGAAGTGATTTAAAATGGATGCTCTTTGAGAAGTGGTTGAACAATGGCCAGAAGTTGAGTGGATGATTGATTATGGCTGGAATAAAAGGACAGGTTGACTGAAATATCTCCTTAGTTGAAAGAATATCCAGGGAACAAGATGATGGTGACAGATTTAAATGCTACCACCAGCGTGCAGGATGAACTACAGCAAAAAGTCAGGTAGAGTCTTTCAGTTGCAAACAAACGCCAAAACAAATCCTCACATTTATCAATGAAAGGTTCAGGGATATGTTCAGGAGGGCTTGTGATGTGGCGAGTAACAGTAACAGTTGTTTCACTTCAGATCTGAAAATACTTTGATTTTTGAGTTTTCTGTAGCCTTTCAAGGTTGGGGAAAAGGTTTGAAACCATTTGCGTTGTGTTTGTGACAAGTTTTCTTCATGAATGGATTGAATCATAGAGCCAGAGATGCTGAGATGATGATTTAAAACATAGAGAAACACACCATTGCAAAACCTACAGCACACTTCAGTCTCTGTGACAAGACTGACCACGCTTTGCCCAACTGGCCTGCTCTTAGTAGGTTAACAGCTCAGTGCACACAGCTAAACTGTGTATTTTCATCAATGTATGTGGTGATGGCACACCTACAGTAACTTCTCTAAACTAACACAAACCCCTATTGTCCAGTAACATGTCATTTGACCTCACACAAATTGCAACAACAGCTGTTTTACTTGTATCGTACCCTTAAAGGTATCCTCTTTTACACAGACAAAAGTGTGACTTCACAGTTAAAAGGGGTACCCTTTCAAAGATCTGGGTAGAACTAGACCAGATCTGGGTTGAACCAGGTCTGGGTAGAACAGGACCAGATCATAGTAGAAATGAGGACCATATCTAGTTGGAAATAGGACCAGGTCTGGGTGGATAGCACCAGAACAACTCTGTAATCATAATTAGTTCTCATCACTGGTGTACTGTATTTGGTTTTTGTTGGTTTCTTTGCTTCAAGGAAAAAAACCGAATGGACAAATCGATAATGCACAACAATGCAGGCCTATGTGGTGGCTGAAATATGGCTGACAAGGTGTTCTTGGTACGATCATACTTGGGCGATTTTATTCCCCTTTATACAATTCCTTCTGACTTTTATTTCTCTCATTCAGACCGCGGGGGCACAAGACGTATCGAGTTTGTTGTTTGTTGCAATTTGTGTGAAGTTGACCCACATTTGGAGGTAAAATGCCAAAGGACTGGTGCAGAACAAAGATTGATGAGTGATTCTTACCAGCATCCAGCTAGTTGTTTCTAATATTTTGTCCAGCCATTTTTTTTTCAATCAGGGTCGACTGAATATGAGGAACAACACACAAGAGTCCTGGGTGACTTTCACACCATGTGACCTTGGTGATTTTACTTTCCATCCAGCAAAAACACACTATCTGTCGACAAACATGTCTTTTAATGTTTGTGCTGTTGGTTTCTGGCTAGAACACCTCACTTATAATGAATGAAAATCAATTCTTAAGAGCTCCTCCTGAAGAGAATCTGCGGAACAGAAATGTGTGAGTTATGAATGCTATGACCTCTGTCTTTTTCCTGTGCTGTCAGAATGTTGCAGCATGGACAGCTGATGATCTGCTGCTGTGATCCTGAGGAGCACTAAGACTCTTAGACACTTGAATGGATGAAGCAGGAAACGTTTTGGTCACTGGACAGCAGCTTCCTGGAGAAGGGGGCCAGTGGTGCTGCATGTCAGGATGTCACAACACAGAGATGTCAGACCTACTCGCATTATTGAGAGCAGAGCCGGCCAGATGAAGCTGGGCTCCACGACCTCCAGTATCTGACCCGCCTCCTCCTCCTGCCCGCTCCGTTACCTCAGTAGCATCCAGGACCACCCACCTCCTCTTATTTATTATCAACTACATTATGTGTTCATGAGTAGTTCACGGACTTGTGCTAGGCTGTCACATAGCGGCGCCTTGTGGAGGTTATGTGTTGTTATTTTTATTCAGTCCTGAATCTGATCTGCTCTGAAGAAGCTTCAATTTTTTTCCTCTTTCACCTCCGAAAGAGATTTGAACTATAAGGCCATTTTATGGATGCACCCACTTGAAGAGTATCTTTAAATTAAAAAAAAAATTTATTTTATGCAGAGTACATTTTAGTTCCTTTTTTTCCTCCAGCTGTGCTGCTTCTAACTAGAGAAGGAATAGTATGTGATGAGCATGTTGCATACGATTGCACAGGACGTTCTATACTCGCTGTAGAATACATTGATGCCTTCTGAGAGTATACAGCTGATGTGTAGAAACCTATAGAGTTCGAAGGATTATCTGTGTAGTTTGCTCTTTATGTTGCTGTGACATCTTTGCTCTCTTCACTATTTGCTCTTTATTTCTCTTCCATTGCAGCCTGTTGCCCTCTTTCCCTGCATACAAACAGTCTTCATATGAATTTTACTTCGTTGGGTTTAGTTGTTACATGTTTTAAGTTGAACTTATTATAGTTTTTAACTTATTTGTTTTTGATTTACTACAAGTGGAAAGAGACACTCCGTGATTTCTTACTGTACCCAGTAGAGCCCCCAAAATTCCGGCTCAGCTGTGATCTTTGGCTGGTGTTCTTGTTGTTTCATATTGTCAACACATCCAATGAAAAGACCAGAAGCAACAATGTGTCTGTTTGTCAGAACTTTCTGACGTCTCTAACCTGTCTGTGACACTCAGCTGCAAGCCCATTGGTTCCTACTGAAGATGGAAATCTTTGAGCCTTTTTTAAACGTGTCTTTAGTCATTTCCTAAAGCAGCTGGTTACTGTGGTTTGAAACAAACATTACAGGAAGAAACGGTGCGTTTGTTGGTTATTGACTATTTTGATTGGATAATTAATCCAAAATTGGCGCTCTAGTATTTGTGCAGCAGGACGGTGTGTGTGGGATTGGGTCAAAATAAAGGTCAGTGTGTGTTCACACACACTGACCTTTATTGACACAGGAGCACCTAGTGAAACCATGTGACAATGGAGCACTATGAAAAATATCTATCAGGCGGTGATACACTCATAATACTTGCTTTCATTTTTTACAAGTCAGGTCTGCATGAGATTTGTTCATGATAGAAATAAAGAAATAAAAAATTGCCGGCCATAACTAAGTTCAGGACATTCGTAAGCTGAGGAGACACAGTAACAAAGTGATGGAGTGTATCTGTAACAATCATTGTACCCAAGTGTAACATAAGGTTAATATGAACGTCTACACAGTGTTCCCTTCAGAGAGTCAAAAGAACAATCTTGCCTCATATAATATTCTGTGTAATATGTTGTGTATATTTGTATGTAATGGCATGTATTATGAGGCTGTGTAGAAAAGGAAAACAGGATGATGTGTTCTTCAGGGTTCCCATGCAAGTTTTTTACTGTCAAACTCCAAAAGGTTTCAGATGCTCTTTCAGGGCTTCAGACCAAACAGTCTTCACTGCGCTAAGGATACTGTTGTAATATTAAGCAGCAAGTTTACATTAACATCTGCTTACACAGAAAAATCAATGTGAGATTCACAAACTACAGTGCAGCTGAACTTACCTTTTGGTTTCCAAACTGCTTCAACAGAGAATTTCTTTTTCAAAACCTTTCCAGGCCAGGACAATAACCGCCAGGACGTTCAGGACTGTGGGAACCCTGTTTGTCTGCCCAGACGCCATCACCACTTCCATCACACAACACACACGCGCTAGTGGTACACAATAATCGATGTCACACACACTTGATTCAATCACAGATGTGGTGTTCTAGTTTCTGCTTTTGCAGCTTCCTTTGTTTATTCCGAGTATTTCAGGCTTGTCTTCTTTTCTCTTCTCGTTATAAGAAGCCAAAGTAGGAACTTTGCTTGCTTGCGGGCAGTTTCTGCCAGAAATCATTTGACATTTTAAATGTGTTATTACAAAACGTGATTGTACTGTTGTGTATCGTCTGTTGGAGAAGTGTTATGTACGCTTATTTTAAATAAAGCATTCAGGGTTTTAAAATGTAATTTAATTTGAAATGTTCTTCCAGTAATACTATGACTATAACTATCGCAAAATATGTTCCGTAAAAGACGTCATTAAATACTAACGCTGACACTAACACTGACAAAAAAGACAAACGTAAAATGGCATTTTGACAAATAAAAACTCCATAACCTCTTCATTCTCCTCACCTTCCACCTCTTTGAAGAAAGAGCAAATATCAGTCAACCGGTTTTTATCAGACGACAAGTTTACATCTTATGTGGAATGAGTTTGACTAAAATGCAGTGGCAGGCCATGCATTTTATACCTGGGCCTTCACTGCTGTCCTGCAGCTGAAATACCACCTTATAACCACATTGTGGCACCACAGCTATTATTCATTTTTAAGGCTGTAACTATGTACATCTTCATATTATACCAAACCGTTCGGTACGAGTCGTTTCAATCACACTCAAGCATTTAGAAAATGCAAAAGCTTAAATTCAGGAAAATATAATGTTCTCAGCTGGTCTGGCTATGGGATCCACTGTCATTCCTTAATAACAAACCACGACCCAAAGAGATTATCATAGCATTTTACTTTACACAACTTGAACATTGAACGTACTGCTCTGGTCTTTCCTCGTCTCAGCACCCTCTATCATGGTGCAACTCACTCAGTCAGAATGCTCATATGTGATTGGCTGAGCTGCATCAGGTGATGTGATTCACTACCCATCAGCCTCTGCTGGCTGTTAAGTTTCGTTTCACGATAGTCACGTGCTCGCCCACTGACCAATCACAGCACACTCTGCAACTCGCGGGAAAGCTACACGTGGACACTGAGCAGCATGTAATGCTGACGTCATTATAGGCCTGCTAGCAGGCTCTGACAGTCAAAGAATACGCCCAACATTTCAATCTGATTGGTTGAACACTATGACAATCAACAATATCGTCCCCATTCACTTTAATCTGCACTGGCTGCAGGTCTCGGGCCTCTGTTCTTACCTAGAGACACAGGTGAGATCTGATTGGATAAAAGCTCTACTTAAAACAAGCTGCACTGGAAGCAGAGCAACTGAGGAACACAGTAGCTGTGCAATGAGAAAATAAGATGATGGGAAAATATTTTTATAAATTATAATACATGTAGTGTACTTAAGAAAAATTATTAAATTATAAAATAGATATAACTTTGCGATTCTGTTTAGGCCAGCAGAGAAGGCCTTGCCACTGCTAAAATGACAGAATTATCTGGTTGGCTATAGCTTCACGGAAATATTCAATATAATCTAATGAAAAAGGATATTTGACACAGGACTGAGACTAAAGGACAAAACGGACAAAATTAGGAGATAAAACACTGACTAAAATGTAATGACTTTTACGCAATTAAAACTGAAATAAAACTATGACGATAATTCAACTAAAACTAATAATCAAGTTGGACTAAAGATTAAGAGCAAATGTAAAATAGCTGTCAGAATGAACTCTGCCGGTCTGACTGGTGTCTTCATGCTCTGACATCTGACCTAGTGTGACAGAACCTTCAGAACAGTCATTGTTTGACTAGATTTTTGGGAGGAAACAGACACTGTGACAAAACAACTAAAATGATTGAACAGTTGACAAGAAATGGATTTCACCTCAAAGGGAGAATAGGAAGTAAAAGTGGACATCCTTCAGACAAACAACTTTTCTTTCATTTTTATTTATGAAACATCACATCCCCCCTCCAAAAACCCCCACTGGATAAGACCGTTAAATGTGAGTCAGACATGAACTTGTTGACCCCACTGAAGAGAGAAATGGCTCCAGAGTACCTGCACACAATAGAGCAGCTGTGACTGTTCTGTCTACACTCAACCAAATAAAGAGCACATGCACACCTCTGTGGTCCCAGGGCAACACTGACACACATGCTGATCTGGGGTCTGTCTCACTTTGACATACAGTATGTGTTCAATGCAAAGGTCATTCAGTAAACACACCATCAGTGCATGACTGAGGTCTGTGAGCCTCCTCCTGACATCATGGGCTGAGCTGTGGCCTTACTGATAACAATAACACTTCCACACCATCAGAAACCTCCCATCTCAGCATTTCATTTTGAAAACTTTCGATACTTTGACCAAATATGATGCGAACTAAAGAAGTTCAGAGAAATGATGGCGCATTGGACTAGACAGAACAAAAGGACCACAACCAGCAGCAGGTGCCTGTAGATGGACGTATCCCGATTGAAGAAAGGAACACTTGGTATGTCCTTCAGCGTGAGCAGAGCAACAGAACACAGCCAACATGTTGTACGCTTCAGGAGGAGAGGCTCGTCTGACACACTGTACACTCTTTGAGCTCATGGCTCTTTCTCACCGGATGATAGTTCATTTTGTCTGTTATGTTTTGGATTATATTGACTTTTAATTCTTTGTTGCTGTAACTCTTTCACTGTAAAACACTTTGTACGTTGGTTTTTGAAAGGTGCTGTAGGTGAATGACGCTAATGGCCCAAACCCAGAATGGGGAGGGCATGTGACCTCGTGGAATGAATGTTGGTGAAGTATATGCTGAACAGTCTCTGGAGGTCACAGACTGGTATGAACAGTAACTCCAATGAGTTACATATGTTGAGTACCGCTCCAGCTGAACACCACAGCAGGTCCCAGTACTGGCCACAACAACACATCATTCGTTTTGAGGTTCAAGCACCATTGGCATTTTACCAAATGTGGCTTTGTGGAACAACACACTCAAGACTTCCACCGTATGTTCAGATGGACAGAGAAATATTACTCAGTGTTGTTCTAGTTCTCTCTGCTCTAGGAGGAAGTCTGGCTCACTTTACCGTGAAAATGTCTAATATTTCTTACAGCCACTATGTCGGTGTTGTTTTTACTCACTGTTGCAGATAGAGGTTATTACTTATCCCCTTCACAATAACACAGCGCGTGTTGTAGGAGATGTTTGCATGATGGTGCTGAAGTGCTCAATGGTTAAATGTCAACCTGAGTATGAAAGTGAAAACTCTGGGATTCTGACAACACAAATAACAGTTTGGAGCTCAGTAAGACCTCAGTGACAGTAAACTTCTTCTCTCTGCTGTTGGTAAAGATTGTATGCATACAGTAGAGGAGCAGGGTGTGGGGGGGGGGGGGGGGGGGGTGATAGCAAAGCCTGGACTATGGAATCCTGCAGCTCGCTGGGTGCTTCAGTCGTTGATCAGAGCTAGGATCATGCTGGTCAAACAGGGGAGGGAAAGATATATGTTAATATAGAACTGACCATGTACAGCCACCTCTCGTATTCAGGAACATGTCACTAAATGTCAGTGTGTTTGTAGATGCTATTGCTCTCACCTATACAAATAAATGAAGAAGCAGAGCAGGTGGTATCCCAGTTTAATCATGGCCTCCTTCATGTGGGACTTGAGCTGACCTCGGTTGTGGATCTCAGTGGGGTCAAACACGCCCATGTTTCCCATCGGAACCTTCGCATACCTGCAGGGAGAAGAAGAGAGGGATGTCAGGAGCCTGACTGCACCACCAGTGGACAATAAGACACCAACTCTGTGTTATTACCCACTGAAGAAGCTGTGATATGGATATCACCTTCACAAACGTATCAAAATATAACACATTATATATATTTCCTGATAATTCAATCGATAGAATGTATGTTAGCTTATCCAGTGAATGAAGTACCAGAAACATCTAATATCACCATGAGGTGGTCCTGCTCATTGATCGAATTCCCTCTGAGACATTAAAGGAATTCCTGCTTCGTTGTAATCTGCATTGCAAAATATCTCTTGTCTCACAGAATATGTGTGTGTATTTAGATATACTGTGGTGTTGGCGCAGAACAGAGCAGTGGCTGCAGTATGAGCATACCTATAAATGTTCCAGGCTGCTACAGGCAGGTTGAGGACAAAAATGAACCAGTGCATGGAGACCACCATGAGCATAGTGGTGAGACACTGGCCAACCATCTCTGGAATTACCCACTGGAAGCGGAATATCAAACATAGAAACATCAAAATACAACCAAACTTCTCTCTGTAGCATCTGTATAAAAAGACACAAAAGTCAGCTTTAGCAATTGCATGGCATGTATAATATAACAACACATTAAAACAAGTTAATAACAAATACAAATCATCATCAATAAAAGAGGTATGTCCTCTGACCATAATAATGACTCACTTTGTTTAGCTTGGAGCAGCAGGCTCTAGCATTGATGTAGTCACATTCTAGATCAGACAGGGTGATAATCTGAGCTTTAGTCAAGGTGCCACAAACTGCCTGCTTCTGTCAGCTCCATTCAACTGGACACAAAGACCCATGACAGACCACATGTTCACTTCTGTGATTATGAGACAGAGGAAACGAATGGAATATGTACTCTACTGATTTCTGGCAACTTTAAAGCTTGGACCATTGACAGTGACATCCAAATAAAGACAACATCAAGGATATGTGCATAGACTTGTTTTACACAGGACGACCGAATATATTGTTCATCAGATTGTGAACATGGTTATGAAGAGAAATGTTACTTTAAGCCATTGGATAGACAGAACTTGGGAATAACTTGTAATTATTATGTTAAAAATAAAATCCTGGTTATCAGTAATGGCTCTCAACAACATTAATTGTCACGTAGCTATAAGTAGCCGTATCACTAACGACAGACGGAACGTCAGCAAGCTAAATGTTAGTTTGTATCTCCTGTTTATTTAAAACGTTTTATGTAACTTCCCGTTTCTCGTTACCAGTTTGTCTGGTGTTAAAACAGCTCCATCTTATCTAGTTTACCTTGTCTGTCACTGACTCTGAAGCGTTAACAAGGCGGCTAACCGGTTAGCTAGTTAGCTTCATGTACTAACATATAGAAAGGAATTGAGGGGCGCCTTTGGCCAGCGAGCCGCTTTAAACAATACGCGCGATGTCCGCCCAAAAACAGGATTCCGAAAAGGATACAAAGTACACCGAGAGGAAAATCAGTGCACAGCAGTCCACAAGTGACAGAATGAACACTGCCGCCTCCATTTTTCTTCTTCCGTCAGTAATTTGTTTTCATTTCCGGCCAGTTCTCGATCCTGTGCTGTGCCCACAGTGACACATGTTGTATCGCAGTACTGCCACCTAGCGGATTGGAATGGAGCTGTTTTCCCCCAAACAGAAAGAGTAATGACAATCACATAGGAATATATGCACTCTCAGGTCAAACGCTCTAGGTCTTCTGTCAGTCCCACACACACGATTTAAGACCCGTGGTGACCGAGCCTTTGAGGCAGTGGCCCCGAGGCTCTGGAATGCTCTGCCTGCAACGCTGCGCCTCGCAAATACTGTGGATACTTTTAAAAACCAGCTCAAAACCCACCTGTTTAGGCTGGCGTTTGAGTAAAAGGTAAACCCATGTTCTAGACCTGCTCTTAAAATATGTTTTACATTTTTATTTTATTTTTATTTTATTCTTTAACATTTTTTATTCTCTCTGTGTAGATCATTTATTGACCCTAGGGTCACATTGTGTTTTTTATGCTTTTAAATGTCTGCTCTGTTAAGCACTTTGTGATAGTACTGTCTGTGAAAAGCGCTATATCAATAAATTCATTCATTCATTCATTCATATAAAAAGTTACTAAATTCAATTAAATATAACAAAAATAAAGTACCATAACATAAATAAGAAACAATAACATTAAGATCTGGCTTATCAGGGGTTGTAGAAAATAATTCAATAAAATATAAGCACTCTCACCTCACAGCAAGAGGGGGGCCGGGTTCAATCCTGGAGTTTGCATATTCTCCCTGTGTCAGCGTGGGTTCTCTCTGTGCAGCTTAACCTGCCTCTGATCACTAATCAAGCACTCCCTCATCAGCACAACTCCCCTCACCTGTTCAAGCCACGATTTAAACCCCTGCTTCGCAGTCACTCTTTGCCAGATCATTTACACGTCTGCCTGTCCTGCCTCGTCCTGCTGGATTTCCCCCCTTGTCTCTTGTCCTGTCCATGGATCACCTGTGTGTTCTTGTAAGTGTCCTGTTCTGATTGAAGTATTCATTAAATACCTGCTTCACTATACGTCTGGTCTGGTCTGGTCTGCGTTTGAGTCCTCCACCACACCCCGTGACAGGATATGAATGGGTGTTAGAGTGCTTTAAGTGGTCGGAAGACTAGAAAAGCGATATACAAGTACAAGTACATTTATCATTTACAATACAGTGTAGACTTCCCAGTCTTCCAACCACTTAAATCCCTGTATTGTACATGTCAACATTCACCCATTTACACACACATTCAGGTGCCATATAAGGAGCCAGGATCCAAGGTAACACACAGATGGCAAAGCCTTCAGGAGCTGTTTGGGGGCTGGATTTAACCACCAAACGTCCACTTAGTGGACGACCCACTCTACCCCCTGAGCTACGGGTGCCCCATACGTCTGTTAACTTGATCCCATCCACCTTTAAACATGCCACTTGACCATTAACATTTGGGTAGGCTAAGTGACATTTCATGAATGCCATTTGACCTGAAGGGGTGGCACTTATTACGGAAGCAAATTCTTTAGGTTTGACCTGGAAAGATTTGGCTCTGAAGAATTTTTTTACAATTGTAAAGATTACCTTTGTCACAAAGTAGTAACAAAGAAACTATTGGCTATTTTTCTACACACATTTGATGAATACACTTATTTACAGAACACAACAAGGAATGGAGTGAAACTGATGACAGCCCAACCTGGGTCATTATGTCGCTGAACCCTCATTGGTGCTAAGATAGAATTCTGACAAAAAGAGCTACCCGCTCAGAATGACCGACCAGCAGCTCATCCTGTAGCTCATCCTGTAGCTCAGCGGTTCCCAAACTTTTTAGGCCGCGCACCCCCTTCTACATCCCGACCGGGTTTGCGCCCCCCCCCCCCCGAATAAAAATAAATAAAAAAGCAGCAGAGCCCATTTACAGCCGTTTTCTCGCGTGTGGCATTTGTTTACAAGATTTAGTCCGCTGTTAAATGTTGCAGTGTGAACACAAACCGAACAAAGGGGCAACTGCAACATCGTATCATATTAATCCCTGACTCAGAACAAAGCAAACAAACTGAAGGTGTGAAAACGCCCTGAAACACTGCAACAAAGTTTCAATAACTTTCAGTGACACAAGGCGTCACTTTTAAAGAGCAATACGGATGCGAGCACACACGCACAGGCTCAGAGGCAGATTATCACATTTAATTTACAATTAATGAGCGACTAATGTAGCCAGGATGTCTTCGGACAAAGCATAGATGCGGCGACACAGTGTTGTTGGACACCGGGATCATGTCCAACTTTTTTGCTTCTTTCTCCCCAATCATACATTCCACCATCTCTCTGGCAGCTGGCAAGCTCACGTCTTCGGCGATTGTGTGCGGTAGCCCCTTTCTCGCTATTCTGTAACCAGATATGAAGCCCGTAGTGCGTCATTTATAGACCCAACACATGAATGAGACTGCAGTTGTTTTTGGCTGTTTTGTAACTCCGCCAATTTCGATATAAACAATGTAAGGGGCTTTTGACTTGCACTGGCATGCTTGGTGTTCAGGTGGCGACGTAAATAAGAGCTTCAGACTGTTAGCCGGAACCTCACTGCACACCACGCACTGTGGCTTTGGGGAATCTGCGTTGCCAATCCAAGTGAAGCCCAGACACAGATACTTTTCATCATATTTCCTCTTTTTTTTCCCAGTCTGATGCTCACTCTCGTTTCCTCTTTTTTACCTTGACTCGATGGGCCGATGTGCTCCCGATTTGTCTGTGCAATCCCTTCATCCTTTTCGGTCTCCTCCGTCTCATCTTCCTCTGACTCTGGCTCGATTTCTTCTCCCGGTCTCTCCCCAACGCACCTCTCCGTTCCCCTCGCCTCCGATTCCTCTCTCTCTCTCTACGTCCCTCTCCTCTTTTACGACTGATGGCTTCAGATGTCCCACTTGACAGTTTCCCCGATTTCAGCCAGTTTAGCATATTTAAATTAATGTTGCTGAATGCATGAAGTTCGCTGTTAGCTGACGTTAGCTGCACAAGCTAGGCTGGCTAGTGTGTACGACTGGCGGCAGGCGCAAGACTGCCGGAAGGAGCTCAAGTGCATTTATTAAATTGTACGTTTTTAATTTTAAATTTTACAAAGGGGATTTTTATAATTCATGTTTTTATTTTGTGAAAAATCCCACTTTTTAAATTAAAATTACATTTTTTTTAAATATATTTAACATTCACTAGCTTAGGCCCCCACCTCGGCTCATCGGTTGTTTGGAGTGTTGGTTGTTTGGAGTGTTGCGGAATGGTTGATGGAGATTTAGCCTGGTGCGGTTTGGGGAAGGCTTAGCTGCGGATCCACTGCGGCTCCCGGGCCTTGCAGACCCCCAAAATAAGCGTGTGCGCTGGTCGGCAAGATCGAGTGGGGATTTGTGGGTCTAAAGACGGCGTTGGATATGTCCAAACCGATGTTGGCCGGGTGTCTGCAGGAGGGCTAAACTTCTGGAATGGGAACCGAGAAGCCATGGCATGGCGGTGGCCCAGGCGTGAGCTGCCTCGAGGACGCGCCCTTGGCGGACGGGTGTCGCAGCGTCATTTGATGATTGGGTAACCGACTGCTGGTTGTCGGGAGTTCAAGGAATGGACTTGCTGGCCCATCCGCGGCCCCGTGTGATGGCTGTGGCTACTATGGGTCCGGTTTCGTAGCATGGGGGGGGGGGGAACGACTTGGCATCTGCTTGGGAGATCCGAGGCTGGTCTACGGCAATGTCGTCCGTCGTGGAAACCCCCCAAAAGACGGCGGAGGGAGCGGCATCGCTGTTGGCCAATTGTGTGGGTCCCCTGCTGGAAGTGGGCGGGGTGGGGTCCCTAGCATCCCGGTGCCCGGTGTCCCGGCAAGTTGCTGTGGTTGCTGGAAGTGGTTGCCGGGGGGCGCTGGCGTCCTGCATGCCGTTGTTGCGGTTCGTTGTTGAGTGCTGCGTTCGGTGGTGGCGTTGTTGCGGTTTAGAGAGGGGGACAGCTTAGAGAGGGGGACAGAGGCAAGAAGACCTGGCAACCCGGTGCCGGGAATCTGCATAGTAGGAAAAGCGGAACGGGGGAGGGGGACAGAGGAGAGGGAACCTGGCAACCCGGTGCCAGGACTTAGGGGGGGACGGAGGCAAGAAGACCTGGCAACCCGGTGCCTGGAATCTGCCTAGTGGGAAGAGTATGCGTAGTAGGAAAAGAGGGATGGGGGAGGGGGACGGGGGAGAGGGAGCCTGGCAGCCCGGTGCCAGGACTTAAAGAGGGGGACAGAGGCAAGAGGACCTGGCAACCCGGTGCCAGGAATCCACCTAGTGGAGTAGGAAAGCGGCTTAGGGGACAGAGGAAAGGGAACCTAGCGAAGTAGGAAAGCGGCTTAGGGGACAGAGGAAAGGGAACCTGGCAACCAGGTGCCAGGACTTAAAGAGGGGGACAGGGGAGAGGGAACCTGGCAACCCGGTGCCAGGACTTACCTGGTGCCTGACGTGACTTTGTTGTGTGCGTCGACTCTCTTTTCCCTTTCTTCTCTCTTTTCTTGGTGGTGGTGGAGGGGGATGAGAGGTGAGGCGCTGCGACCTGGCAACCCGGAACTTGTGGGTTGGGGGCGGAGCCTCGGGGTGCGAGGTGGCGTCGTGGTCGTTGGCGTCGCGCCGGAGTGATTGCATGTCGGTACATTGTGTTTGTTTGTTGTTGCCTACGTGACTTTGGGATAGTTGTGGGGGGGCTTGTTGCGTCGATGCTCTGCGGCGGACTGTGGTGGAGTTGGAGATCAGCCTGCGCGTCTTCGATCAGCTGGTGAGTCTTCGATGGGGGACCTTGCCGGAGCGCGGGGGGGGGAGGGGGGGGGCGGCGTCTTGGGCGCTGCGTGCCGGGCAGCTAGAGTCGTCGAAGGCTCGTTCCTGCGCTGGGTCTGGAGCGAGCGAGGAAAGAGAGAGATGGGTTTACGTTTCCGTTGTCTACGTCAGGAGGTAGCGGGTCTCCCTGTGCCGCCGAGATGTGGGTAACGGGAGGACGGCCGTGAGTCCGACTCTTCGTATTGTCAGAGTCCGGCGGGTGGATGCGACTGGTCGGCGAGGTGGAGAACGCGGGTTTGGCTGGCCGGACCCTGTTGATGGCGGTTGGCGGCGTCCGTGGTGTACGTGCACGGTGTTCCGGTTTGCGTGCGGAAAACTCGCGTGTGCCGAGGCTTGGCGTGGGTAGGTATTTATAGGAGCGTGGCCGGAAGTGGGCGAGTGGCTGAGGTGTGGTCCTGCTCCTGAAATTCAGCTAAGTTTATCTCCAATTATTACACCATCAGACGGCATTACACTTTTCCTCTCGCGCACCCCCTAGAGGCAGCTCGCGCACCCCCAGGAGTGCGCGAGCTGCCTGTATTTGTCAGAACACCAGAAGTATTCTATATGTATTATTGTAATAGAGTATCTTAGTTATTAATAGCTAACCAACCATCAAACTGTTAATGATATTTAATAAGATTCAGGTGTGCTAAAGTTAGCCAGCTCTCTCCATAATGTTTCCTATTATTTTCAGGAGGTGGCATATTCATTGCCAAATTGTATACCTCTATAAATCTGGACCTTTATACCTGCTCTTGCAAAATTAGAATGGTGTCACGATGACATAATGCCCCTTCCTTCTTTTTTATATTCCTTGCACAGCCACAGAAGCTGGACAGAATAAAACACACACCTCAAATTACTAAAACAGAGATAATATGATCGAAGGCGTGGCTCAGAACAAATGGTTCAGCGGGTTTACACAGACATGTTGTTCAGGTAGTCCACAATGTGATATTTGTCATCACATCTAGTAGCTGTCACCATAGTCAGTACAAGCCTTCAGGGTTTGACCTATAGTGCTTTGGTTATGTGCAGACTGTGCATGCTTCTGTAACATGTGTTTCTGTTCCATCATATCATTTACATAATTGAATTTTAATTTTAATTTTAATATTTCATATTTAAAAAACTTTAATTGTTGTTGATCGTTAAGTTTCAACAATTGTATAGTCAATGCAAATACTATCCAGTGAAGTGTGAACTAGTACATAGATAATCTATAATTGTCATCAAAGTATTAAAAGTGGTTGGCAGTATGTGTCTGCAGGTATACAAGGTGTGTTCGTGCAGTTTTTGAAAGGTGAGGTGACTCATAATCATATTTTCACTCAGCTAAATTGTTGTTCGTGCACAACAACAAATGTTATGACAGCTGGTTCAGTAGTAACAGGGACTCACCCTGCTGTCACTCATAAGGAAGTGGGCAGGGCTGCAGGGGAGAATATGAGAATAGTAAACTGTGAAGGAGGAAGAAAGAGGGAATTTTCTTTTAGCCTATAGTGACAATGCTGAAAAAGGAGAGTATCACTCTGCTTGAGGTGAAAACCGCAGAGAGGCCAGTTAGAAGAGAGGAGAGAGGAAAAGGAGTTCAGACACTCAACACAGACGGACAGCAGAGAAGACAGTATGGACTGGGTCACTCGTGTAATCTATTTGCACATACCACTTAACCTTATCATTCTGGAAACGGGACATGCCACTGAGAAGGATACCAGGGTTCTGGGAGCTACAGCCCCTGGAGATATCATCATCGGAGGAATCTTTCCCATTCATGAAGACGTAGACAAAGAGAACAACACATTTGCACCGCAACTACAGCCATGTATCAGGTGAGATCATTCAATCCAATGCAATAAATGATAAACAGACCATCTTTTTCACTTCACTTTTCACCTAATCCTAAAAGGAGAGTTTAGTCTTGAGAAACCAGGAGATAAACTCATAATATATCCAATATTCTTCAATGGTGGAAGAAGTTATCAGAGCCTTTACTTTGGTAAAAGTAGAAATAGCACAATTAAAAAATAATAATAATAATAATAATAAATAAAAGTAGAGTCCTGCACTCAAAATTTAATTAAACTTGTATTTATTTGTAGCAATGCTTATTTTTCCCAAACTGGTGATATGTTTGTTTGTAAAGTCTTAATTTGCATATAACTACAAATAGATAAAAATGCAGTCCAGAATGTAATGAAAACAAAATTAGAATAAATAACATGATTTAGCAGTCTAAAATGGAAATACTGGCAAATCTACAACATCATTCTAAAGTAAAATAATTAACAAAAGTAAAATATTGGTAATATTTCCACACAGAACAAAACAACATTTCATCTCCAGTAGACTAATTATGATGAGAACACACTGAGGCACCTGGTGTTGCATAGTATCGTTTTAGTAACTTGATTTTTATCAGAAAGTCTTGAAATGGAAACAGTACTTCACCCTCTTCCTTCCTGTGTCGTATCAGTTCTCCAGTGTCTCACATCTTTACACATCTGTACTGTATTCATTACTTGTTTGCACAGGTTTGAAGAAAGAAGCCTGGTGAGGGTGCTGGCTATGATCAATGCAATAGAGATCGTGAATAAATCCCCTCTGCTGGCTGATGTTAACATCACTCTGGGCTACCGGATCATGGACTCCTGCTCTGATGTCAGCACAGCCCTGAAAGCCACAGCAGACTTCACCCAGCGGGCTGACTGCTACATCCGAAGCAACACCTTTGGTCAGCCAGTCATGGCTGTTGTAGGGGCCTCTTCCTCTGAAACATCCATCGCCATTGCCAGGCAACTGAGTCTCAAGATGATTCCTCAAGTAAGTAGTGAGTAACATGAAAATGCTGTTGACTCTGTGAAGGTGCCGGTAGGAGGACAGCATTTAAATGAGACAGTGTTGGCTGTTCCGTAGAACTTGCACCACAGATGAACAGGAACATAACCAGTTGCATACTCTCAGAGTGGAAGTTTATTTGGGACAGTGATCACAGAATTATCCCATTTATTGTCTGATTGGAAATGACCTGCACATTAACATTTTACTGTATTTAAATGGTTTTCTGGCAATGTTACATTTACTGTACGTATTTCTTTTCGTATTAACATATAGACACTTAACATATAGAAAATGCATTGTTCATTATTGTTATTCATACAAATAAGACTGTTTGCCGCATAACCTTCATCAGCCTGTGGGTTCAGGGTGGCCACTGAGTCACTGAAACATGCTTTGAAAATACACCATTCTATAAATCTAGTATGCAATAGGAGACTACAAGTTGGTCAGGCTATATTTCTGATCATTATTTGATACTAGTAGTTCACACCTCAGCGTGAAAACTGAACTATCCTGGGAAAATTAGTCAACATGGCTCTGCCACTATTTTGAGTGGTGAGTCCCAAGGTGTCCCAGCGTTAAGGTTATTTGAGAGATACATCAACCAAACCAGAGTATACATACATTCACAGATCTATGTACAGATTACACAAGAAGACATTTTTACAGATATTACAGATAATTAGGCTACAAGGAGCAATATGCATCCTAACGTCTAAGCTATAGACGTTATAGGTTAAAACAAGACAAAACAACAGTTTGAACCCTAAAAAACAGTCACAATGAGTTTATTAGACTTAAGTTGCAACTCAAGACCTAAGCAGAGATGTGATTGTATCATTTATGGCAGATCTCGGATCAGTTTTCTGTAATACATTTTTGATATGGTTAACATACAATCAGGCTGACAATTATTGTACACCTGGGTATGCTGTGGCTCATAGTTGGCGCCCTAACCCCTTGGCCACCAGGTCCAGCCGTTTTCATGATTATTACTTACTTACTACTTATTTTAACTGGTAAAGACATAACTTCTTTTCTTTTCTCCAGATCAGTTATTCATCAACTGCGGCTATTCTGAGTGATAAGAGCCGCTTCCCTTCCTTCATGAGGACCGTTCCCAATGATGAGCATCAGACAGCTGCCATGGTCAGTCTGCTCAGCACCTATGGCTGGAACTGGGTGGGAATAGTTACAACAGATGGAAATTACGGCCAATCAGCTCTTGACCACTTTGTGTCCCAGGCCTCTGAAAAGAGGATCTGTGTGGCCTTCAAATCAATCCTACCTCAATCTGTAACCAGTCAGGATGTCTGCTCTGCTATCATGCAGACGGCCAGAACCATCTGCAACAATCCCAAGGTACAGGTCATTGTGTCTTTTGCCAAGCCGACTCACATGATGTACCTTTACCAAGAGCTGAAGAATCAGACGCTGACAGCAGGACAGAGCATGAAGACAATGAGAAGAGTCTGGTTGGCCAGTGACAACTGGTCCTACTCCAGCTTTGTGAAAGGAAACATAACTCTGGAGGACATAGGACACATTTTGGGCTTCACCTTCAAAAATGGAGACCTGTCATCATTCAGTGAGTACTTGAGCAGACTGGAGGCAGCTGGACATGACTACATAAGGAATAACACTTTCATGCAGGAGTTCTACATGCAGCTAAAAGACGATTCTGGAGAGACTGAACTGGTGTCTAAAGCTGTGAACAGACTTAGAGAACACACTTATGCCGGCACTATCTTTAGTGTTGAGATGGCTGTGAGCGCCATTGCTCAAGCTGTGGCGTCTATCTGCAGGAACAGAGACTGCAAAACACCAGGCAAAGTGCAACCCTGGGAGGTATTCACATACATGAGTGTGCGTGTTTGTGTGTGTATGCTCTTGTGTTGTATATCTATGGTCCATATGGGTACATTTAAGAGTGAGGGTTAGGGTTAGCTGGTTTGGCTGTTGACACATTAAATATGGTACCTTGGTATACTTACCATCACCACAGGTTTGAGACAGTTCGCATTGGACGTTGGTCTCTTTCACACACCCGTGGAGATATTGGAATAAGTGAAGCTGGATGTGGTCATGAGGTAAAACAGGCTTGTCATGTTTGATCAGAGAGCACAGCAAAACATAGCTTTTCGTGGGAATAATTCATTGATGATAGAATACTATGCAGCCCTTTGAGGTTAAGAACTAAGGAAGGGGACTGGATGCAATTAATTCATGGTCTTCTCATAGTAAAGTATAGTCATGCATACAGTAAATACACAACAGGTTGTCCTTGCAAATAGTGTGGTTTTATTGACTTATCTAAGGTACTGACTTGATCATGAAATGTTTCTTGTCTTGCAGGTCCTGAAAGCTTTGTGGATGGAGGAGTTTAAACTTAGAAAAAAGAGCTATAAGTTTGACAGCAGAGGAGACATCAACCTGGGCTATGATGTGACAATGTGGAGGTCAGATGGAGGGAACATCCATGTTCATAATGTTGTGGCTGAGTATCACCCACACAACAACAACTTTACCCGCACAAACCACAGCTCCACCCAACAGCTCCAGGACCTCAAGGTCGGCCCTCCTTCAGCTGTCATTTTGTGTACACACCACACAGAGACCCACTCACACATTCTGCAGTGTGTTTACTCAAAACATTAAGATCATTAAAGCTGACTTAGGCAATACTGAAAAACAGTATTTCAGTTTTAACATTCAGTATAACCAACAATTAGTTGCACAGAATGCAGTAAAAATGAAATCAATCAGATTTACTATACAAGAGAAATAAGCCACAAACAATAATGTAATCTCACGGTCTCTCCCTGCTCTCCTCAGCACATCATCTCGAAATGCTCCAGTAGCTGCGTCCCTGGACAGTTCAAGAAAACAGCTGAGGGTCAACACACTTGTTGTTATGAGTGCATCAACTGTACTGCAAACTACTACTCTAATAACACAGGCAAGACTGCCCCCCCCCCCCACACACACACACACACAGACTTATAGCCATGCTCTGGTTCAGTCTGAATCAGATTCATTTGTTAATGAACCTCATTTTCACCTGGCATTTTAGGTGATCATATCGTTATATTTTTTATAATATGAACTATTTGTGCTTACAGTATATGACCAGAAATCCAGATCACACTTCTAGCCTTACATATTTTTCAAACAAGGAACTAATTAGCAGAAACTAAACAGGAGGCAAAAGTTCCCATTGTGCATTCTTGATTGTGTTTCCACCACATCTGGAGACCCAAATCTTGGGCAAATCTGTCCACTAAGTAGTTCAAAATGACAGCTGTGTTTATGTTGCATTTTGCATGGATGAGACAACAAAACAGTCACAGTGCTGTTCTATGTAGTCTACTATTGTGTGACTGTGATGTCCAATTGGACATGGAGAGAGACTGACGCAGCAGGGACCAGGAACTACATTTAGAAATCTGAAATGTAATTATTCTGGTCGAAACACAAGTTGAGCTCCTGAGTTCCAAAAGAGAAGAAAGTTCCTGTGGTGAAAGGTAAAAATCATCCTCTGCCTGTTACTATCATTCACATTATCTTTGTACTCCTTTTTAAACTTCATTTTTTAACACTGATTGTTGAGTAAACTCTGTCCTTTACAACTCTTGTTTAAATAGCTTTACATTCAGACATTCATAGTAAATCAATGAATCGGGATAAGCCTGTGCTACTGTAGTTGTCTGTGAAGACAGTGGACACTTTCTGTAACTGTGATAATAACTCTCACATGACAACAACTCAAATGTGACCCTCATTTGACATCAACATGTGAATGACCCAAACATGTTTGAATCCCTGAGAAGTCCACAAGAGTTAGTCAAACTGATGGAGCCTCTCGATGAGAGAAGAAACGTCCTAAAGACTAAAACAATACATCTAGTTGCCTTTAACTTCCAGTTTCCCGAGCTATTCTCATCACATTATGATGCTTATGTCAAAAACGAGGTTAGCTGATTTGGAATTCTCTTTGCACAGAGTCAAATCATTTCCTGTCTGTGATTGTTTTGTTCTGTACCTGCTTGTGCTCCTTCATCCCTGCAGATATGGACCAGTGTCTGAGCTGTGACACAAACACAGAGTGGTCTACTGATGGCAGTTCCAGCTGCATCCCCAAAGCCCTACTCTACTTCTCCTGGCAGGATGGCTTCGCTGTGGTGCTCCTAACCTTTTCTGCCCTGGGCATCTTCCTGGCTCTGCTGGTGTCTGCTCTGTTTCTACATCGCCGGGACACTCCTGTTGTAAAGGCTGCCGGAGGGCCACTGAGCCAGGTCATCCTGTTCTCTCTGGTCATCAGTGACATAAGTGCCATGCTGTTTGTAGGCCGTCCCAACAGTTTCCAGTGTCAGGCTCGACAGGTGCTCTTTGGCATCAGCTTCACTCTGTGTGTCTCCTGCATCCTGGTCAAGACCCTGCAGATCCTGCTTGCCTTCCAGGTGTACCCTGAGACGCAGGAGGTTCTGCGAAGGCTCTACCAGCCTTACCTCATTGTCAGCATCTGTGTAGCCGTACAGGCAGCTACCTGCGTCTGCTGGCTGGTGCTAAAAAGCCCATTTAATCATGTCATCAGGCATCCAACCACTCTGCTGGAGGACTGTCATGAGGGCTCATATTTGGCCTTCGGGTTGATGCTGGGCTACATAGCTGTCCTGGCTTTAGTGTGTTTCATCTGCGCCTTCAAAGGACGCAAATTGCCACAGCAGTACAACGAGGCAAAGTTCATCACCTTCAGCATGCTGCTTTACCTCATCTCCTGGCTGCTTTTTGTTCCTGTCTACGTCACCACTTCAGGAGTGTACCTGCCGGCGGTGGAGATGGTGGTCATTCTCATCTCCAACTACGGCATCCTCAGCTGTCATTTCTTCCCAAAGTGCTATATAATCCTTTTAAAAAAGGAACACAATACCAAGAGTGCTTTTAGGAAGAATCTCTATGAATACTCCAGCAAAACCGCAGAGTCCGTCTCTGTGTCTGTGGTAACAAACTGCAGAGACGGGACTAGCTGCACCAGTTTGCACAGAGGTTCAATCAAACACTGCCTCAGAAGAAGCACCAGCATATAAACTACCATTATTAAGGGTTGACAGAAATTATTAACATTGAACGATACATTTTTTATTGTAAAGAATATATATTTACAAGATCTGAGCCTCCATTTCTGTGTATTGTCAGATGTTTTTCTTCTAATGTTTCATTTGTCCTAATAAATATGGATATACTACGCCGTAATCTTTGGAAAAAACTAGTCCGAAAACATAGCAGCTGGATTATTGATCCTCTAATTGGTTTATTTCTAGCAAATCTCATTTTATATCACTCCCAATGGCTTTGACTTTGACAGATTTCACAAAAGGGGGCTGGGAGAATCCAATCATCATGAAAAAAAGACAAAAAAAATCTAACGTTCAAATTCCATGTGGCAATTTCATTTTTCAAATTTTTGATGTCCACATCCACTGTATAAAAACTCTTCGTGAGGATTGAGGAAAGTTTTGTGTGGCTACTGTTGATTGATACACCATGCACATCACAACTATTGCTGCACGCAATAAGTTATCAATGATACTTTGAATGTCAACATTATGACTGGAGCTTCAAACTGTTCGGTAGGAGTACAGCAGTAGTTGAAACATATTTTGCGCTTTCAAAGGAAACTCTTCAAAAAATCTGCTGTTCTAAATATTTGATGTGTATGAGGGAGTGAGTTTCCCACACAGAGCATACATTTAATGATTATTATCATAATGACCATATCATGACGGACAGCTCATGGAAATGTTACTATGCTGAAGCCGTCTTTTGCGATCAAAATGAACTTAAAGTACCAAAAATCAAAGTATTCATCAGAATAGCTCTTGGAAGGCTCTTTTGACGGAAGGTAAAACTTGCCTTTGTTTGTACTGGTTAGCGGGGCCGTTGCTGAAGACATTATAAGAGGGTATCTCTCCCTCACCATGGTTAAGACAGGGTGGAGGCCTAAAGCTAAACAGTCTCTTCTGGAATTCTGTTACACGTGCATCCTCTGTTGTCATCACATTTTTTTAACAGTCATTGTTGATCTTCTCCTCTCCATCATTGTTGGAATGCTGTTAAGCATTCCAACTATTGTTATCCTGTTTCTTTATTGTTGGAATGCTGTTAAGCATTCCAACTATTGTTCTTCGAATCTTTATTCAACTTCTTCTATTTCTTCCGTCGCACCGCTTCTCCTCCTTCATTTTCTAAGCTACAGAAACCGTTCAACTATTAAAATGTTCAGCTCTTTCACCAGAGGTCTGCTGTGACTTTTCATATTTCTAACCTTTAAACTTTTTGAATTATTAAGCTTTTTATTTTCAATGGGATCTCTATGGAGAATATTTTCAAATGGCTTCAGGCACACAGGTGTTCGCGATTGAGCCAATTAGTGATGTTGATAAACACACAGACTCACATACACATGCGCACATACACTCCTCTCCCTCTATCTCTCTGCGTGTCTCTCAGTCAGTCATTCAGGTCTTAGGGATCTTTAGAGGTCTTTCCCCCCTCCTCCACCCCCCCCCCCCACACGCACACGCACACACACACACACACACACACCCACCCCATTTTAAAATAAAAGCCGCACACACATGATTTGTTGCAGCTGTTACGTGTTGCATCTCGGCCAATCAGACATGAGTATTCTGATAAGTTTCCTGATTCGAGTGACATTTACACACACCGCGACACAAGAGGGAGAGACGAGGAAAGACATGGCAGAGCAGGACAACAGTCATATAAGCTGTAAAAGATAAAACATCGGACAATCTCAAAATGAGAAAGTTTGCCAGAGATATCAGAGCCTCTCTCTCTCGCTCTCTCTCTCTCTCTCTCTCTCTCTCTCTCTCTCTCTCTCTCTCATACAGTCATTCAGGTCTTAGAGACTTTTAGAGGACCCCCCCCACACACACACATCCCATTTCAAAATAAAAGCCCCAAAGAGTGAATTCTAATTGAAATGCTTGTGATGAAGCCAGGCATTTAATAACCTCTGTTTATGTGTGTCAGACATTATGATTATGTCTCCTCTCCCCCACCCAGCACCACCCTTTCAAAATAAAAGCCCCATGGATTAACTGTATTTAAACAAGCTCAAAATTAGTTTTTTTTGTTAAAAAAAATGAATGCTCGTACTAATACTGCGACAACTACTACTGCTGCTGCTAATATAGTATTACTACGACTAATAATACTTCTACTACAACTTATACTACTACAAAGATCACCACTGATGAATTTTTTTAAGCCACAGAAACTGTTCAAATATCAAAATGTTCAGCTCTTTCAGGAGAGGTGTGATATGACTTATCATATTTGTAATCTTTAAACTTTTTGAATTACTTAGGTTTTTGCAATTTGTTTTTGAATTGGATATCTATTTTCAGCAATGTTTTTGCCATTAATTTCAGTTTTCAGCATTCCAATGCATTTTCAGCAGGAAATGCTTTTTCTAGTTTCCTTTGTTTTCATCCTCCAGAGAGAAGGGATGGGTATTGTTAGGATTTTATAGATACTACTATTATCGATACTGCTAATCGGTTCTTTTTGATTATATTGAGAGAGAAAAAGACAATTAATTATAAAAGAATAAACAGTGCTTTATTATTCATACGTAGACAAATCGTCTTTTCTTGAACAGCAACAGCAGAAATGTTTAAATAACTAATTATTGTAGACTATACTCTTTAAATGCCAACAACGAATGTCAATTTGAGAACATTCCTACATGGAGGAGTATATTTGTGGTGTTGAACACCTTGGTCATCTCCCTACAGTCAAGAAATGATTATTGTTAAGGTGTGTCAGCTGGAGTGGTAATGGGACTAGCAGCTTCAACCATAGACACAAAAATGCTACATTACGCATCTTGGATTTAGAGCATAATAATCCAATACCTCGTTAAGGCCCATTAACTGAAGTTTATCTAAAGTGTCAATCGAAAAGAACTTCCTTTGGCATATTATTCTTTACAGATCTCCCCCTCTTGGCAAGTCATGTGTTTAATGGCCTGAAGTTGTAGAAAGGAGATTGGGTGTGAAGATCCTTCGAAATAACGAGCAACAGAACAGATCACATCGTTTGTGTCTGATGGAGCTCTTGTGCTCACGAATCCTCTGTTTCAGCATGCTATGTACATTTCTTTTGTTGATTTATCTGGGAAAAAAAAGTTTTCGGAGTTGCATGCTTGTACTTGTTTTTTTCTCTCCCACAAAACCACACAACAGTTGCAAATTCGTTATTGCAGGTGCACAAATCCTATTCTATAAATCACAAATTAAGAAACTCACACGTTCACATTTTTGCTAGTTACTACAGTGAATATGTTGCAAAACACATTCACACACCTGTATTGAAAAATGTGAAGTCACATAAAAAAACATGTTTTTTTATGTATGTTGTCTATGCTGTAGGCTCCTAGATGTTTATTTGTGTTAAGGTAGAAGTAAAGCTAAGCTTTACAATTTCATCTAGCTTTACTTAGCAAATGATTGCTAGTTTCCTGTCGTTCGGGAGTATGGCCAAGGCTTCATAATGTAATGTTACTGTGTTTGTGTGCGTCTGTATGTGTGTGTGTGTGCGTGCGTAATGGTCACGCCTGTGCCTGACCGTACCCTCATATACATATATACATATATACATATATATATACATATATATATATACATATATATATATATACATATACATATATATATACATATACATATATATACATATATATATATATACATATATATATATATACATATATATACATATATATATATACATATATATATATACATATATATATATATATATATATATATATATATACATACATATATATATGTATATATACAATCACATATTTGTATATCTCGTATATATATAATAACTGTTGTCAGCCTGTTAGGGGAGAGGATAAACAGTCTCAGCTGCTGCTCATTATCAAGTTTCATCCTCCACACTGAAAATCCCCACCAAGACCAATATTTGATGACTGCAGGCAGAATAAGAGCTCAACAGAAACTTGAGGATTGTAAACTCCAACCTGTTCCGAGTAATTGGATATAAGTGAGCTGACATTCCAGAGTTGTGTAATCTATTGTCACTGATACTATAATTAAGTTTCACAATAAATGAAAGTGAAGAGAGAGCAGGACAGCAGAGGTAAACATTTTATGTCGGGAGTTTCCAAGTTTTCCATTCTGTTGTTTGATCTACGAGGAAAATGAAGGCACAAAGGGCCGTCAACCTTTGCACAACCTCTGCTCCGGTTTGAAAACCCACGGACTCTCCCTTCACTTTTGCTGAGTAGCTGGGAAGCAAGACACAGATACTTCTTGGGTATTGACTTGTATTTTGGCAGTGTTTATTCATGGACAAATTGTAATCTATAATATACATTTACTGCCACTAGACACCTTCAGTGATAACCTTTCTCTCTGCTCTGATTGCCAACACCTGTCTCTCTCTCTCTCTCTTTCTTGTTATCCACACACTCACTATATTAATACTACAGCAAGAGGAAGATACCAATGATCTGCTAAACAAGCCTTTTACAAAAACAGAACTTAGCCGATGTCTCAAGAAAACCAAAACGTCGGCACCAGGCAAGGACCAGATTTGTTGTCTCATGTTAAGCAATCTAAGTGAATCTTCGAAGGATATATTCCTCGAATTATATAATAAAGTTTGGGAGGGTGGGAAATTGCCCCAAAGCTGGTAGGAGGCCATTGTAGTCCCGATACGCAAACCCGGTAAAGAGTGTACGAACCCAGGAACTATATAGGTATTAAGGGTCGAATGTATAGATGGATAAAGGATTTTTTATTAAAAAGATGTATGGAAGTCAGAGTCGGAAAGAGCTATTCGGGGACATTTGGTATTGAAAATGTAACACCAGAAGGTAGTATTGTCAGTCCATTACTATTCTCCATAATGATAAATGATGTGTTCAGTGAAATTGAAAATGGGATGGGATTGTCACTATTTGCAGATGATGGGTCAATTTGGAAGAGGGGAATAAATGGGGAATTATTTTTATTTGTATTTGTTGGTTTATTTGAACGGGACAGTGCACATTCATAAAAACATTTCTGCAAATGTGCCAGAGTTAGCCAAAAGGCTATTTTTCATCTGTAGTCCCAAATTCACAATAAAGAAACTGCAGAGAGCCATTCTGAAGGAAGAAGAAGGTACATTCTCAGTAGATAACACAAAGACAATGTTCTTTACAAGGAGACAAATTGGAGGTGAAGTAAAACGAAAACTATATAATCATGAGTTGGAGAGTAAAACACTTTAAATATTTAGGTTTGTGGTTTGATGAAAGGATAAATAAATGTAAAAAAGTATTAAATATAATGGTGTTTGGCAGATATAACTGCTTTGAAAGTCATATACAGTGGATTAATTAGATCTATATTAGATTATGGTTGTGTGGTGTTTGGATCAGCAGCAAGCACATCTCTCAAGAAACTTGATATTATTCAATATCTGGCAAAGAGAATATGCACCGGTGCCTTTAAAACAACCCCAGCAGCTGCATTACAGGTGGAAATGGGTGAAATGTCGCTAGAACTAAGTAGAACACAGTTAGCATTGAGCTATTGGGCAAATCTACAGGGACACAGTGAAGAACATCCAACACAGGAAACGTTAGAACCTTGCTGGGAAAAGGAGAAGAAGGAGACAAGAAGCTTTGGTGGACAGTAGCACAGAAAGCAACAGAACTTAACATATAGCTAAATTCAGTGGTGGGCATTTTATACCTGGGCCTTCACTGCTGTCCTGCAGCTGAAATACCACCTTATAACCACATTGTGGCACCACAGCTATTATTCATTTTTAAGGCCGTAACTATGTATATCTTCGTATTAAACTGGTACCGAGTCGTTTGAATGACACTCGAGCGTTTAGAAAATGCAAAAGCCTAAATTCAGGAAAATATAATGTTCTCAGCTGGTCTGGCTGTGAGATCCACTGTCATTCCTTAATGACAAGCCATGACCCAAAGAGATTATCATAGGATTTTACTTTACACAACTTAAATGTTGAACGTACTGCTCTGGTCTTTCCTCGTCTCAGCACCCTCTATCATGGTGCAGCTCAACTCAGTCAGAATGCTCATATTTGATTGGCTGAGCTGCATCACGTGATGTGATTTACTACCCATCAGATGCTGGCTGTTAAGTTTCGGTTCACGATAGTCACATGCTCGCCCACTGACCAATCACAGCACACTCTGCAACTCGCGGGAAAGCTACACGTGGACACTGAGCGGCATGTAATGCTGACATCATTATAGGCCAGCATGCAGGCTCTGACAGTCAAAGAATACACCCAACATGTCAAACTAAAGATCTGATTGGTTGAACACTATGACAATCAACAATATCGTCCCCATGTACTTTAATCTGCACTGGCTGCAGGTGAGAGTCTGCAGGCCTCTGGCTCTGTTCTTACCTAGAGACACAGAGGAGAGATCTGATTGGATAAAAGCTCTACTTAAAACAAGCTGCACTGGAAGCAGAGCAACTGAGGAAGACAGTAGCTGTGCAATGAGAAAATAAGACAATGGGAAAAATATTTTTATAAATTATAATACATGTAGTGTATTTAAGAAAAATTATTAAATTATAAAATAGATATAGCTTTGTGATTCTGTTTAGGCCAGCAGAGAAGGCCTTGCAGGCCCTGACGGCCCACCACTGCTTATTTGTCATTTCCTCGCTTGAACCGGAAGTTGTCCCGCCTCCTAAAGCTCGTATTTCTGCTCTGAGGAGTGAGGAGGGATCTTTGAGGAACCATGAGCGAGGACACACGAGAACAGCTTTCAAGGAAGTGTTTTAACAGCCGACACGCCCCCTCATTGTTCATCAGTTATGTGATGAACCGATCAGACTGACCTGATTTTTCTATATATCACTGGAGTTTCAGAGTGAAGACAGATCAGATTAAAGTCTAGTTTTATATTTAGTTAGTTTTCTGATTCACCGTCTGGTTTAAATAAATGTTTATTGTAGACTGAACAACAAAAGGACCACAAACAACAACTACTTGGAGATTACTGTTATTTATATTACGGTTATAACACTAACCAAAAATACAGTAAATGCTTTAATTACTTTGTTTGATTTCACAATCAAAACACTGCTACTGTATTAAAAAATACAATGCATGGTAACAATTACTGTGACTTGGGTTTATAGTAAGTTTCTAGTCAATAGCTGTCTGTGAGACTGGATGTTTACCAACATCACTAATTGGCTCAATCGCGAACACCTGTGTGCCTGAAGCCATTTCATGGAGATAAAACAGGGAAACACCTCTCAAACAAATCCTCAAAACTCCCATAACCGTGCCTCCTATTGCTCCGATATTAATAATTGAGAGGAAGGATAACTTGAGAAACAGATCTTGTAAAAATTGTGTCTGTAGTGAAAAAAATGTGGCTTAACTGGCGATCTAGAAATGGGGTACCGTGTTCTGTGGAAGATGATTTTGAAGCAAAATTTAACATTGGTCTCTATGGAGCAGAAAGTTGGTTTTCCTCTCAATTAACGGCTTCTGTGTCAAATGTGGAAATCACTGGGATTCTACAGTAATTTTTCTACGAAAGGACAAGATTAGCTACTTCTACATCCAGAAATTATGCATGAAGAGTGAAGATTGTAGACACAGTGGCAAAATACAAATGTTTTTTTCACAAGAATCTCAAGCTGCTCTTCACTCTAGCGGTGACATCACGCACTCTAAGATGCGCAATACACACCCAACAATGATACAAATTGTCAATATTTATGTTTTTGAACTGTGGAATGTACCCAGTAATATGTGTAAAATGTGATATCGGCGCAAAATATATGCTTTTCCTGCTCGTCCTCTCCGCCTGTGTGCTCGTCTGCTCGTCCTCTCTGCCTGTGTGCACACGTCTCAGAACGCGAAGCTAGGGAGGCAAAATCGTTTTTTCCCAAAAGAGGCGGGTCTATGAAGCAGTTTAGCCAATTGCTGATTGAAGATATAAATGAGTGACATACAATTTAGCCAATCAGCGCCCTCAAATAGATTCAGTGTGGGGCCAAAAATATTTTGCCCCCCTAGCTGCGCGTTCTCGTCAGGCGAAGTCTCTGCGCCCGAGCGCTAGCGCGAGCACTCCTCCTCCAAGACCCGTTTGAGAGGAGAACTTTGGCGGAGATTCTGCAGCCAAAGAGCTGATATCAGATAAGCCTGACCTGACCTGACCTGAATCAGACAGCAGACTCGAGGGAAAGGGAAGCAGTACATGTGAAGCTTATGTACTTGCTGTACACCAGACAGGTTTGGCTAGCTGGATGACGTCATGCTAATAACTTATTTAGCTTTTTTAAACAACGGGGACGGATCCAGCACGGACAGTTACAGTAGTGAGGGATGAGGAGGTAAGGAAACATGAGAACACCAGGACACACATGAGAACTCTGTCAAGCTACATATTGGGCAAAGTGAACATCTTCTCTTCTAGTTGTTCTCAGTCTCATCTGCTTAACTTGGTCATGGAGGCATCAACATGTAATAGAGATGTTAAATTAACAGTGAAAACTCATCATAGCTTAATTTAACATCAGTATTCATAATTACACTTCATGTTTACTTCTCCTGATCTTTACCTCCTATAACAAGGTCCATAGGGACATCTCAATAAATGAACATGTTATATTATATAAGTGTTATTTACTGCTTTTTTAAATTCTTAACTTAAATTTTTAAATTTAGTTCATTCTGAGCAGTATTCAATGAAAATATGTCCATATCACAGCAGCAGTGGCTGAACCTGACATTTTTCTTTTTAAGCTCCCAGTAACAGGTATCTGCACGGGAAACACTAAAAAACTGATCAATGTGAAAACAATATTTTATTTGATTGACTTTAAAGAAACTGTCTCCGAACAGCAGATTCGGATTTTGAGGTCCTTTTCAAGAAAACATTTTCATTCGTACAAAAAACTTGTAGAAACACTTTTTTACACAAAAAACGTTCAAAATTGCAGTAATATAAAAGGTAATATGGTTTTAGTTGATTTGCTTTACCCTGAAAAGAGCAGATCTTCATTCTGAGCTGCATGGTGTATTCATAACTCTTCTGACTTAACCCTCGTTAAGCTCCCAGGAACAGGTGTCTGCACGAGAAACACTCAAAACCAGATAAATGTGAAAGGTAAAATGGTTTTATTTGATTTCCTTAGAGAGTTACCCAGTACGGAGCATATTTTTATTCTAAACTGCATTTGATGAAATTACATTTTTTAAATCTACTGGCTAAACCTGTTTTCTCTCTCTTTAAACTCCAAGAAACAGGATGCTGCACTAGAAACACTCAAATCTGGATGAATGTGAATAATAACATTGTTTTATTTGCCATCTTTTAAGAATTACACTGGAAAGATCTGATTTTCATTCTAAGCTGCATTGGATACAAAGATGCTGTTTTTGAATCACTCTACTTAACAGTTTATCTCTCGAGCTCTTAGTAACAGGTTTCTGCAGGAGAAACTGTAAAAACCACAAAAATGTGAAAGGCATTTTATTTGATCGCATTGGTTTACATATTCTTCACTTACAAAAGTGGATCAATATGAAAGATGACATGGTTTTATTTGATTTTGTGAAGGCCGGAACTGCCCCACCGTGAGAGCAATCCTGTACGCACGCGGTGCTGCAGTCTTCAGCTGCGCCACATCGCAATAACGTTACCGAAACTGGTTTACAATTAAAAGGAATTTAATCCTACTGAAGCAAATACAATTATACAGTGAAGTACACTACTTCTATGGAATATTAAACTATATAACCCCGTGCAAAAAACTCTTCTCAGCCCCTCAGAGAACACATGTGTTCCCTGGAAGCTTAACACGAGGAAGAGAAAAATACTTTGTTTCATCCCACCCTCATACAGTTCGAAACCCCTCCCCTTTTGTCCATCACAATTCCTATTGGCTAACTCCCAGGACCCTTGTCCTGGTGTGCTCTGTAATCGCCCGTCTAAAAGTCTCTCTGTCCCTTCGCTCTTAATAGATTCAATGGCTGTCTGTTATGGCTTAACCCAGGGGTCTCAAACTCCCGGCACGCGAATCCGCCAGCAAGAAAATAAAAAAAAATAAAAAAATAATACATTTTAAAGTTAGACTTGATAATAAAAATATCGCCATAGTCGAAATTATGAGATAGAAAGTCGAAGTTATGAGATAGAAAGTCATAACTATGCTAGAAAGTCATGAGATTATGAGATTGAAAGTCAAAATTCTGAGATAGAAAGTCAAAATGATGAGATACTTAAACACAGTCACAGTGGCTGGTTACTGTACATGTGACATGTAAATGTATTGTGAGTACATTGAAGACTACTTTAAACGTGGCTTTAAAACACATGAAATACTTCATGTGGGATTGTGCAAAAGCACCCTTGAAAGGATTTTAAGGTTTGAACAAAGTTATTGTAATAACTTGTGTTTGATATTTGTCGTTGATATTTTCTTCAATGGTTTGATCTTTGATAGAGTCATGTGGGTTTCTTAACCCTAAATTAAAAGGATTTAAGTTATAATAACAGAAATATGTTTTAATATATTTTTACATTTTAGAACTGCATGTACAACATTTTTACACTTGAATAAACAATAATCAAATGCAGAGTTATTTAACAATATGTTACGAGTAGTTACATTTACAACCGGCCCTTTGTGGGCGACCATGATGCTGATGTGGCCCGGAGTGAAAATGAGTTTGAGACCCCTGGCTTAACCCTTCTATGATAAACATTCTATATAAAAGATAAGACCTTGCAACTTTTGGCAAAAGCTTCATGTCTCAAATTCTACTTGTAGCGACTAATCCTAAAACACTTTTATGCTTATCTTAATTATGCATTTCCAAAACACTTATGATTATGACTAATTATGAATTCTTAAATATGAATCATTAAACACTTCTATTATAACTTCTTAACACACAGTTCTTGTTGGGGTCTGACCATATGGCTTCAACATGTGCTGTGGACAAAGAGAATCAGGCCTTCACTGTTTCAAGCAAAGGTTTCATCCTGATTTGTAGTTTGATAAGAGCAAAGGAATTTCACACTCGGGTGTGAATTCCCCCCCCCCCCAAAAAAAAACTATGGTTCCTGAAGTCACCTGAATGCACCGCTGCAATCTCATTGGCCGAAGGCCAAGAGACCCCAGGACCCCTGTGGTTCAACCACTGGTCTACAAAACTACCTGCAGCCCCCACCTCAATGCTTTTTCCCTTCGACCTCGGTTGAGTTATGGAGCACGCAAACGCTCTCTTCGCCCGGACCCCCCCGTCCACGAGGAAACAACGGCCCTTCACCCCGCCTCAAACCCTGTCAGGTCACAAGCCATTTCGCTGGACGAAACAGCCGTGTTCCACTCAGCCCGCGATAACGAATCCGCTTCAGCGATCCGTTCTCCGCTTTTTGCTTCTTTTTCTTTTTGTGCACACTCCGGCAGGAAGACGTCTAATCCTCTCCTGACCGATAATTACCGGGAGACGTACGGACCACGTCGTCTCAGCCGAAGTTAAACTGTCCTCCCTGCAGCGAGGATAGATCACGTCTGCGTTTCGCTCCAGAGCGAGCTCACGCCACGATGGCACAGCGCCCGCTGCACGGCCGCGCTGCAAGCAGCCTGCCCCCCTTCCTGACGCGGAAAAACGGACAACTTCCCCACGAACACTTCAACGATGCAACGAAGCACCGACAAGTAAGATTCTTGGCATCTGGGCATAGCTTAGCTTTCATTAATTTAAGTTTAATTCAGGCCATTCATTTATATGTTGATATTCTCGTGTTTTTGTGTGTTTAAGTTACTGTCGCGTGATATTGAGATATTGCTCAATCATTACGGAGCAAAGAAGCTCCGCTGTATTTGGGTATTAACTGCTATGACTGTTTATTTGGGATTATTTTCATTCATTGTCTTCCACTCCGTGTGGGAGTTCTCTTTTCATTAACTCGACTCTGTGAGTGAGCTGAGGTGCTTGGCTTATCACGGCATATGTTACCGGCAGTTCAAAGACGACAGCGGTATACTTATGCGTGATAGAACCAGCAAACTCAGGCTCCCTACAACATCGCATGCCGAAGTGTGATGCACGTCGAGTTCTCGCTCCTTTTTCCCTTTCTTCCTCCTCTCACGTAACACGCACACACAGCTCCTATCTCTGCCCCTGGGGAAACCCCATTCAAACGATCGCCTCACAACACATGTGTGCATCAGCACACGTGATTACATACAGCAGTCTCACCGCCATTTTGTCCGAGTCACTCGACTCCGCCATCTGGTGGTAGTTTAGCTGTAGTATCTTAAGGCCCCTCCCCTTTTGGCCCGCGTCACTCGACGCCGCCATCTTTGTAGTCTTTAGCAATAGCTGTAAGACGCCCCTTCCTTTTCACCCACAGACCCACACACACACACAGACATACACCCTCATCCATTTTATTCATTCTTTAGTTTAGGCATATAGAATTGTATGATAACGTTTGTTGGTTGCAATATTAATTGATTGGATCATTTATTATTTTGATTTAATAAACTCTGTTATACTTTAAGGAGCAGTCGTCTGTGATTACTTGTGCATATGTATTTGATAAACCTGTATGTAGTAGCCTGTGCTCGAACTTAAAACCTTCACTGTCACTGAATGTATAGTCATACGCAGACTATTGACATTATGAGTGACTACTAATTATGAGACTTAGTTTTATCGTTTGGTTATTGGTCCCTGTTCGCAGGGTGGTGCCCCGTTGTTATTAATAATCATTAATAATTGTTACATACATTAATAATTCTATTGATGTCAATAATTCAGTTTCTTAAATGCTGATAACCCAAACACGCTCCTTTAGTTCCCAACAGTTCTACACTCAAATTTCCTACAATTTCCTTGAAAAAGTATTTTCGAAATATTCCCCACAAAAGAGAAGAAATTTCAGCCATCCATTTTCCGTAAGCACTTATCCTATTTAGGGGGCTGGAGCAGATCCAGAGTCGGGTCACATCAGACCGGAATAAAGAGAGGGCCGCAATGCCAAAAATGAGCCAGGCACATCCCACATCAGACCAAATCAGCGATTGTTTGTCTTGGAGATAAAACTTAGCTGAATTTCAGGAGCAGGACCACACCTCAGCCACTCGCCCACTTCCGGCCACACTCCTATAACTACCTACCCACTCTAAGCCTCGGCACGCTCGCATTTTCTGCACTCGCAACCGGAACACCAGGCAGAGGACGCCGCCAACCGCCATCGAGAGGGTCCGGGCAGCCAAACCCGCAATCTCCACCTCGCCGACCAGCTGCATCCACCCGCCAGAATCCGACAACACGAAGAGTCGGTCTCACGGCCGTCCTCCTTTAACTCACATCTCGGTGGCAGAGGGAGACCCGCTACCTCCAGACGTAGACAACGGAAACGTAAATCCAGCTCTCTCCTTCTTCGCTTGCTCCAGACCCAGCTCCGACGACTCTGGCTACCCGGCACGCAGCGCTCAAAGACACCGCCACCCCTCCACGCTCCAGCCAGGTCCCCCATCGAAGACGCACCAGCTGATATCTCCAACTGGACCACAGTCCGCCTGCTAAGAGCATCGAAAGAACAAAGCAAACAGTGCCAACTCCTCACAAACTTTCCCAGTCACGTTAGGAAAAAAACAAACAAACACAAACGTACCAACATCCAAACACACCGGCGTGACGCCAGCGACCGTGACGCCACCATGCACCCCGAAACTCCGCCCCCCAACCCACAAAGTTCCGGGTTGCCAGGTCGCAGCACCTCACCTCTCATCCCCCTCCACCACCTCAGGCAACTCAACTTCCAAAGCGGCAAAGAGATGCCGACTCTATCTTCCTCCCTTCCATTTCCACAGCATTCCATCCCACCTTTTGGCCGGATTCACCTGTCCGTCCCTTCACTGTTCCCTTACACCACCTTTCTTCTGCCGTACCCAGGCACCGGGTTGCCACGTCTTCTTTCCTCCGTCCCCCCCTCTAAACTGTCCCTTCACTGTTCTCTTACACCACCTGTCTTCTGCCGTACCCAGGCACCGGGTTGCCAGGTTCCCTCTCCTCTGTCCCCCCCCCTATCCCGCTTTTCCTACTACGCAAATTCCTGGCACCGGGTTGCCAGGTCTTCTTGCCTCTGTCCCCCTCTCTAAGCTGTCCCCCTCTCTAAGCGCAACACACAGCCACGGAACGCAACAACACAACCACCGAACGCAACAACGCAACCACTGAACGCAGCAAGCAACAACGAACCGCAGCAAGCAACAATGAATCGCAGCAACGCAACGCAGCAACGGATCACAGCAAGCAACAACGAAACGCAGCAACGCAGCCACGGAATGCAACGACGGAGCCACGCAACGACTCAGTCATGCTACGCAACGCCAGAACGCAGCAGCCACGCTACGTAACGCAGCAGCCACGCATCGCATCCACGCATCGCAGCCACTGACCGCAGCCACCGAACGCAGCCACGCAACAACACAGCAACTGAACGCAGCAGGCAACGGAACGCAGCAACGGAACATAGCAACGCAGCCACGGAACACAGCCACTGAACGCAGCAACGAATCGCAGCAACGCAACAACGCAGCAATGGACCACAGCAAGCAGCAACGCAGCCACGGAACAACTCAGCCATGCAACGTAACGCAACAACGCCGGAATGGAACGGAACGCAGCAACGCCGGAACGCAGCAACGGCAGAACGCAGCAGCCACGCATCGCATCTACGCATCACAGCCACGCAGCCACCGAACGCAGCCACCGAACGCAGCAATGCAACACCGCAGCCACCGAACGCTACAACGAATCGCAACAACGCAACGCAGCACGGAACACAACAACGCAGCCACGGAACGACGCAGCCACGGAACAACGCAGCCACGGAACAACGCAGCCACGGAACGTAGCGCAGCAACGCCGGAACGGAACGCAGCAACGCCGGAATGCAGTAGCCACGCCACGTAACGACACATCGCAGCAACGCATCGCAGCAAGCAAACACGCAGTCACGCAACGACGGAACGCAGCAATGCAGCACAACAACGTACCCCAGAAACGTAATGCAGCAACGCAACGACGCAGCAAGCAACAACGGGATGCAGCAACGCAGTGCAATGGACCGCAGCAACGTAACGACGCAGCAAGCAATGACGCAGCAATGCAGCAAGCAACAACGGATCACAGCAACGGATCACATCAAGCAACAACGGAACGCAGCAAGGGAACGACGCAATGACGCAGCCACGCAACGCAATGTATCGCAGCAACGTAACGCAGCAGGCAACGGGACGCAGCAAGCACGGAACGCAAAGCAACAACGGAACGCAGGACGCCAGTGCCCCCCTCCGCCTACTTTCAGAAAACACAGCAAGTGACCATAACCGGGACATCTGGCACTGGGATGCCAGTGCTACCACCTCCTACTTCCAGCAACTTGCCGTAGCCGGGACACCTGACACCGGGATGCCAGTGCCCCCACCCCGCCCACTTCCAGCGATGAACCCACACAATTGGCCAACAACGATGCCGCTCCCTCCGCCGTCTTTTGGGTTTTTTTTCACAACGGACGGTTGCCGTAGACCAGCCTCGGATCTGGCAAGCAGATGCCAAGTCGTTTCCCCTCATGCTATGAAATCTGACCAATAGTAGCCACAGCCATCACGTGGGGCCGCGGATGGCCCAGCAGTCCATCCCTTAAACTCCTGACAACCTAGCAGTCGGTTACCCAATCATCAAATCATGCTGCGACACCCGTCCGCCAAGGGCGCGTCCTCGATGCAGCTCACGTCTGGGCCACCGCAATGCCATGGCTTTCTCGTTTCCTATTCCAGGAGTTAAGCCCTCCTGGAATAGATATTTTCCAGGAGTTGCCATATCCAACGGCATCTTTAAACCCACAAATCCTCACTTGATCTTGCCGACCAGCGCACGCCTCCCCCAAACCGCATCAGGCCAAATCTCCATCAACCATTCCTCAACACTCCAAACAACTGACGAAGGCTCGCTTCGGCCGAGGTGGGGGCCTAAGCTAGTGAATAATCAATAAAACATTTGCAGGATATGTACCATTACAATGATGAACCTCGTGTGTGAATCTATTTGGACTGATCACTCAATAGGGCGCACCACCAGTTCCATACATGTGCACGGACCTGGTACAAAATGTGTGCAGGTTGAGTGTGCAAATACTGAAAGAATGCATACATCGTCATGTGCTCGAAAAGTTGTGCAACATGGCAAAACAAAAATGTTATATCTTTGGGGTTTCGTGCTCAGGAGATGTATAAGGGCTTGATAGCGTACCCTACAAAAAAGCCTCTTGGACCATAAAAGTCCACCTTAAAAAACAATTCTGCCATATAGAATTTTCTGAAAGCACACAGAGGGCCAGTACAACACAGCAGCATAACCACTATGTGCTTTAGTTTTTATCTGGTGTTAGGTGAGGAGTTATGCTAAGTATAGCTCCAGTGTGTCATCGAGCCATGATTTCAGGCCTGCCCATAAAATACTATACACAAAAATGGTGATAAACGGTCTCACTCACAATTTGTATAAAGTATTATATCGTTCACAGTGTGTTCATGTTTTCAGAAATTATTTTCTAATATGTGTCATGTGTTAAGAAAAAAATCTGAGATTTTGCTTCGCCCAGACTTCAAATATATATTTTGATAATTTTCAACATAATTTAAAAGAAAAAGAATATATGATGAACATATTTAGCCATATCGCAAATCTCTTCTTTGGGTGCACTTTTTGCCACTGCAAAATAAAATCACAGAATGAACCATGGTGGCTTAATGTGTATTATTGTTTCACGTTAACCAAATGAATTAAATCTTGATTAACTGTTCTGTTACTGTAAGTAATTGAGTGTTCACAATGAGTCAGTCCAGTTTTAGTGTGTTGTTCAGGACAATTCAACACACACTGATAGCTGTCATTTGTGAGATGGAACCTGAGACCTTCTGGCAACAGAATGGATCCCTCCAACTGCTACCCTGTGTTCTATTCGGGGACAGCTAAAAATAAGAGAGCACTGGCAGATAGCACCGTGGGAGACGGAGACTAATGATGGCTGTCTGTCTCTCAGTTTTGGGGAAGGTGTCGTGTGATTGGACAGCAGTGACAAAGCCATATTCCCTTCTGACAAACCAACATTAGTGCTGATGGGCACTTTGTTATCTGTGGCTTTCTGAGCACTCAGGCTGTTTAGACTTAAAAACAGGTGTGTGTCATATAGTTGAAGGTATTGAACTTAAATGCCTCTAAATAACTATGCCACCTGCTGTTGTAAATTGGTTTCTGCATTTAGCAATAGCAAAGTAATCCAACAGAGGATTTGCCACTTGATAACATGTCTGTGGGTAAAATACTGTTAACTAAGAGCACATAAAAGTTTAGCTGGCTTTATTTAGTTTGATATTAATTGTTTTGGATTAAATTTGCCATGTTTTTGTTAAATTAACCATTTGTTTTGTGTTTCATTGCTAGCTAACAAGCTAGCACTAGAAAAAGCATGTTCTGCTGAAAATGCGTTGGAATGCTGAAAGCTGAAATTAATTGTGAAAAAATTGCTGAAAATTAAGAAATGGGAGACTATCTGTTTGAAAAATGTTGAAGCTCGAAAGCATTGAAACTGCACTGCTGAAAAACCTTCTAGTTGAAATGTCTAACTATGGTGTCTGTAGCTGAAAGTATGAGGAAGAAGAAGGCTTTGAAAGTTGAAGTATAACAGGATTTTTAAGATTTTCTCCATAGAGATCCCATTCAAAAGAAAATTGCAAAAAGCTTAATTCAAAAAGTTTAAAGATTACAAATATGAAAAGTCAAAGCACCCCTCTCCTGAAAGAGCTGAACATTTTGATATTTGAACAATTTCTGTAGCTTAAACAAATTTCAGAAGTCGTGATATTTGTAGTAATAGTAGTAGAAGTTGTATTTGAAGTAGAAGTATTATTAGTAGTAGAAGTATTAGTAGCATTAGAATAAGTAGTAGTCGTAGCAGTAGTGATATTTGTAATAGTAGTAGTAGAAGTCGTAGTTGTAGTAGAAGTATCATTAGTAGTAGAAGTATTAGTATTAAGAAGAAGTATTAGTATTTAGAAGAAGTAGTAGCCTAGTATCAGTAGTAGTAGTAATATCTGTAGTAGTGGTCGTAGTATTTAATATAACAGTAGTAGTCGTAAAAGTAATGGCAGTATTTGAAGTAGCAGTAGTACTAGTAGCAGTCGTACTAATAGCTGTAGTAGTATTAGTACTGGTAGTAGCATGAATAGCAGTAGTAGCAGTTGTAGTATAAGTAATAGTCGTAGTGGTAGTAATAGCAGTAGTAGTGATAATATTGATGGTAGCAGTAATAGCACTAGTAATAGTAGCAACAGCAAAAGTTGTAGTAGACGTAGTAGCAGCAGTAGTCGTAGTAATACTAGAAATATTAGCAGCAGTAGTAGTTGTCGCAGTATTAGTAAGAGCATTCATTATTTCAACAAAAAAGCAGAATTTTGAGCTTAATGTTTACATACAGTTAATCCATGGGGCTTTTATTTTGAAAGGGTGGGGCTGGGTGGGGGAGGGAGGGGGAGAGGAGACATAATCATAATGTTTGACACACATAAACAGAGGTTATTAAATGACAGGCTTCATCACAAACAGTTCAGTTAGAATTCACTCTCTGGGGCTTTTATTTTGAAATGGGGTGTGGGGTGTGGGGGAGAAGGGGAAAGGAGACAGAATCATAATGTTAGATAAACACAAACCGGTTATTAAATGACAGGCTCATCACAAGCATTTCAGTTAGGATTCATTCTGTGGGGCTTTTATTTTAAAATGGCGTGTGTGTGTGGGGGGGGGGGTGGAGGAGGGGGGAAAGACCTCTAAAGATCCCTAAGACCTGAATGACTGTATGAGAGACACAGAGAGAGAGGGAGAGGAGTGTATGTGCGCGTGTGTCTGTGAGTCTGTGTGTTTATCAACATCACTAATTGGCTTAATCGCGAACACCTGTGTGCCTGAAGCCATTTGAAAATATTCTCCATAGAGATCCTATTGAAAAAATAAAAAGCTTAATCATTCAAAAAGTTTAAAGGTCAGAAATATAAAAAGTCACAGCACCCCTCTGGTGAAAGAGCTGAAGATTTTGATAGTTGAATGGTTTCTGTTAGATAAACACAAACCGGTTATTAAATGACAGGCTCATCACAAGCATTTCAGTTAGGATTCATTCTGTGGGGCTTTTATTTTTAAAATGGCGTGTGTGTGTGGGGGGGGGGGGAGGAGGAGGGGGGAAAGACCTCTGAAGATCCCTAAGACCTGAATGACTGTATGAGAGACACAGAGAGATAGAGGGAGAGGAGTGTATCAGACAGATGTTAGCCAGAACCTCACTGCACACCACGCACTGTGGCTTTGGGGAATCTGCGTTGCCAATCCAAGTGAAGCCCAGACACAGATACTTTTCATCATATTTCCTCTTTTTTTTCCCAGTCTGATGCTCTCTCGTTTCCTCTTTTTTCACTTTGACTCGATGGGCCGATGTGCTCCCGATTTGTCTGTGCTATCCCTTCCTCCTTTTCGGTCTCCTCCGTCTCATCTTCCTCTGACTCTGGCTCGATTTCTTCTCCCGGTCTCTCCCCAACGCACTTCTCCGTTCCCCTCGCCTCCGATTCCTCTCTCTCTCTCTGTCCCTCTCCTCTTTTATGACCGATAGCTTCAGATGTCCCACTTGACAGTTTCCCCGATTTCAGCCAGTTTAGCATATTTAAATTAATGTTGCTGAATGCATGAAGTTCGCTGTTAGCTGACGTTAGCCGCACAAGCTAGGCTGGCTAGTGTGTACGACTGGCGGCAGGCGGCAAGACTGCCGGAAGGAGCTCAAGTGCATTTATTAAATTGTACGTTTTTAATTTTAAATCTTACAAAGGGGATTTTTATAATTCATGTTTTTATTTTGTGAAAAATCTCACTTTTTAAATTACATTTTTTTTAAATATTTAACATTATTACACCATCAGACCGCCATTACACTTTTCCTCTCGCGCACCCCCTAGAGGCAGCTCGCGCACCCCCAGGGACGCACACAGAGAGATGCACACAGAGGGACGCACACAGAGGGACGCACACAGAGAGATGCACACATGGGACGCACACAGAGGGACGCACACAGAGGGACGCACACATGGGACGCACACAGAGGGACGCACACAGAGAGACGCACACATGGGACGCACACAGAGGGACGCACACAGAGAGATGCACACATGGGACGCACACAGAGGGACGCACACAGAGGGACGCACACAGAGGGACGCACACAGAGAGACGCACACATGGGACGCACACAGAGGGACGCACACATGGGACGCACACAGAGGGACGCACACAGAGGGACGCACACACGTCTAGACTGTTAAATGAATTAACTTAATACAATTATTATTATTTTTATTAGAGCGTGGCATAGACTGGTTCACAGTCTTAAACGTAAACTAATACTAGTAATGTGTCCCTGTTTATTTCCTGCTGCAGTGTATGTTGACATCAATTGACATGAAGTAAATGTTGACCCAAACTGTTGCCTAGCAATGCAATTCCGTTGAAACAGTCCATAGTCTCAAATTGAACAACTGACTGTGCAAACATTTGGATAATTACAGGCAACATGCATTTAGTTTAGAATGTGGATAACTACAAATGTCTTTGTTGCCCAAAATATGATAATATGTACAAAGCAGAAGCATTTATGGTAACACAGAAGTATTTAGGCTCGTCGATATTATTCTTTTCCCGACTAATAAACTCCGGGACATTTCCTTTTCCATTTTTTTCCATTGAGGCTTTTCCAGTCGTATTTCCGTTCAGTCCGCTTCACAAACTGGGTGACGGGTGCCTGTGTTACCCTGACTCTACATGCAGTCTATTTTGAGCTGCATATGCTCTGAGGGACCCTGGATGACTTTGTGGAAATGTGCTTGTAGTTTTGAGCACATTTGACACGTTAGACATGGAGCCTCTAGATTTGGAAAACATGAACTTGACAGTGAAAGCCGCCGCTGCTGCGTACCCGTTATGTGAGGAATGGAGAGACACTTCGGAGGGCTCTGTGTTCCACCTCGCCAATATGTTCCTGTTCTTTGGCTTCATGGGCGGCAGCGGCTTTTATGGACTACTGTATCTATTCACCTGTGTGACTCTGGGCTTCTTCTGCTCCACTGTGTGGGCATGGTCGGACTACTGCACCACAGACTCTTTCCTGTGGAGTTTCGCCCTCTTCGGCGTGTGCTTGGGACAAGTCCTGCATGTTGCGTATCGGCTGAGGAGCGTCTCCTTCGATAAGGAATTTCAGGAGCTTCACAACTGTATGTTCAAAAAACTAGGAGTGTCACTCACACATTTTGGGAAGATAGTGGCCTGCTGTGACGGACAAGTCCACACCATAGAGAGGGACCACTGTTTCGCCATAGAGGGAAAAACCGCTATTGATAAGCTGTCGGTGCTCTTGTCTGGCAGGTGATCATTTCACTGATATTGTGCCAAACTGCATGAACACATTTGCCATGTTCAGGGCTAAACATTTAATCACAATAGAAGATTAACACGTAACACAGCATGACGTTTTACCGGCCCGGCTTTAATCTTTAATATGCCAAATTATAATTTCATGGTTTAGGGATTCTGTTGTTTGGTCAGCTGTCACTTGTCACCACAGCAACATAAATTCTCGTAATGGCCAATAGCATTTAAATACAGAATCAAACTACGTCATCAAAACAGATGAGACTTGTTGTATTCAGCCCAAAATGCATGACTTTAGTAGGTTAACCTATATAAAATCATTGGTTTAATTTATAATGCTGTCCTTTGAATTGATTGTTCCTGTCCTTTGGGTTTATTTATTGTTTCCTATAAAAGAATAAGTCACACAAATTGTAATTATAAAGAATGAGTTAGATGAGTGTTAATGCCTTTTGATATATTAGAATTCATAGTACTTAATTATATCTGCCTATTTACATGCATCTTAGAATCGAGACATTTCCACACCGAGATGTAAAGATTTGAACTTTGTAGCTTGTTGCACTTAATGTCACAGCCTCAAACACTGATGTCACAGCTTTAAAATGCAGGACACCTGCTGTGATACAGTATCACTGCTAAACCTTTTAGCAGACGTGTTTGTGTCCTGTGAGATTAAGTGTTGACTTGCCTTTTATGTTATGTTTCCCAGTGGAAAGTGAATTTGTTAATATCAACTTCCCCTTCACTCTCCAACAGAATCCGTGTGACAGTTAATGGAGAGTTTCTGCATTACATCTACCCTTTCCAGTTTCTGGATTCACCGGAGTGGGACTCTCTCAGACCATCAGAAGAGGGTGTCTTCCAGGTCCATTTTAGTCATGTGCATGGTGCATGTGCAAAAAAACAATTCAGCCATTAATAACTGAGAAATGGTGGTCCTGAAATCAGAAGATTGGCGGTTCGATCCCTGGCTAGTCCATGTTGATGTGTCCTTGAGCAAGACACTTAACCCCAAAATGGCTCCTGTAGCTGTGCCTATGGCGTGTGAATGAGTTAGTCTGATAGGTAGGTGGCACCTAGCCCCTGCCATCAGTGTGTGAATGTGTGAATGATGATGTAGTGGTAAAGTGCTTTGGGTGGTCGGAAAGACTAGAAATACAAGTACCGTACTTTCCGGGCTATAGAGCGCACCGGTATATAGGCCGCACCAGTGGATGCAAAAATAAAAAATAAAAAAGGTGTACATAGATAAGCCGCACCGGTCTATAAGCCGCAGGTGTCCCCGTTGAACAGCAAGATGCTTTTAACAGTACTAAAGTTGTCTTCTTCTCTGAACATCATAACATGTCGCTAGCTTCTAAGCTAATTTTAACATTACGGCCAATGGGGAAATGCTAACCGCGATTAGCATTGGCGAATATAATATATATTCATACATCTTTTCATGCAGACATACTTACAGACTAAGGTCTCTCAAGGCTACCAAACGGAAGAAGTAAAACGAAGCAGCGTGTCTTCTCATTAGAATCTAAAAGCCTTGAGAGACCTTAGTTTGTCTTGGCGAGTCGGACATCTACCTACCGGTTCATGATGTGGTGTGTTCAAGGACCCAAATGCAGACTCAGGACAGCAGAGTTATATTGCAAACCAAGATGATTTATTTCTCTCACTCAAAAACACGCACACAAAAAAACTCTTGAACAAGTTTTGTAGAACAAGTTTTGTAGAACTGTACAAAAAAAACAAAAAAAAAACCTGGAAAAAACGGTAATACGTCAACTAGGAGGCATCTCCACGCGCTCCGCACAGGTCCAAGCCGGGAAGTGGCTTACGGTACCGGTAATCCCTCTGATCCGAGCCGGAAAGGATCACTATTGATCGCTGTCGCCTTCGTCCTCCTGTGCACTAAAACCATTAAAGTCCTCTTCTTCAGTGTCGGAATTGAACAGCCTCAGAATTGCTTCGTTCGTGCTTTCAGTCAATCTTTCGTCAGTGTCACTTTGCTCCTGAGGCAAATCCGCCCTTGCGCTGTCATCATCTCGCAGTAGTCCAGCCTTTCGGAAGCCGTTGGTGATCGTGGATTCTTTCACACTGCTCCACGCTGTTAGGATCCACTGGCAGACTTGAGAAAAAGTTGTTCTTCTCATGCGGCCAGTTTTTGTGAAGGATTTCTCTCCGACCGTCATCCAAGCCTCCCACTGAACTCGGAGTGCCACCTTAAATGAACGGTTCACACTAATGTCAAGGGGCTGCACATACTTTGTTGTGCCCCCAGGAATCACAGCTAGAATAGAGTTTGTCGTCTTGATGGCTGCTTTAACAGAATCCGTTATGTGGGTTCTCATGCTGTCCAAAACTAGCAATGCCGTTTTTCTGTGAAAAAGTCCCCCTGTTCGCTTCGCGTAGCATTCCGTCAGCCATTCCTTCATTACGCTTTCTATCATCCACCCTTTCTTGTTCACTTTCACGGCGATTCCTTTCGGGAATTATTCTTTTGGCATTGTCATCCGCTTAAAAATCACCATGGGTGGAAGCTTTTGTCCGGATGCTGTGCAGCCCAGAACACACGTGAAATGCGTTCTCTCATGGCCAGTTGTTTTGAGCGTGATGGAAGACTCACCCTTTCTGTTAACAGTCCTAGTGAGAGGGAGGTCAAACGTCAAAGGTACTTCGTCCATATTTATGATGTCGTCTGGTCCAATGGAATTTTCGGTTATATGTCTTTGCGTGTATTCGCTGAAGTTTGTCATTTTTTCCTTGAAGTCGGGAGGGAGTTGCTGACCAGTGGTCGTCCGTGTTCTAATCGACAGGCCCTTTTGTTGCATGAATCTGAAACACCAAGACGGTCCACCTCTGAAATCTCCAATGTTCTTTTCGGTGGCGAGGGCTTTAGCCTTCAGTCAGATTTTCACGGTGGAAACACCTCGACCGTCTGCTCTCTGTGTGTTCACCCAATCCTCAAGAGTGTTTTCAAGATCAGGCCACCTGCTTTTCCTGCCTCTGAAGGCTTTTGTCGTCTTTTTGCAGCAGCTCAGTTCTTCGGCCTGGCGTCTCCAGCGTCTCACCATCGATTCATTGACGCCGAGCGAATGTGCAGAAGCTCTATTTCCTTCTTCGACAGCCAGGCGGATCGCTTTTAACTTAAAAGCAGCATCATACGCATTTCTTCGTGTACCGGTTTTCTCCATGGCGAGGTGCGTGCAATGAATGAAACTCACAGTGGCTGGACACGCTTTTATCCGTCCGGGGTCGAATCACGAGCATGCATTCATCTGCCGTGTGCGATCGGCTCCGCCCAGTGCGAATACAGGTGTGTTATGTATTCATCCGCCATATGCTCCGTGGTGAGACGGCGGAGAGAGCGCCATACAGCGATCATAGTTCGTCGATTGTTGGCCACAATTGTGGCAAATCTTCTAGATATCTTCCAGATATGATCTTAGTTCATGTATAATTGTGTTTACAATGGCTGGTATGATGATGTTGCGCGGACTTTTTTTTCGGACTTTTATTTTAATATGTCTGGACTATTTCCGGTATTTTTCTCCGTGACAAATGCTTTCAACAACACGCTGAATGCTACACTTTTCTAAACATTGTCCGAACTGTACCCCCCCCCCCCCCCCACCCCACCCCACAGCATGCGAGTAATATGTGTGTTTTCATAGTCTGCTTTATCTCAGCCATTCCTTGTTTGTTCAGGTGGTGTTTGGACAACCTTTTGGCAGGTGCTTAGTGGTGTTCTACTCAGATCTGTAGCCTCTTTGATTTGATTAAAATAAAAGCTAAACAGACCCCCACCCCACCCCATGAGGGTACAGAATCCGTAAAATCCATAATACAGACACACTTACATTACAGACTAAGGTCTCTCAAGGCTACCATACGGAAGAAGTAAAACGAAGCAACGTGTCCATGTAGCTCGTAGCTCTGAGTAGCATTTCTGGCTACGTTGCTTTTAGATTCTAATGAGAAGACACGCTGCTTCGTTTCACTTCTTCCGTTTGGTAGCCTTGAGAGACCTTAGTCTGTAAGTATGTCTGCATGAAAAGATGTACGAAGATATATTATATTCGCTAATGCTAATCGCGGTTAGCATTTCCCCATTGGCCGTAATGTTAAAATTAGCTTAGAAGCTAGCGAGTCGGACATGTATCTACCTAACTGAAGGTACATGATGTGGTGTGTTCAAGGACCCAAATGCAGACTCAGGACAGCAGTCTTATTGCAAACCAAGATGATTTATTTCTCTCACTCAAAAACACGCACATAAAAACACGCAGGATCGCTATTGATCGCTATCGCCTTCGTCCTCCTGTGCACTAAAACCATTGAAGTCCTCTTCTTCAGTGTCGGAATTAAACAGCCTCAGAATTGCTTCGTTCGTGCTTGCAGTCCGTGTTTCGTCTGCACCCTCAGTGTCACTTTGCTCCTGAGGCAAATCCGCCCTTGAGCTTGCGCTGTCCTCCTCATTGCGTTGTCCTCCTCATCTCATAGTATCCCAGCCTTTCGGAACCGTTGGTGATGGTGGATTCTTTCACACTGCTCCGCGCTGTTAGGATCCACTGGCAGACTTGAGAAAAAGCTGATCTTCTCATGTAGCGTGTCTACGTTGCTCATAGCTCTGAATAGCATTTACGGCTAACTGGCTTGGCCAGTTGCTGCAAGCACAACAGCTATTCAGAGCTATGAGCAACAACAGTTATTGCCTCATTGCTTTTCGTTTGGTAGCCGTGAGAGACCTTAGTCTGTAATGCAAGTATGTCTGCATGAAAAGATGTACAAAGATATATTATATATTCGCTAATGCTAATCGCGGTTAGCATTTCCCCATTGGCGGTAATGTTAAAATTAGCTTAGAAGCTAGCGAGTCGGACATGTACTGTTAAAAGCATCTTGCCGTTCAACCTTTTTTGTTAACAGTCCTAGTGAGAGGCAGGTCAAAGGTACTTCATCCATATTGTAGCGACCCTGTCAGTAACAGCTGGTAGCAGAGGGGTTGCTGGTAGCAACTGTTCTGTGTTGGGAGCTAGTAAATGTTGTGTTAGACCGGAACCGGAAGTTGCGGTTGTTGTTGTGGCGGAGAAAAGCTACGGAAAAATCCGTATATAAATCACACCGGACTATAAGCCGACGCCTCAAAGCGTGGGGTAAAAAGTAGCGGCTTATAGTCCGAAAAGTACGGTACAGTCCTTTTGTCAGCAAGCTCAATTATCTTTGCTTGTCCCTAATTTAAGGTTCAATCATTTTTATGACCCCAACAAAAATGTCTTACTCAACTTCATGTACAGTTACATTCTTTATTTATCTTGTCAACAAATGCCATGGGAACAATGAATTGTTCATAAAAACAATTATTGGGTGTGTATTCAACTCCTGATGTATTTTATTTCTTTGTGCCATAGATCTGAATAGATTTTTTTCACAACAGCAATTTGGGCAAGTCATGGTATGAAAAGGAACAGAATAGGTGTAAAGTATTAGTATTTATGTTGACTGCATTCATTAATGTGAGCCTCCAGGGTCCTGGTATTTTCAATGGACTTAATGGACTTGAGCCATTCTTAATGTTATTAGTTTAATAGGTGCTTTACCTGCTGCGACGAGTCCAAATGTCTGTTGTAAAAACAATGATTAAAAACACATCAATGAGCCACATTGTTGCACTAGGTGGCTTCTTCCGTCTTTACTATGAACAAACACACACACTGTAGTTTATTTTTTAATCAATCCCGCATGCTGCTGCCACAAATACTCACTAAGGCACCAAATGAATCTGCCGCTGAAAATACTTCCCGACAGATGCACTATTTCCTTCTGCTTGAGTTAGGTTTGTTACAAACTACAGTGGAATTACCAAAAAATGTCTTTCAATGAATCTGTAATAATTGTTTTTTTTCAAGATTTACATCTTCAGCAGGAGCCAATGGGCTTAGAGTTGAGAGCAAAGGACAGTGAAGGAAAGTATGAAAGTATCAATGGCCTGCTTACACAGACCTGTGTCTGTAAATAAGACAAATATAGAATAGCACCTGCTTTATCCTTTTAGTGCAGCATTATGTGTTCTTTGTTTTGGTCAATGGAGAGATAGCATTTCTTAACCCGTGTGTTGTCCTGGGGTCATTTTTGACCCCAGAGGACGTTTAAGGTCTCTAAATAAATGAGACATCATATTTTTGTTTAATATTGAATGACTTTTCCTAATTTAATGGGGACAACTAGGTAAACACAAACTCAACATGTTGATATGTAAAGTGATATTTAAAGCAATTAAAACAGTGTCAATCAGTGAGATTTGATGGTGATCTGCATATTTCTCCATAGTCCCGTAACAGGGATTCTGGATGTGTACGGGTTTGGGTGTCGGGGGGGTGGGGGGGGGGGTTGTTTTATTTAAAGGGCTATTTAGGTAGTCAACTAAAAACGAAGTACCTGACACATAAACTTTGGTAGCAATTTTAATTCTAATAATGTTCTGCAGGTTCAAATTGCTGGGGTCAAAAATGACCCCACGATAACAAGTGTTAGTAAATTTGAAGGTAACAGGAGGCTTAAATGTTGCAGAAATGAATGTTGACATGTTTTATATGTCAGGTAATGACTTGGAATAAAGTTGACTAAGGAGTTGAAACACAGAGGTGGGTGATAATTTATACTGTATGCTTTATAAACAGTCAAACCTGACGGGGTCATTTTTGACCCCAGAGGACAACAGGTGTGATTATGTGCTGCCATTAGAAAAATTAAAATGATTCAAGAACAGCATCCTCACTAAACTTTGATATGTACCTCTCTGTGATCAGGCAAATCGTAAAAAATAATATAAAGTCAAAATAATTCATTGTTTCATTGTATTTTCACTCAAAAACAGGGTCTACTTTTATGTAAACAAGGTCTATTGGCCCTAAATTCCAAAATGAAGGGAAACATTTGTGTTAATGTGTTGGACTGACGTAAGACTAAAGGTGTAAAACAGAATTGATTGACAATTTATACTATATGCTTTAAAAACAGACAAACCAGGTGGGGTCATTTTTGACCCCAGAGGACAACAAGTGTATGGCAGTCGGGAGGACAACACAATTAAAGGTACATGCATCATTTACCAACAAAACTGTCAAAGTAGATTTAGTTGATTGATTGATTTTGGAAACAAATCCAGTTGATGAGTATTATTGGTCCTTTTGATAAATTATTAGACTTAGATTATTAGAATGTCAACTTCAAGTGAGTATTTCTTTTAAGTTTTACTTTGGGTTCAATTCCATCGTCGCCATTGAAGGACAATTGCAGTTTATTACAACTTTGTCCATCTTTTCCCCGATCACAGCAATCACTTTGGTTATAGGCTGAACTACAATATTTGACCCATGTTGTGGTAACTGGAATCATCCCATAACTGACACACATGAAGGCCAACTTGTTTCCTTTCAGCCTGATCTCTTTCTTATCATTCTCCTCAGGTGACCCTGTGTGCTGATAACCCCTGCCGATATGTGGGGTGGAGAAGGAAGAAGCTCTATCTGCTTTTTGCTAAGCATCGCTACATAGCTAAGATCTTTGCCCTGGTTGTGCGCAATGACATTGCAGAGAAGCTGTACTCCCTCAACGACAAGGCTTTCGACAAGTCGGGGCACCGATACGATCTCCGCTTACCAAGTTACTGTCACATGCCAGGGACTGATTTAGAAAAGGCAGATGTCTTCCTGCAAGTGCCAGTTCAGGGGGCAAGGACTGCCTGAACACACTCACTTGCGCGCGCACGCACACACACACACACACACACACACACACACACACACACACACACACACACACACACACACACACACACACACACACACACACTTAACTGACTCCTTGCAGTGTCAGTTAGGTAGGGCAGTGTGGAATTATCTGCACCGTGTAGGTTGGCACATTAGCAACAGGTGTGTAAGAGAGCTTTTTGGAAATGTTGAAGTGCCCTCTCATCCGCATGCCAAATAACCTATTTCACAGCCATAGGCAGTTATTTATGGTAGTTTGATTCATTTTTTTCCCACCCGCATTCACTGAAGATCCCCCCTTACTGTGCCTCTGACTGGCTAGTACTCATTGCCTTCTTCATAAAATTTGTTCAGTTTACTCATATTGTTGCTGATGAACAAGATTAGTGGAAGGTTGGAAGGGTTAATAGTTTTAAGATGTGGATGTTTTCATAAAGATGGCAGCCTTCTAATTACAATGTCCTGATTCTGAGACTGCTACGACATGTAAGGCCAGAGGTAATGTGACTGATAGACTAAGTCTAAGAGACCCTGGATCACTTCATTTGCCTTCGTCCAATGTTACTTCTACTGTTAGAGGAGCATTTCCATATCAAAGAGAAATCCCAAGATCCTGTTTGACACAATTAAGAAAATTGTTTCACCGTCTGTCTCCACATTACCATGCTATTCTGTTGAAGATTGCAACAAATTCCGTATCTATTTTATTGATAAGGTAACAGGTATTAGGTCTGGCATTCAGCCTGGGATCTGTTCATCTACTTGTAGCTCCTCGCATTCTCCTGCTGTTCTGGACTCTTTCCAGCCTATCAGCCTTCAAGACCTGATGGACTTAATTAACAAAACAAAGCCATCATCTTGCCTTCTGGATATAATACCATCCTCTCCATTTAAGAAAGTTCTGCTAACTATTGGCCCTGCAGTAACATCTATTGTCAATTCTTCATTGTCTACAGGAATTGTCCCTTCCTATTTCAAACATGCCACTATCCAGCCCATATTAAAGAAACCTAACTTAGATCCAGCTTTGCCCATGAACTACAGGCCCATATCAAAACTGCCTTTCTTGTCCAAAATTTTAGAGAAAGTGGTGGCCAAACAACTTACTGCTGCACTGGAGAGGCACAACATGTACGACAAGTTCCAGTCTGGGTTTCGTAAGCAACAGTCTACTGAAACCGCTCTCCTGAGGGTTTCAAATGACATTCTCATGTGTGCTGATGCAGGTGACTGCTCTGTGTTAGTTCTTCTGGACCTCAGTTCTGCATTTGACATTGTAGACCATAACATCCTGATTAAGAGGCTACGTGATTGGGTGGGCATATCTGGCATAGCATTAGACTGGTTTACATCTTACCTCAATGACAGAAGTTTCAATGTCTCTGTGGGTGATTTTGTGTCTGTTACCTCTCCACTGTCTTGTGGTGTACCGCAGGGCTCGGTTCTGGGGCCTCTGTTATTTTCCCTTTATCTGTTACCTTTGGGGCCGATTATAAAAATCTATAATGTGTCCTATCACTTATATGCAGACGACATCCAACGTCATCTGTAAGACGGAGGTCCTAGTTATTGCTCCAGAGGAGTTTATCCCCATGATCAGGCAGATTATTAGTCCACTCTCCTCTGCTGCCCATTGCAACCTGCGCAATCTTGGGATTTTCTTTGATCGATCCATGTCGTTTGACCCTCATGTTAAGCAGCTGTCCAGGTCATGTTTCTTCCATCTAAGAAATATCAGTAAACTGAGATCTGTAGTATCAACACCTGAATTAGAGATGATCATACACACATTTATCTCTTCACGCATTGACGACTGCAACTCACTTTTTACATCACTCAGTGCATCTGCTCTTAACCGTCTGCAGGTCATCCATAAATGCTGCCGCCAGATTACTCACCAGGACAAATCGACGATCTCACATCACCCCCGTACTCCGATCTCTCCACTGGCTCCCTGTAGCATCTAGGATACCCTTCAAAATTATCACCATCACTTACAGAGCACTTCACGGTCAGGCTCCGGCTTATGTAGCTGATCTACTTCGCCCCTATTCACCCGCCTGCACTCTCAGGTCAAACGCTCTAGGTCTTCTGTCAGTCCCACGCACACGATTTAAGACCCGTGGTGACCGAGCCTTTGAGGCAGTGGCCCCGAGGCTCTGGAATGCTCTGCCTGCAACTCTGCGCCTCGCAAATACTGTGGATACTTTTAAAAGCCAGCTCAAAACCCACCTGGTTAGGCTGGCGTTTGTGTAAAAGTAAACCCATGTCCTAGACCTGCTCTTAAAACATGTTTTACGTTTTTATTTTATTTTTAAATTTTCTCTGTGTAGATCATTTATTGACCCTAGGGTCACATTGTGTTTTTTATGCTTTTAAATGTCTGCTCTGTTAAGCACTTTGTGATACTATTGTCTGTGAAAAGCGCTATATCAATAAAATTCATTCATTCATTCATTCATTTTGTCAGGCAGTTCAAGATAGCAGCAAGAGGCAGATCATTTTCTAAAGAATGCTTTGAACAGATGTCATTTTAAAAAACTGCCCTTCAGGACTAATGTTTCTGGTAAAGTAAGATCTTAGATTTGTTTCTAAACACATTATACATGTTGGAAAATATTTGATGAAAACATGTAAAAAGGCTGAAATAGAACTGAATTGTGGTTTTAGAGTATCAAACAGTTTTTCACAGTTTTTCCGTTCAGGACTGAAATCACGGCTTGACACACTGCAGCCAGCACTTGCATAACTCCTCCCCTAACACTATGCAATAACAGCATCAGTGTTTTTGCTGCTCAATCTGAAGTTACAACACACCGCCTATAGTTTGCTAGCTAGCAGTGGTGTACTGGTCATCTGGCATACCGCTACAAATCCCGGTGGGCCACGGCATCTGCCTCATTCTGGGTGCACAAGATAGCGAGCTGCATGTTTGTTCCATTATTTTCATGCTTTTCACGTGTGTGGGACCCAACAGGAACAGGAAGTCCAGACAGCTCAGGCAGGACGTCTCTACTACGCATGCTCTCAATGGGTTCATCCTGAGAAGGATCACTCTATGCTCTATGGGCCCAATGCCGACCCCAACCTCTACGCTAGTTAGCAACTTTTATCAAAATGAATGAAATACTATCTTGAATTTCTTTTAATACATTATTGGTGCACAGTAAAAGTGACTGGCAGTTGTTTGCCAGCAGGAAGATATCATCCATGTTTTTCCCAAAATGTTGGAGCTGATGCATCCACAGAAGTCGTAAATATAATAGAGGAGAGTTTGTAAATGTTTGTGTGTGTTCAAATGGTTTTACGCTCAGATTATGCTGAAGCTAAAGGCAAACAGCTATACTTGATTAACTTTATTTTTGGAGCAGCATTCATTTGTAAATGTCATGCCTCAATTAAAAGCAGCAACTTACTGAACTGTATAAGTATATTTTAAATACATAAAGTGAAATTAATAGGTGGCTGCAGATGTAATGTGTAATATTGACCGATTGACAGCCTAGTATTGTTCCATTGTTAAAATGTAAATGTGGATGTCAATTTAGTCTCTGTTTTACTGTAAAAAAAAGAAATGATACTTTACTTTACAATGTAGATTTTTCTTATTTGGAGTGGTGTGTGTGTTGCGTGACAACAAAAATGTTAATGAGATAACAGAGGTTGGGGTAGAATTTAATGTACATAACATTGACCATGGAAGTTCATTGTTGACAACAGTAATTTAATAATAATCTTAACTCAAGGTTCATTAACTATTTTCCTCAATTGTTTGGGCTTTCAACAACAGGATGGAGCTGGTGTAGCGCACTGAAACATTTCATTTCATATTTCTTGCTGATTTAATATCAGTGTGTCTATGTAAAATCATTTGCTTTAAATATGTGTTTAAGTTCATTCATATTTGTATTACTTCAGTCGTGAATAACATTACCGAACTGTATGCTTGCTAACTGAAAAGGGAAGAAAGTTGTTGTACTGACCCTTTAGAAGAAAGCGCTGTCGCTTTAAGAGAGTTTTTAGAGAACGTGATATTTGCAGGCTGAAGGCAAAATGTGTGCTTGACCGTGGGGTTTGTAAATAAAAGTTGCAAAACGAAGATGGACGTGTTGTTGGACAGTTCATTTTAAGGGTGCAACATGTCGTGTTTCGAAATAAACGTGAGAACAGACTGCTCTTAACTCAACTCTTTATTCCAAGCTGCTCCGGTACATTAACGTTACCCCCACAGTCCAGACCCCTTCCCAGGTTACCCTGCTTCGCCCCCATTCCCCTGGGTCCTAAGTCCCCCCATGTACAGCTTCCCATAACATCTATGTGACAACAAGTATTTATAACAAATACCACATCTCCTCTTTCCAGAGAGCAAAGGGTAGACTGCCTTTGTCTCCTCAGACCTTAGAGGATTATTCTGCCTCTTTTGTTGGAAGGTCTGTTCCTATCTAAATCCTGACAGAACATTGTTAACATAGCCTCTGTGATTATTCAACCAAACATACTTAGGCATTTACAATTCTTTATATTTCACATGTGCTCAAACTACACTTTTAGAAAATAAACATATACTGGATTTCTTTTCTATCCAGTAACCCGTAACAACCACATAACTTTTCTTCTTTTATTTACAAGTTCACAGGTTAAGCCTACGAGGTTTAACAATGGCTCTCCCAGACCTAGATCTGAGTGTAGGAGTCTCTGCAGGTGTGACTTGGGGTATCACAGCAGGTGACACAGGAGTCTGCTCAGGAGTAGTCTCTAGAGTTTGTTGCTGTGATGGAGAACCTCTGTCTCGTGCCAATGTGTGTAGAGGTATCAGGTGCTGGCGGTTGCGTCTCACCACCCCCTGGGGTAGATCCACTAAGTAGGACCTTGGAGTGGAGTGGTGCCTAAGCACAGTTCCAGATAACTTTGCATCAGTTACCCAAACCTGTTCTCCTGGTGACAAAACACTGAGAGTTTTGACACGGTGGCGCCTATTGTAGTTCTCAGCATCTGATATCCCCTTCTCCTTCGACGCAAACGTGACGCTGTCAGGCAGTGCAGGCCCCAGCTGAGAGTTGGCACTGTGGTGCGAAGACGTCTCCCCATGAGTAGTTGAGCTGGGCTATAACCACTCTGAAGTGGTGTGTCTCTATAGGCCAGCAGAGCCAAGTAGGGGTCTCCTGCCTTTTTCAGTAGATTCTTCACGGTCTGAACTGCTCGTTCAGCCTCCCCATTACTCTGCGGAAACCTTGGGCTGCTGGTAACATGCCTAAACCCATACAAAGCTGCAAAGGAAGTGAAGGCTTGCCCAGAAAACTGTGGTCCGTTATCCGACATCAGGACCTCTGGAATGCCATGGCGGGCAAAGATTAATTTCAAAGGGTCAATGACGTCGGTGGCCCTGGTGTGAGACAATGGTGCAATCTCTACATACCTTGAGAAATAATCAACGACAAGGAGATAAGATTTGCCTCCCAGAACGAACAGGTCCGCCCCCAACTTTTGCCATGGTCTTTCAGGGCGTTCTGATGACATGAGTGGCTCCCTGTGATTTTGTCGCTCCTTTATGCATGTCCTGCAGTTGAGCACCATTTCGTTCACTTACTGGCTGAGTCCAGGCCACCACACAGACTGGCGAGCACGCTCCTTGCACTTCACCACTCCTTGATGTCCTTCGTGTATTTTGGCTAGCACATCATTCCGCATCACTGAAGGTATTACAAGCCGTGTGTCCTTCAGCAGTAAGCCATCTTTCACTGTGAATGTAGCTCGCTCTTGCCAGTAGCTTTTTAGCACAGGTTCCTGTCTTGCGTGTACGGGCCATCCTGTGCACAGCGACATGACACGTGAGCAGACACTGTCAGCTCTCAGCTGCTCTCTCAGATTTTCCATGTATGTGGAACTGACAGGTAGACATTGCATGACACAGTCCACTTAAATGTTGGTGCTCTCCATTAGCTCCTGTTCTTCCGTGGACCTACATGATTTCACAGGCGAGCGTGACAGTGTGTCTGCTGTCCAAAGTGACTTTCCAGGCACATGCTCGATGGAGTATGTGTAGCGCATCAGCCTCATCCTGAAGCGCTGGATTCTCGGCGGAAGAAGATCCAGTGCTTGTGATCCCAGCAGGTTGACAAGAGGTTTATGGTCAGTCTCCAGGCAGAAACGTTTGCCTATCAGGAAATCACGGAACCATTCACAGGCCCATGTGAGACCCAGAGCCTCTTTTTCCACCTGTGCGTATCGCTGTTCTGTTGGAGTAAGCGACCGCGATGCATATGCAACAGGCTTCCATTCCTCCTCCCACCTCTGGAGAAGAACACCTCCCAAGCCATACGATGATGCATCCGCTGATACTTTAGTGTCTTTGTTCGGGTCATACATGCCCAGCACAGGAGCAGAAGAAAGTGCTCTTTTCAGCGTTTCAAATGCCGTGGCCTGGTCCACATCCCAGACCCAGCAATTTTTCTTCGAAAGAAGGTCGCGAAGTGCCTTGTCTTTATCGGCCAAGTGAGGAATGAACTTTCCCAGCTGATTGACCATCCCAAGGAAACTCCTCAACTCACTGACATTTGTATAAACGATATTCTTTTTCACCACAAAGAACGACTGAAAACCATCCCTTACGTTAGCATAATGGCGCTGGTCTGCGTCACTGAGCTTCAAGCCTCTTATGACATCGTCAGCTTCGTTTCCCATACAATATATCAAAGTATTCACCTGGTTCTCTTCAGAGCTTGCTGTTAGGTTGCTTGCTTGGCGGAACCTTTCGAATCTACGGATCCATTTTGTCCACTCATGCGGCTTGGAAAAGTCAAAGGGCTCCGGCGGCTGTATGCTAAACGTAGCGCCTTGTGTGCTAGCCATTCTGCTAGCGCTAATGTTAGCTCCGTCCCCGGTCTGCTCCTCGTCGGTGTCACTCATTGAGCCTGCTCACCGATCTTCGTCCTTCCCTTCGAACCGTCTTTCATTTCCGAGTTAGTTTAACAGCACTTCTGACACCATGTCGTGTTTCGAAATAAACGTGAGAACAGACTGCTCTTAACGCAACTCTTTATTCCAAGCTGCTCCGGTACATTAACATTACCCCCACAGTCCAGACCCCTTCCCAGGTTACCCTGCTTCGCCCCCATTCCCCTGGGTCCTAAGTGCCCCCACGTACAGCTTCCCATAACATCTATGTGACAACAAGTATTTATAACAAATACCACACAACATTTTCTCAGTTGTCACGGAGAAGTGCATCTTGAGTTAAGTTTATTTTGTCAAATATACGAAATCCTTTTTGACCAAGGGTCTTTTAACATACGAATACAAATATTTAAAAAATATACAATATGAAAAAATAGTAAATATGTGTTGACATTAAAATACCAAAAACTAAAATATTGGGTTTTACACTTAAAAAATCAAATATATAATATTTATAATAAATTAAATTTTAGCACAACTTCAAATGCAAAAAAAGCAAAGCCTAGACTAGAATATTTGACTCAGTAACCATGTATTAAGTTACCACCAATTCGATCAAAATTAAAGTGGGTTGATTCACTCCAAAACACATTTAAACACTACGGGAGCATGCCTTTCTCTTCTATACACATATCTGATAGGTATTGATAGAGGAAGCCTAAGAATATTGAAATGGCCCATTTCTTCATATTCGCTAGCGAAAAATAAGCATTTATGGATCGTAATACATTGACGTGTTTGTGACATTACAATCAGTTATGATAATTATTATATATAATATCTGATAAATATGTACTCTGTCTCCTCCGTTCGGAGCTCTCAGTCAGTGCAGACGCGCTGCTCTCTCTTTCCTGTCCATTTTAGTCTCTCAATGTCAGCTGTGAGGAATGTGCGACGAACATTGAGCAGCCGCCCCCATAAGGGTTTAGCCTGCAGTCACCACCAGTGTCTCTAGTAGTTCACAGATATCATTCCTCCTACTTTGCTGCAACATCGCTGCTGAATCGGTAAGTCACTGGACGTTTTCCTCTCGGTACTTTGACGAGCAGTTAGAAAGTTGTCGGTATGAGAAATTCCTCTATGTTTATCCCCACATCTATTTATATAAGAGCCCTCCCAGTGCTGGAGCACATCAGGCTGACACAGAAACAGCTCAGCAGCTGATACTTTTACACAGGGAGAATATTATGTCGTTCAAGGGAATATATTCATTTTTCAACAAAATGTGAATATTATTCTGTGAGCATGTGTACACTAATCTTTAAATATAACTGATGAAGCCAAATATAGTAGCTTTGTGCAAGCCACTGTGGAATGATAGGAGGTATGCGTTTAGGTTGCTATGTGACATTGCTACATAAACTGGTCTTTGCCAATATTGTTTTAACAACAAATGTAACCCAACATAGGTGTTTTTGTATGTGATATGTCAGACAGAGACACAAAACACATTGAAGTGTGGCATTGGGCTTGTACGAAAGATAGTGGTTGTCCAGTGGGTAAAACCTGAGATGTACTTAACATACAAAAACACTGGTGCTCTTGAAGAAAATGGGATAACATTCATTTGATTGCAAATGTCAATTTTTTGACAAGTTGTTTTTGTGGATATTTCCAAAATACTGCAATTGTATCTGTCAGGAAGACTCCTTAAAGGAGCATTATTTGACATTCTGAAGATTAATATACCAGCGAACAACTATTTGCTCTGTAAAGATATAGTGGATTAATGTCGACCTGAGCAGAGATTGAAGCTGCTCTCCCTCTGTGTGTTGTTATCTTGCTGTGTTGTCAGGCCACGCATGCTTTTAGTGCATATACGTCCATGTGAGAGTGCCCCACTGGCTAGCTCACGGCGGCTGCTCTGAACTGTGATCACATACTGTAGGTCAGTGGTCACCAACCTTTTTAAGCCCAAGATCCCCGACCTCTGCCTTGGTGACATGCAAGATCTACCTATTGAGGCGTTGAGAGAAAAAGACTGTCCAGACTGTACTTACAATTTGAGGCTTTTTATTTGGCCTAATTGTAATTGAATGAAATCAAACACTGGTCCAGCTTTCAAATTGAGACCAAAAAACACACTAAATAACTTAATTTCAGTGCAACATAAAAAGGAAATTATTTGTTAACCGCACACAATATGAAGAAGAAAAAACACATTTGCAATGAACAGGCTGGATGAACTACCAACATTAACTGTTGTATTTAACAACTGAAGTTACAACACAACATTGACAAAATTCTCAGTCAGTGCAACTAATGTAAGTGCAGTTCAGCTCTGTGTCCCATCACAATGCCATCAGAAGTCATGTGACTCAAGTCAGTGTGATGGCTGTGACTGAACACTGTCTGTAGTTCGGCTCATAAGCACAGACAGCCAGTCTGAGGCAGTCTGTGAGGTGTCTGTCAGTAAGCCGGCTCCTGTACTTTGATTTGGTGATTTTCATCTGTGAAAATGCCATTTCACAGATGTAAGTTGATCCAAAGTAGGCACTCACTTTTAGTGCACATGCGCTGAGGAGAGGAAACTTCTCTCTGCTGACAAGTCCCCAAAAGTCACTGTCCCTTGACCTGGCTTTCAGCTCTATGTCATTTTGCATATCAACCATCTCCATGTCCACTCCACCTGGCAAAGCAAATGCTTTCTGGAATTTGGCTGCAACCTCCTCTGTATCAATAGGCAGGAATGGTTTGAAACAAATGCAGCAATATCCTCCATGACGTCTAACTCACCAAAACGTCGACTAAACTCTGCTGCCAGTTTGTCCAGGTGCACACAGTACTGCTCAGGGTGAAAATCATCATTGTCTTTGATGGACTGTGACATTTTCTCCATATTGGTAAAGTGTGTCAGGCTCCCTTTCTTAAGATGTGTGGTCCAGACACAGAGTTTGGCCTTAAACGCATTCACTACGCTTATCATGTGGGGCAGGTGCCGGCCGGTCTTTTCCCTGGAGCTCGTTGTTGAGTGAGTTCAGTTTTGCCGTTAGGTCTGTCAGAAACCCCAGGTCCAGTAGCCACGCATCATCTGATAGTTCCTCGTGCTCCTCGTTCCTTTTCGACAGAAACTCCTTTATCTCAGGCAGCAAGTCAACAAATCGCTGCAGCACTTTGCCGCGACTCAACCACCGGACATCAACATGCAGATGCAGGTCTCAGGCTCATCCAATAACGACGTGAATAAGCGATGCTGAAGCGCTTTTGCTCGAATCGAGTTTACCACTTTGACCACCAGTGTCATTACATGAGAAAAGTCCACAACTTTCCCAGCCAAGGCTTGCTGATGAATCACAGTGATGCTTCATGAAGTCGGGGAAATCCGGATCATTACGGCACAGTGCCATGAAACCAGCGTGCACACCGCACATTGCCGGTGCCCCATCAGTAGTGATTGCCACCAGTTTATGAATGGGGATGTTATTTTCACGGACATAGCTTTTAAAACACATTGTAAATATCCTCACCTCTCGTTCTCTGCTTTAAATGGAGAACAGTGAGGAAGTCCTCCTTTGTTGTAAAGTCCTGGAAAGCCATTCTGACAAATACAACAAGCTGAGCTGTGTACATTACATCCAGCGATTCATCAAACTGCAGTGAAAAATATTCACAGAGTGACAAGTCCTTCAACACCTGTTGACCAACGTCCTCTGACAGTAACTCGACCCTTCGTGTCACTGTTGCAGGAGCAAGCGGTATTTGTTTTTGAAGTTGCTGCAACCAGTCTCTGCGGTGACGGCCATTGCTTCCTTAAATAAATCCCCATCTGTAAAAGGTGGCTAACACGAAATGACGCTTCAGTTGCAGCCTTATTTTGAGAAGTGGGTTTTGTGAAAAGTGACTGCTGAGCCTTCAACTCCACTTTCAGCTCTTGAACTTTCTTGGCGCGGATTGCGCTCTTTGGTGGGTAGCTGTCTTTGAATTTCTGGTGGTTAGTGTTGTGGTGCCGCTCCAAATTCCCTCGCTTAGACAGTGCCTGTGACTGGTACATACACACACACTTGTCTTTTACCAAGGTAAAAATAAATTCCTCCTCCCATTCTGGATGGAAATGGTAGGTTTTCGCTTCTTTCGTGGAGCCTCCGCCATGCTCGCTAACTGCCAACAACTGATAGCAGTTGACTCAGGCGCTATCAGGGTGCAATCACCATGGTGACGATGTTTGCGAACGTCAATCAGGCATAATGGACCTCATTCTCGAACGCAGTTAAGAAGAAGTTAGGAAGACATTTCTTCTGAACTCCACTGACGCGGTTTTCGGGACAAATTTGGCATTCATGAAAGTTGTATCATCTGGGATTCGTTCTGAACTTAGACCAGAATTTCAGAACGCTAAATAGCAGTCGTAAATCGAGTTTTCTTAAATGCAATTCCTCAAAAAAACACTAGATGCCCCACGGGGCATTTAGTGGGAAGGGCTGAATTTGTGAGAAATCGTTGGTGATTACGTTCACATCAACTCTACAGACATCTTCGGATTTAAATAATTACAATAATAATAAATACGAGAATACACATTTGGATTATAGTCATGATTCTACGAGCCATCGTGATATCATAAAATAAACAAAAGCACAACACGAACACTGCAAATGTAAGTGAATAAATAAATAAGCACGAAACTCATTCGCGTGGATATAGCCACAGTGGCATAGAATGGACACATCTACATTCTGCAACAGTATCTGCACCTCTGCACCGATGAAGTTAGGTCTCAGTTTACTCGACCGATGCTCGCCTTCCGTATTGACATGATTTTAATCAGTCTGCAGTTGCTTTCGCGTTGCCAGTGGAGTCTGTCGATTGTGCACACGTCTCTTCAGTTGCATGCCCTTATAAGGAGCTGGCGGGGCGTTTCTGTATGCAAATCCAGGTGCACGAGATTTAAGAATCCTCATTCGGGGGAGCACAGCTGACAACTGTGCTCGCCCGAATGAGGAAGTGCACTTCGGCTGTGTAACAACCCATTTTCAGGCGGAGATCTTTTCTGACGTTGGTCTTCCGAAGTCCGTAAGAAAACATTTCAGTAGACACTTCAGAAAATGTTCGAGAATGAGGCCCAGTGTGTTTCTGAATTTATTTTAATTTTTATTTTGGAGAGCGACCAGGGAAGGTCTCCGAGATCGTCAGGTCGATCGCGATCGACGGGTTGGCGACCACTGCTGTAGGTGTTACAGCTGATAACGCTGTCCTGACCGACAGTGCTTTTACGGAATCGTAGGACCTACCATCTAGTTCCCCCTTAGTAAGGGGCCCTTACACTGATAACTCTGTCAACACTGTAGCGGTTGTTTGCACTGTTATCGCCGTTAGCACCGTTAGCTGTGAGCCTCCAGCTTGCTTTTGCGATGTTGAGAGCCATTATTAGGCAATCAAAATGCTCCCAATCTCATATCTTTCACCTTTAAAGCTGCATTAATCAATATTATCTCATATCAGAATTAAAAATAAGGGATAGGTAACAGGTAACCCAGTTGGAAGTGTATCTAAGCTAAAAAAAACACAAACAAGAAGCTATTTCCAGTGAAAAAGCATGAAGGTTAGACTGGTGTTGGTTTTAACAAAGGATAGTTTTAACACTTTGGATTTCTCCATGCAGGGACAAGCTACTCAGTTTAATCCTTTTTCTTAGTGAGGAAGAAACATTGCAAGTTTATTTTTTTTCTCTTCATTTATTTTAGTGATAGCAGTGCCAGCTTTGTAGTTAAATGTATCAAACATTAATCATGTTTATTATGTGTTCTAATTATTATTATTATGTTATGTCTTCCATGCAAGTTTTTCGTGCTAAGAGGGAGTTGTTAGGTGTCATGTATGCTAGTTTATGGCTGCAAGACTCTGGTATAGTTGCAACGTGTGAGAAAATGTTGCATCCTACCCAAACCAACATTTTATTTGTACACATGCACATGTGTTTTATTTAATTTCAGCATGGTTAGGTCTTGGATGAGAAAGATTGACTTGGCACACATTCACAAACACAAACTGTACATTCAGCTAATTAAAAGCAATCCATGCACTGGCTGATTGTATCTGGTTACACTTGTGAACAAACCTCTCCAAATATGTAACACCCTAAAAGTGTTGGCAAAGTTTTGGCAATTAAGGTTATTTGTATGATGTGACAGCAAGGCTAGTGGAATATTTCGAGATGACTCCCAAATCAGTTTTTTGGTTCAGACCAAACCAGAGCTAAAAGAAAAGTGAATATTCAACATTCATCAGGTTGACACAAACACAACTCCAAATGAATTAATAAACGAATGCTGCTTGAAGTGTAAATAGACAACTGTTTGCTAACATGTTTACCATAACACCTTTATAAGGTGATGATATCTCTGAAACATACAAAGCAACAAAACTCTGGGCTCAATCGATAAGCATTTGCCATTTTCTTTCAAACAAGACAATAATGCTAACAATAATGCAAACAAGATAATAGTGTAGTATAATAGAACAAACAAACTATACATGCGCAGAAATAGCAATTTGACAAGTATGTTACCTATATGTCCTGAGCAAATCATCATTCACTGCTCACATTTTCTCTCATGTTGCCCTAGTGTTCAAGGTGACTCTACTGCAAGATGTCTTCTACCCCAGAGCTGCACTCCCTCCTCTATACCACGTTGCCCTCCTTCCCCCCGGCCACTCCAGGAGTCCCGGCTGTGGAGCTCAATGCCACCTCTTGCGAGGAGTGGGAGCAGACCCACCACCTCCTTTTCCATCTGGGGAGCCTGTCCCTGCTGTTGGGTCTGGTCATCCCCACCACCCTTGGCGTGCACATGATCCTGTTGCGCCTCCTCTTGATGACAGGTATCCACAGTGCCACCTGCTGATGGCATTCATGTAGTGATAGCTTGGAATATTGTCTAATTTATCACAGCCTCTACAGATCTATACTCTATTCACAAGTTCCCAAAGTATTTGTAAATCATTAACACAAGCTAGTTGAGGATTAGTTTTGTTTAACATTTGAAAGATTTAGATATTTTAAAAGCTGTCCTGCACAAAGAGGGATCTCTTCTACAGAGCCAAGGCCCTAAAAGGCAATGACATGGCAGATAAAGGAAGGAGAGAACGGCCGATGGAAAAAGCCCTTCCGACATGTTTATCTTATGCTTGGAAGGAGAGTGGAGACAGGAAGCAGCCAGATTCATGGGACATTTTAACAGTTCAATTATTTGTATTGTCCTGTGGCACAAGCTAGTCTCAGAGGGTTTTACAGAGAAGCAGAAACAGATCGAGGAAAGAGGAAACACGGTAACTTTAAAATAAACTTGGATGTTCATTGTCAAATATTAGATGGGTCATAATTATATTATTAAAATAAATGATGAAATAAAGAAATCAGTTTACATAAATAAATAAATCGTATAAGCTTGAACTGAATAATATATTTCTAGATCAAGTATGTTTAATTAATAGAACTTTGAAGCCAACCAAATGACAGATAAAATGGACAGACGTTTTGTTACAATGTAGCGTTTTTATGCATTCCATCTTGTTTGTGTAAAATGCTATTTCATTATATTTCTTTATTTTAGTCTAGGTATTTGCATGTCAGTGCTCCATATTGATTGAATCTTTATTTTTTGTTTTGGTTATTGGTGTTTTTAGTTCATTCGGACAAGCACAATAAATGAGCCGCAATAGTTATACACAATGTTGTCTTTAGTAATGGATAATAAACTAGACTGAAGTGTTGAACTTTGAATTTAGATCTTGAAGTGTTAACATTTTCTATCTAGGCATATCTACATCTTTCTTCTGTGTCTTTAACCCTGACAGGATGTGGTCTCTTCATTGTGTGGGCGACTCTGTACAGGTGCAACCTGGATGTGATGGTTTGGAATGTGGTATTTCTGGTGGTCAACTTCATGCACTTGTTCTTCCTCCTGTACAAGCGCAGACCGGTGAGTTCTACTCTATATCAGCATGCCCTCATATACATTATAACAGTCGCTTTACATTTCACCAAAATTGAAATACCGGCTTCAGGTGTTGGGGAACAGTAGGTTAATTTATGTTGAGCCTCAGTGATTTCCAATCTCAGGTAGGAGGCTGCATATCCTCCTGGGGTTGGTCCTGCTTTATGGTATGCAGATAAAATTGATACAATGCCACGTAGGAATTCGGTATTAAGGGGCCTTCAGCAAGCTGATAGAATCACACGGTACTTTTCACAATAAGACAGGAGACCTGTACTTCTCAGTCACTGAAATTCATCAACTTGATTCAGCAGCTAAACTGTTGGAAAGCCTGTGCTGCAGCACTCCTCAGTGGGTAATAAGGTCAGAGCCAATCAGTCATTGGTTAGTTGCTGCAGCTGATCTGTGTGTGCTCTTCTATATGAGGGCAAATCAATGTCCTCATTCCGTAAACCCAAATGAGATCCACGTGCACGTGTGTGTAGAGGTGTCGTGTGTACAATGGTGCACACATATTACTTTTGCGAGCGATTTCACATCATTCCGCGCAGAATATCTCCAAATGTGTGAGCATAATTATTGCCTAAAAAAGAAAACAATGCTTTGAGAGCGAGGAGCGTCGCCTGGCGCACAACTTCTATCACTGCTCTTCTGCTCGCAAAACCTTCACCTGCTCACTCGTGAGTGTTTTTTCTTTTTGACATAAAGTGGGCGGACCCAGTTGTCATTGTATCGTAAAATTTAATTGGTTCCAATCCTCGTCTTTGGATAGGCAAAAAGTTACAATATTTACCTCTGAGATGTCGTGGAATAGTGTTTAGTGGCAGATCGCAAACCAAGTTTATACCGCCACCGAGCTACTGTGTCGGGAGCAATATCCGGCCAATCCAAAGACGAGGATTGTAACCAATTCAATTTAGTGATACAATTAAAACTAGGTCCGCCCACTAGTTTTTTGTTTTTCAAAATGAAAAACTACTCGAGCGAGCGAGCAGATGAATGTTTCGCGAGCAGCAGAGCAGTGATGGAAGTCGTGGGACAGCGGACGCCCCTCACTCTTAAAGCATGGTTTTCTCCTCGTAGGCTACAATTTTGCTCTCAGGAGCAGAGATATTCTGCACGGGGTGATGTGTTATATTGACAGTGAATTGCCTCATTCTGTGCATTACTGGCATACCAGTGTGTAAAGATCAATATTGAATTTACTATTTACCAAGTACTGGAGTTGATTTACAGCATGCAAGACTTTTCTTTGAAAGTATTTATTTTGTCTATCAAGTCTAGTTATTCTAATTTGTTGGTATTAGTTGGACACACATTTGCCAATTCAGTTGTTAAATTGTTGAATATTAGTTGTAAATGAGCATAATAGTTCTAAATGTATTACATATTACAATACTAGTAATTCCTCAGACAATCAGACCATGATTATTTCAGACCAGACACATGCAAAACAACCCCTACAGATTGGAATTGTAATGCATGAATATGAATCTCACTGATTTTCTTGCCAGGACTTAACCTGCATTCAAGAGATAGGATTGGTTATTCGTCCATGCTTGCGCGAGGTACCAGCAACGCAATGGGTTCAGGTCCTATGCCCTGACCAATGTGCTATCCTGACCTCTTACCACTCGAGGTCACTGCCCAACTTCAACAAGCTATGCTGGGCAGGTTTTCAAGAAAAGCAGTGGGATTCATAATTAGATAACTGTAGCTCATTGTGATTTCTGGTATGAAGTCCTTTCCCTTACTATTTGATTGGAGCCATGTCATTAAATCATCACCAACCCAGACAAGTGGTCCCAGAGGTCTCCCTTATCAACAATTACTGAAGTTTGCTTTCTATGTTAGATTTTCATTAAAAGATGACTTAAGGCTGTGACTGTGCTCTGCCAGATTAAGATCGACAGGGAGTTGCGGTCAGTCTACAAGCGGATGTTTGAGCCCCTCCATGTGCAGGAGGCTCTTTTTCAGAGGCTCACAGGGCAGTTCTGCACCATCCAGACGATTAAGAAGGGCCAGGCCTACGCTGCCGAGGACAAAACCTCTGTGGACGAACGCCTCAGCATTCTCCTCAAAGGAAAGTATGTGCTGTTTGTTTGATTCTGGGTAGATGTGACATGTTCTAATGACTTACCATTCTGTGATGGAACCATATGGCGGCCATCCTGTTCTACACATGACATCATTGCACTTCTGTCCATCCTGGGAGAGGGATCCCTCCTCTATTGCTCTCCCACAGGTTTCTTCCTCTTTCCTCCCCGTTAAAGGGTTTTTTTGGGGAGTTTTTCCTGAGGGTCCCGGGACAAGAGGATGTCAAATGTGTACATATTGTAAAGCCCTCTGAGGCAAATTTGTAATTTGTGATTTTGGGCAATACAAAAATAAATTGAATTGAATTGAATTGAATCATGCCTGGGTCCAGTTTTAAACTTGCTGTAATTGGAACCTATGGTGAAAGAGGCTTATGCGGTCTTCGTAATGCTTGTATTTTACTGTTTTTATTCAAGGTTACAAATCATGCTTTCAATCATGAAGATTATCTCATAATTGTGCATTTCATTTTGTTGAAATTTGTCTGAACTCTATATGTGAAAATTAACTTTCGCACATCATTAAGCAATATATTTAATGATTTTGAGGACTAAGAAAAAACTCCTTCAAGGCTTGGCTTGTCACAAGTTCCAGGCTGCTGCTCATATACCAGTGTCCACTGAAATAGAAAAGCCTATTCAAACCTAATGCTCCGGAGCTGGGCTATGAGGATGGCAGGTATGTTGGCAAAGCAGAGAAGTGAGAGGGGGGAAATTGACACAATGAAAAACATAGAGAGAAAAACACAGGGAGGCTGGTGTGGCAGTGGCGACACCAAACTGTTTCCTCGAGCATGATGTAGGAAATTTTCAAAGTATTTTGAAAGGACAAATAAATATATATGTAGGAAACAAAGAAAATATCTTCATATATCAGAAGATGAATTAACAATAATACCCAGAAAGGATTTGAATTCAACAATTTGACAACCAAAAGCGCAAACATGGCAAGAACACATTATCACCACAGATAATCCGGGTAAACTGCTCAGTAATCAAATACAGATAAAGGAAAACGCTAGATTGATTCCCTTCATCAAATCTGCAAAAGAAAACATAATATATGAGCCAGAATTTTTTTTTAATATTTTGAACCATATTATTATGACCTGTTTCAAGCCGAGAGGAAATTAAATGTCACCATGTGTGAGCTATTTCTGAATAAAATATCTCCTAACCTAGATTACCAGTAGAGTCCCAGGGAGTAGTAGTGTTAAAAGAAAAGTGAATGAATAACTACATTATTACGAATGAAATCCTTAAGGCAACTACAACTAGTTGCACACAGGGACCTGATGGCACACAGGATGGCACACAGGATGGCACACAGGATGGCACACAGGATGGCACACAGGATGGCACACAGGATGGCACACAGGATGGCACACAGGATGGCACACAGGATGGCACACAGGATGGCACACAGGATGGCACACAGGCCACACAGGGACCCGATGGCTTCCCATTTGAGTTTTTTAAGAAATTTTGAGATCTCCTCTGCTATTAAGATATGCTCAATGAATCTTCACTTTTCAATTGGTGAGATTTATGTTTTTCGTAAATCATTTAAGGATGAAAACATATGTGGGTTATATAGACCACTATCATCAGAATCAGAACCGTTTATTGAAGAAGAAACCATTTTTATTGTCATATACATTTACACATACACAAAATTTGACCGTTTAGGACAGTTTAAAAAGTTTAAAAGATATCAAAAAGCTGAATCATGTGGGAATAGCTCAGGGGTTTCTCATCATTTTAAAGTTTACATGGTGTCTGTAGCTGAAAGTATGAGGAAGTAGAAGGATTTGAAAGTTCAAGAGGATTTGAACATTTTCTCCATAGAAACCCATTCAAAACAAATGTGCAAAAAGCTTAATAATTCAAAAAGTTTAAAGATTAGAAATATGAAAAGACATAGCAGGGGTGTCCTTAAAGAGAAGAACATTTTGATAGTTGAACGGTTTCTGTAGCTTAAGAAATGAAGAAGAAGAGTTTCAAAAAACGTACGGAAGAATTCCAACAATAAAGATTCGTTGAAATGCTTAACAGCATTCCAACAAATGAACACATTGTATTCACCTGTCTAACTTCCTTTTTTTTTAAATGATACCCAGGGTGGTGGATACCATTGATTGTCGTGATCATTTTGGAAACAATCAGTCTGATTCCTGGAAACATAAATACTGCGGTGACACTCGTGATGTTGCTGCGTTCACACCGAACCACATTTTCGCGTTGCGTTACTTGTTGGAGTTTACTCGCGGGATCATTTGTGGTTATTCGCCTCATTTGCGAGGGGGAGTGAGTTATCTCCATGGAAGCCATTTATTTCCGCCACCAACCATGGAAGAAATAACCTCTATTTCTGCTTATTACTTGATATCCCAGGAAACTAAACGCCTTCTTGTCTGAGTTCATAACATCATCCGGAGGCGATCGGTGGATTTTATTGAGCTGTATTCACTGCAAGCCACACATCGGCTGGAACACAAAATAAACAGATTTTGCTGTGATTTAATTGCAATGAAGGGAAAAAGGGATGCCAAAATAACTATGTAATGACGCCGATTTGTAAAAAGTTTGAATTCATGATCGGTAGTTCTCTCCGCAAGACGATGGAGCTCGGCTCGATCGGTGCTGTGCTTTGCTAACATTGTAGCAGCTCTATCTGTTTGATATCTCAAAATAACGTCATATAGACGTAAATACGGCAGCGTATTTTTCATTGTTTGTACCATATGGTTTATACACATAGTTTCATCCAGTCTCTACTAATATGAGGTATCGTACAGCTTTGGATGCCAATCTACAGCTACAGTATTTTTTTCATGATTCAACAATGGCAGGACGTCAGTGATGACAGGAGTAGCATCTCAACACTAATAGGCTTTCGTAACACAGCATCACGCATATTTCTCGCCCAAGTTGAAAAATCTCAACTCACACAAATGCGTTATTTGCATCATCGTGCCGCCCGGCACAAATTTACATTTACTCTATTTGCATCTTTGCATTGACTTTATGTGTAATCTACTCGCGTGAAAGATTTGCGGCGTGTTTGGGATTATGCTGCACCATGGATACTCTGGCACTGTTAGGACTGCGTAAATGGAAGAATTAGAGTGTTCAGGGATCTCTTCATCCAGACCGAAGTATCATTATATGCTGAAATATATATGGGGAGAAAAGGGGAGATCGAAAAACTCTGACTGTCTGATGCCCATATGGAGGTTATCCAAGAACTGTGTATGCTAGGCCTCATCTTTAGCCTCCCTATAGAGTATGAAGCTTTTATTTTGAAGGGGGTCCGCGAGCCCTAGGGGGTCCGCGGAGGTACTGCAGGGGGAGTAACAGAGTTTATTAGATTCTAATAACATTAATCAAGTCCAATAATACAAACAACCCAACAACTACTATGCAATTACGAACCTATCTAAAATCAACAAACAATCATGTGGTGAGAGAGTGTGTGTGTGTGTGTTTGTAGGGGGAGAAGCAAAAAAACTACCAAAATGACGGATTGACTACAATTGACTATTGAAATGGCATATGGGACTCCAAAATGGCAGATGTAGTCTCGTACGTGATCACACTACTCAAAACTACAAAAATGGTGGCGGGGCCACGATAGAGGCCATGTTTACACACCACATGAGATGAGATGAGTAGCAAAACCTATATGTGTGTGTGTGTGTTAGTTAAACCAGTGTTTTTCAACCTTGTCTGAGACATTTTTTACATGAAAAATATCCCGCGGCACACCAACAACCAAAAATGTTTCAAAATGACACCTTTTAGCACAATACAGCATATATGCAGGGGTGTCAAACTCAATCCCAGGGAGGGACAACATAAGAAATTGTGACTGTGAGGGCCAAATAGAGTCACAGGATAGAAAGCATATTGAACAAAGTGCAAATAGAATACATGTTTAGGTAGGCTACATTATTTTATGCATACGTACCAGAGCCAGATGTTTGGCATCTTTTCTAGGCTGCCAGTTCATTAATGTCTGGGGTTAGGTTCTGTGGAAACCCTCAAGAAGGTGTGCATCAGTGTGATGACTCCTGTGTGGGTTTGTGTTCATCTTCATCACAGAGAAAAGCTGCTCACACAGGTATGTGCTTCCAAACATGCAGAGCATTTGAGCAGCATGGAGGCGGAGTTAAGGCATCATTTCGGGGGTGAAGCTTGGAAACTGTGCAGCGCCGTCAGAGTCATACTTTACCTTGAGTAAACCTTCTTCTGGTCTTGAGTAGACCTCCAGTCACACTGGAGGTCTATCAGCTCCACAGGTGCTCTTTCCACGTCAACTGCAAACGAATTGCTGAGCAGTTCAAGTTTACATTTCTGAGCTGCAAAGTCGGTAAATCGCCGAGTGAACTCTGTGCCAAGTGCTCCCAGTTTATGAGCAACATGCGCAGTCGGGAACACAGCGGTGGAGACTTTTACTGCATCACACATTTCTGTGATCATATGTCCCCGTCCCTGAAGCTGGAGGTTTAGAACAGTGAGATGCTTCGTTATGTTGCACAAAAAGCCAGCTAACATCGCCACTTTTCGTCCCGGAGCTCTGTGGTGTGGCGGGACAGTTATGATAAACATGATATTTTTTGGCGGGCCGTTGTACAGAGGGCCGCCAAAAAATATAAAAAATATGCTGACAATTTAATGAAAAGTCTCTCAATGAGTTGATCCTTATAGGCTTTACAACTGGGTTATTTAGTCCAGGGCCCAGTTCAGATTCTGCATTTTTCCTTTTCAAATATTTCTCCATCGCTGTTCGTCTCGTCACTGCAACCTCTCCCGCACGTCATTTCATTCTACTGTCCTAAATGAACAGGTCATTACTGCGCTACCTACTGCCACCCACTGGCATGGAAGAGTATTTATTACTTAGCCAGACACTATGTTGCAGCTCAGACGCTCAACAATGGCAAAGTATTTGCAATAACTAAGTAATGTTTTTTTGGACTCATTAAGTGAAATTGGACATTTTCCCACGGCACACCTGGTGATCTCTCACAGCACACTGGTGTGCCGCGGCATAGCGGTTGAAAATCACTGAGTTAAACAATAAGGCAAAGAAAAAGAAACACTCAAGCAAATGAATATATTTCACCCTTTGTATTTACAGACCACTTACAGGCCATAAGTGGCCATAGTGTCTCTAGAAGTGCAGCTGTAGGCTACCAGTTAACTAGGCTGTGCCGTCTTTGAGCTAACTGGCTTTGCAAAACAGAAGGAACATAACATTTTATTAACATATAAAACAGTGAAAAAGTTGCATTTTAATGTTACTCAGTAAAGCAGCATTAAAAGTGGCTTTAAAAAAAGTTGGCCGTTATTTGGTTGCTGTGAACGAGTGGCAGCCTTTTACAGCAGGTCCTGCTCATCACTGAGCTTTTTCTCTGACAGGAAGAGACTAAACAAACTTGTCAAGAAGGCCAGCAGTGTGCTGGGGTGTCCACTGGATGCTGGGGTGTCCACTGGATACGGGGAAGTGGTGGGAAACAGGAGGATGATGGCTAAGATATCATCCCTGATATCTCCCACCCCATGCGGGACACCCTGGCAGCTCTATGCAGCTACTTCAGCCACCGGCTGATTCACCCCCGGTGTGTGAAGGAGAGGTACCGCAGGTCCTTCCTTCCTGCTGCTGTCAGGCTGCACAACCAGCTCTGCTGCTTTAGTGTTCAAAAGTTAGGGCCGAACTTTTGAACACAGGGAGAAATCGCCCCCCTCCCTGCAGCCATGTGCTCTCAATCGCCTCCAAAACACAACAGCAGGTTTAAGTCATAATCAAATGGATTTATTATCCATACAAACATAAAAACAGTTACAAACCGAATCACACTATTAATAACAAAACAAACATATAAATTCCATGAAATTGAGGCCCCGTCCGCACCACACGACAGATTGGTGTATCTTCCCCATGGTACCGAAGAGGTTTGAATCTCTCCAGGATTCACATCTCCTTTTTCCCCCAAAGTCTCTGAAAAGTCTCACATTACATATCGATCAGCTCAATGATTGGCTGAAATCCAATAAGCCCCTCCTCGGCCGTTGACCTATTGTTTTACTCTTAACACCTCACCCAGCCACTTTCGCCCAACCCCCGCTCCAGCACATTCCTCAAACCTGATCACACAGACACTCAAACACACTTCTTGGTCTAAACTTCCTTAAGTAAATACATTGTATCACATAATATCCATAACTAGAAAATGCATTTCCTGCTGAAAATGCGTTGGAATGCTGAAATTTGAAATGAATTGCAAAAACATTGCTGAAAATAGATATCCAATTTTTTTTAAATTGCAAAAAGCTTAATAATTCAAAAAGTTGAAAGATTCCAACTATGAAAAGTCATATCACCCCTCTCCTGAAAGAGCTGGAAATTTTGATATTCTAACGGTTTCTGTGGCTTAAAAAATGTCATCAGTGGTGATATTTGTAGTAGTATAGGTTGTAGTAGAAGTATTAGTCACATTAGAATAAGTACTAGTAGTAGCAGTAGTGATATTTGTAGTTGTAGTAGAAGTATTATTAGTAGTAGAAGTATTAGTAATTAGAAGAAGTAGTGGAAGACGTAGTATCAGTAGTCATAGTAATAGCTGTAGTATTGGTCGTAGTATTTAATATAACAGTAGAAGTAGTAGTAGTAGTAGTAGTAATAGTAATGGCAGTAGAAGAAGTAGCAGTAGTAGTACTAGTAGCAGTCGTACTAATAGCTGTAGTAGTATTACTACTTTTAGTAGCATGAATAGTAGTAGCAGTTGTCGTATAAGTAATAGTGGTAGTAATAATATTGATGGCAGCAGTAGTAGCAGTAGTAGTAATAGTAGCAACAGCAAAAGTTATAGTAGTAGTAGTAATACTATATTAGCAGCAGCAGTAGTAGTTGTCGCAGTAATAGTTAGAGCATTCATTTTTTTAACAAAAAAGCCAAATTTTGAGCTTGTTTAAATACAGTTCATCCATGGGGCTTTTATTTTGAAAGGGTGGGGCTGGGTGGGGGGGAGAGGGGGAGAGGAGACATAATCATAAAGTTTGACACACATAAACAGGTTATTAAATGCCTGGCTTCATCACAAGCATTTCACTCTTTTGGGCTTTTATTTTGAAATGGGGGTGTGTGCGTGTGTGTGTGTGGGGGGGGGTTCCTCTAAAAGTCTCTAAGACCTGAATGACTGTATGAGAGAGAGCGAGAGAGAGAGGAAATAATTAGTGAGAGAGCGAGACACATAGTTAAGGGTTTTCTCAACATTTGAAAGTTGAAATGGTGTCTTCAGCTGAAAGTATGAGGACGTTGAAGGATTTGAAAGTTGAAGAAGTTTAAGAGGATTTGAAAATATTCTCCATAGAGATCCCATTGAAAATAACCACTACTGCTATTACTACCACTACCACTACTATTATTACTTATACCACAACTGCTAATACTGCTATTCCTGCTACTACCAGTACTAATACTACTACAGCTATTAGTACAACTGCTACTAGTACTACTACTACTGCTACTTCAAAAACTGACTTTACTATTACTACTACTACTACTACTTATTATACTACTACTACTGTTACATAAAATACTACGACCACTACTACAGCTATTACTACGACTACTGATACTACTACTTCTACTACTTCTTCTAATTACTAATACTTCGACTACAACTTCTACTACTACTACAAATAGCACCACTGCTACAACTAGTACTAATTCAAATGCTACTAATACTTATACTGCCAATAATACTTCTACTACAACTACAACTTCTACTACTACTACAACAAATATCACTACCACTGGAATTCTTTTAAGCTACAGAAACTGTTCGAATATCAAAATGTTCAGCTCTTTCAGGAGAGGGGTGATATGACTTCATATTTGTAATCTTTAAACTTTTTGAATTATTAAGCTTTTTGCAATTTTTTTTAAATTGCATATCTATTTTCAGCAATTCTTTCACAATTAATTTCAGCTTTCAGCATTCCAACGCATTTTCAGCAGGAAATGCATTTTCTAGTTTATAATACTTGTTTTGATCTTGTTTTTACTATGTCTCTTGTTCCACTATGCTGCTGTAATCCTGTAAATTTACGTGACTAATAAAGGATTATTTAATCTTATTTTAACAGTGAAGTTACCTACCTACCTTTACTAACTTTTTTTAGTTTTAGTTGACCTATATGTAAAAAAATAAATGAGGTGAGACATATAGGGTGCTATATGTCTCACATGTGGACCACATTGATATTAATCAATGTGATTGATTAATATTGTAGAACTTGTCAGTAATGGGCTGACACACTTTACTGAATTAATTCTCAGTGGACGTTAGGGTCTATATTCTTTTTTTAATACTGCTATTCATATTATAATTTGGTGCTGAAATTACAAAACAATCTGCAGAATGTTAGCTCTGGCTGCTAATTATGGTTTAATAGATTATCAATCAAAAATGCACATGCTGTTGTTCAGGCTTTGGATTGCTGTTAAATTGCAATTAAAATCACCTTGGCCTTTGGGATAGATATTTAGAACTATGTTCTGACATTTATAATTGTTGTGAAGTGGAGCTTCTAGTGAGGACCAAGACACGTCTTGTTTGAACGGAACACTTTACTGTCTGAACTGCAGTATTACAAACTGTTACAGTGAACAAAACGCCCTCTTGCATTCGACATCTGGTATTCTTCGTATCATCATCATCATCATCTTTGTTAGCATCAATAAGACACGTACCGTGCTAGTTCCTGGCTCTTCAAACTAAAAGCACTTCCTGTCAACTAAGCATCTCACATCTACAGCTTAACAATATAAGCAGTGTTACACAAGCAACATGAACCATATTAATTATGTTATGCAATCAAACAATTCACAACAATACTAAGTTGGAGCCCATTTTACTAGTCATTGTTCTAAAGACGTTTTTTTGTGTTTTATTATGGCATCATTTACACGATGGAACCATCCTATTAAACAGTTTGTCATAGCTTCCAATGATTCCCTAAATCCTTTCATTTTCTCCCACTACACTTGATCTCACTTGAGACTGACTAGACTTGAGAGACTGACATTAAAGGTCTTTCCTTTATAAAAGGTTGTGGACGTTTTGAGCAATTTTGATGGTGAACTTGTGACTTTTATTAACTTTGACAGTGTATTTGGAACTTATTTAGTAATTTTTTAATGTGAATTTGGAGCTATCTGATTCATTTTGTTAAGGAATCTTTAACATTTTGAACAATCTTGACAGGTAATTTGGACCGTAAGCTGTAAGTTTGAGGGTTAATTTGGAACCTTATTAAATGATTATTGAGAGTGAATTTGTTTTAGTTTTTTGAGTCATTCTGAGAGTAGTCGAAGACTTAGGCTAAATGGAATAGGGACAGCCTTTTTTGGGTTCACCAGTCAACACAAGAATATTAAGGCTTAAAATCACATAAGAGATGGCGTTTTTGTTTTAAAGATGAATCTGAGTTTTGACTTTGATGTTTCTTTGTGACAGGATGAAGGTATCGTATCGAGGCCATTTTCTTCACAACATCTATACCAATTCATTCATTGACTCTCCAGAGTTCAGGTCTACTGAGATGCACAGAGGAGAGAAGTTTCAGGTAATTAATTAGTAGATCAGATGGACAACAGAAATAAACAAACTGCTTTTGTGCCTTCATTGCTGAATTGCCTCAAATAAAAACGTATCGGCCTTGTCATCTACATGTAGCCTTAAAGATTGCAGTGATAAAATGAATAATAGGTCAGAGCTAGTGTAGTAACGGACCACTGTTGATCCGTGATCCGTACGGATCCCCCCCTCACGGTTCGGCATGCATGGGAAACGTGGATTAATTCCAGTTTAACGTTTCACACAGTGTGAAATAAAGTTTTAATGACGACTGTTATCTTCAGTTATATTCAGTAAAATATGTCATCAGGACATCGGCATTCATAATTTTCTAGTCACCAACTCTAATAATGTCACATTGTCAACAACCAATCCGTGTTTAAATTGAGCAGAAGAGCTAGTTACGTCAGCAGCACCGCTAACGGTCAACGATTGAAGGTTCCGTTTGGTTACAATATGATGCGTTCAGGCTCTGTTTAGTGAAAATGAGTATGAGGCGAAGCTAAATTATAAGATAATCATGTAATTCACATGTAATCTCGCAAAAAGTAGTTTTGGTTAGAAACTTGAATAAATCCAGTTGTTTGAAGATGTTTTCACAACAACATAGATATTAGAGATGAATTATGACCTCTTTGCAATACCTCTAAGCAGCTTATAATACATCTTTAAAATGACTATTAACAAGATTTGTTTTAATCCATAAATATGCAATCTTTTTTTTCCTTTTTTGTGTGTTTTTAAGAAGATAAAAAACACTACACATGACAAAACTAAAAGTACAACATTTCGAGTATTTGATGGTTTACAGACTTCAGAGCCATCAAAATTATTTTTTTGGATGGTAGCAAAAAAGAAATTGTCTCGAGCCTGGAACCAGCTGTATAATTAAACAACAAAGGGATCTGTATCTGCCAATGTAGATCATCAATGATCATCAATTAGTATCGGCGGCAAAAAAACGTGCTCAGGGATCTGTAAAAGTTACATTTGCCCCATTTTTTTCTTTTGTGCTGATCCGTGATACGATCCGAACCGTGAGTTTTATGATCGGTTGCACATCTAATCAGAACTTGAACTAACTGCTTTTTTGAAAGACAAATGATGTGTTTGACAGGTGACCATCATGGCAGAGGAGGACTGTAAATTCCTTTGTTGGTCTCGAGAGAGGCTCACCTATTTCCTGGAGTCTAATACTTTCCTAAATGAGGTGTTCAGGCACCTCATTGGCAAAGACATCACCAACAAACTGTACTCTCTGAATGACCCCACACTCAGTGACAAGGTAGGTACAGGTCTCATGTCAAATTATAATAAAAACCTTTTAGTGGCACAAACACTGGAAGTAACACATCAACAGCATAATGGCTGACAGCTACAGAAATGATGGTGTTGATGATGATGGTGGTGGATGTGTTCCAGGCGGTGAAGAAGATGGACCGTCAGCCCAGCCTATGCTCTCAGCTGTCTATGATGCAGATGAGGAACAGCATGGCAAGCAGCAGCGATACTGATGATGTCCTTAACCAGATCCTACGAGGAGGTTCTGCGGGATCATCACTCCGTAAGTCACATTATCACCCCACGAGATCTTTCCCTGTGTTCAGGTTATTGTAACCATGAGTACAGCAGTACAGTTTACGGCAGAGTATTGCATTGGCTGATCTCGCAATTTCTAAACCTTTAATTTGAAATAATCAGTTATATCTAAGTAATACAAGCAAATGTACATTTACAGCTATTACAGTTACTATGTGTAAAATTAAACAATTATTCTAGCATTATTCAGATTTTTCCGTTATGTCTATTACTGTATAGGTTCAGAGTTAAAATTGAATCATCCATTAAAAACATGGGAAGCCCAGTGCTCCAATCCTAATCAAGCAATACTGATTACCATGGGAAATAAATACCAACAAAATAAAACCATGTTTTGAGAGGACTTATTTTGTAACAGGCATGTATCCTCATACAATGGTTTGTATGTAATATGAAAAGTTATTTCTCGTTTTCTGTGTGTTCTCCTAAGAACATCCAGCAACATCCAGTAAGTGTGCCTACAAAAGCTCCTGCAGTGTCAAACTTATTTTGGCAACAAAACGACTCTGTTTAGGACATTAGTTACATATCGTAACTCCTGATTCTATGAGTATCAGGCATGTATACCATGACGCTCCCGTTCATCTCCAGCACTCGGTCAAGGAATCAAGGGATTAATGGGACTGGTGGAAAAGCATGAAGGAGCATCCATGCCTGGCAATGCTAATGAGCTGCGCTGAACGCACTCCTCCGCATTAATGGTATCGGTAATATGAAATAGTAATGTGAGTAATAATAAAAGTGATATTAGCAGTTGGAGTCAGCAGGGCCATGGTAGGAGGAAGGACCAGGGTCCAGATGAAACCATGCTCCATGGAAACCTGTGAGGAGAGGAAGCACAAGGACTCCAGGGAAGAGACAAAATCAGTACTGTGCATTGATGGTATCGGTAATCGGATTAATAATGTTAACAATAAAGATCATAGTAGGTGTCAGCAGGGCCATGGCTGGTTGAAGAACCAGTGTCCAGATAAAACTGCGGTCATCCTGTGAGGCGAGAAAGCACAAATACTCCGGGGAAGAAGTAAAGTTAGTAATGAGCATTAATGGGACATCAATGCATACAGACAGAGGTGAAGAAGAGGAGGAGAGAGGTGCTCAGTGTAGGAAGTCCCCCTGTAGTTTTTGCCTATACCAGTTTGTCCATGGGCCGGTCCAAGGCAAGCCAGAGCCAGCCCCAGGGGCGGACTGGGGGGAAAAAGTGGCCCGGGATTTACTGTCAGACCGGCCCACTCAATACACGGCGCGCTGCCCACTCAATGCACGGTTTTTGCAGCAACTCACTCTTTTCTGCAACACAGTCTATGATTTTCTCACTGTCCAGCATCTGCAAAACATCTGTCTGAGTAGCCATCAACATAAAAGCCTCCAGGTGCTGTTGAGAGAGCGAGCTCCTGAGCCTGTTTTTGATATATTTCAGCGTCAAAAAGCTTTGCTCGCATGCTACCTGTGTGACAGAGAGGATAATCAGGAACCTGTATGCAAGGCCTATGATGTGGTATGCATCTGTCAGGAGGTTGTACTGCTTCAGAACTCGGTAGCAACAGATTGGACAGTCCTTGCAAGATGAGCACTTTTTGTAAACCATCTCTGCCTCATCTTCAGCCTCATCTTCAGCATCCTCCGGCCCGGCTTCTGTTGTCTTGGTTGTGTACTCCTCAAATACTTATGCCTTCAGCCTATCCCACTGTCGTGCCAGACGTTTGAGCTCGCTTTGTAACTCGCATAGTCAAATCAACGTAATTAACACAATGACAGCCACAAAGTCATAAGAACCAGTCACATATATTCATATGACAACAAAGCACATCAATCCAGCAGACCTGCAGCGGATCCACGCATTCCACCACACAAGAGCACGAGCCATCAAATATTATTCATAAAAACGTTACTGCAGATGTAAAAAAACAAACGCAGTTTGTCACTTACCAAATTCTTTGTTGACAAAGAATTTAATCCCAGTACATCGTTTCAGTTCCAGTAAGAAGTCCTTCTCGATTCATGGACGCCGTGACAGTCGAGCCGCCCCTGTATTTCGCCGGTCTACGGCGGCCATTCGCACCTCCGCCGGCCCCGCCCCGACCGTCGCCCGGCACGAGCGCACGCCGCAGACCGCGGTTATGGAGAAAAGTTTTTAAAAGCACCGTAGTGTCCAGCCGTGCTATGGCGTCCTCGGATCGCGAGGAGTAGTATAATGTCAGTTTATACTGTTGATACAGTTTTCACTGATTATTGACTTTCGGTATGAGAGTCAATTGAACGTGTTCTGTGAAGCATATAATATAGTCGGGGCCGGTGATGTCAGAAACCGGCCCAAACCCCGTCGGCCTACCGGGGATTCCCCCGGTATCCCCGATGGCCAGTCCGCCCCTGGCCAGCCCTAACTATAAGCACTATCAAAGAGGAAAGTCTTAAGCCTACTCTTAAATGTGGTGAGTGTGTCTGCCCCCCGGACAGAAACGGGAAGCTGGTTCCACAGAAGAGGAGCCTGATAACTGAAGGCTCTGGCTCCCGTCCTACTTTTTAAGACTCTAGGAACCACAAGTAACCCTGAATCACTGGATCGCAGCTCTCTAGTAGGGCAGTATGGTACTATAAGCTCTTTAAGATATGATGGAGCCTGACCAATTCGGGCTTTGTAGGTAAGTAAAAGGATTTTAAATTATATTCTAGATTTTACAGGGAGCCAGTGCAGAGAAGCTAATACAGGAGTAATATGATCTCTCCTCTTAGTTCTTGTTAGTACACGAGCTGCAGCATTCTGGATCAGCTGGAGAGATTTAAGAGACTTATTAGAGCAGCCTGAAAATAAGGAATTGCAGTAATCTAGTCTAGAGGTAACAAATGCATGAATTAATTTCTCTGCATCGCTTTGAGATAGGATGTGCCTGATTTTTGAAATATTACATAGGTGAAAAAAGGCAGTCCTAGAAATAAGTTTTATCTGAGAGTTGAAAGACAAATCCTGATCAAAGGTAACTCCAAGATTCTTGACGGTGCTGCTGGATGCCAGCGCAATGCCATCTAGAGAAACTATATCATTAGAAAACTGATTTCGGAGGTGTTCTGGGCCTAGTAGAATAACTTCAGTTTTGTCTGAGTTTAACATCAGGAAGTTGCAGGTCATCCAGGTTTTTATGTCCTTGAGACATGCTTGCAGTTTAGCGAGCTGGTTGGTTTCATCTGGTTTGATCGATATATATAATTGAGTATCATCTGCATAACAATGAAAGGTTATAGAGTGTTTTCTGATAATATTGCCTAAAGGAAGCATATATAAGGTGAACAAGATTGGTCCAAGCACAGAAGCTTGTGGAACTCCATAATTGACGTTGGTCCTCATCGAGGCTTCATCATTTACATAAACAAACTGAGATCGATCCGATAAATAGGATCCAAACCAGTTCAGTGCGGTTCCTTTGATGCCAATATAATGTTCCAGTCTCTGCAACAGGATGTAGTGGTCTATAGTGTCGAACGCAGCACTAAGGTCTAACAGGACAAGAACAGAGACGAGTCCTTTGTCTGATGCGATTAGAAGGTCATTAGTTATTTTTACCAGAGCTGTCTCTGTGCTATGATGCTTTCTAAATCCTGACTGAAAATCCTCAAATAAACTATTGTTCCACAGAAAGTCACACAACTGATTTGCAACTGCTTTCTCAAGGATCTTAGAGAGGAAGGGAAGGTTAGAGATCGGCCTATAGTTGGCCAACACCTCTGGATCCAGAGTGGGCTTCTGAAGAAGAGGTTTAATCACAGCTACGTTAAAGGACTATGGTACATGACCTGTTACTAAAGCCAGGTTGATAATATCTAATAAAGTTGTGCTAATTAATGGTAGCACTTCTTTAAGCAGCCTAGTCGGTATCGGGTCTAAGAGACAGGTGGACGGTTTAGACGTAAAAATTGTTGAAGTCAGTTTGTCAAGGTCAATGGGAGTAAAGCCATCTAAACATATATCAGGGTTTACAGCTGTTTCTAAGGTTACTCTATTTGTGGAAAGATCGGTCGAGGGCAGGAGATTATTAATGTTCTCTCTTATAATTATAATCTCATCATTAAAGAAGTTCATGAAGTCATTGCTACTGAGGTCTATAGGGATACTCGGCACAACAGAGCTGTGACTCTCTGTCAGCCTGGCTACAGTGCTGAAGAGGAACCTGTGGTTGTTCTTATTTTTCTCTATTAACGATGAGTAACAAGCTGCTCTGACATTACGGAGGGCCTTCTTATACGTTTTAAGACAGTCTCGCCAGAGTAACCGAGATTCTTCCAAGTTAGTGGAACGCCATGTTCTTTCAAGTTTTCGCGATGTTTGCTTTAATTTGCGGGTTTCAGGGTTATACCATGGAGCAAATCTCCTTTGTTTTACCAACTTCTTTTTTAAAGGAGCAATAGAGTCAAGTGTCATTCTCAGTGAGCTTGTAGCACTGTCGACAAGATGATCAATCTGGGTCGGACTAAAGTTAGCACAGGAGTCCTCCGTCACATCGAAGCATGGTATTGAGTTAAATACAGACGGAATCGCTTCTTTAAATTCAGCTACGGCACCATCAGATAGACATCTAGTGTAGTAACTCTTGCTTAACGGTGTACACTCCGTTAGTAGGAATTCAAAGGTTATTAGATAATGGTCCGATAGAAGAGGGTTCTGTGGATAGACTATTAAATCTTCTATGTCAATGCCATAAGTCAGAACCAGGTCGAGAGTGTGGTTAAAACAGTGAGTGGGTTTCTGTACATTCTGACAGAAACCAATCGAATCTAATCATGAAATAAATGCAGTACTGAGGCTGTTGTTCTCGACATCTACATGAATATTAAAGTCACCTACAATAATTACTTTATCTATTTTAAGGACTAGACTTGATAAATAATTCCGATAAAAATTCTGAATACGGACCTGGGGCCCGGTACACTACAACAAATATAACTGGCTGTATTGTTTTCCAGGTTGGGTGTGAAAGACTAAGAACCAAGCTTTCAAATGAGTTATAGTCTAGTTTAGGTTTAGGGTGTAATAATAGGCTCGAGTCAAAGATGGCTGCTACTCCACCTCCTCGGCCGGTGCCTCGAGGAATGTGAGTATTGATATGACTTGGAGGAGTCGATTCATTTAGGCTGACATATTCTTCATTACTCAGCCAGGTTTCAGTAAGACAAAATAAATCAATATGATGATCTGATATTAGCTCATTTACTAGTAGAGCTTTAGATGACAAAGATCTGATATTTAAGAGTCCACATTTAATTATCCTATTTTGTTGCACTGTTTTAAGTGCAACAAAGTTTAGTTTTAACTTGGATTAAGTTATTTTGTTTAACGCCTCGATCGTTTATTTTTGATTTAATTAATTTCAGTGGCCGTAGGGCAGACACAGTCTCTATGTGGTTTTGCGTGAGTAACTGCTCTAATGGAAGCTCAGAGGAGTGTGTAAGACTGCAACTCTGCTTCCTGGTCTGATCTCTGGGTTGTCATGGACCAGGTCCATACAGAAACCGTAAGGTTATGTAGGCTGCTGTTGCTTTGTTGTCTTTGCGAATCAGCACTCTGATTCTGCAGGAGCAGGCCACATAAGGATGCACATAAACTCTTGATCTCTAGCACCCTCTAATTGTATTTAGCTTTTTTGGCACCCTTTGACATACTTGAAAATTCACAAAACGTGGGGCACACAACAAGACTGTGAACATTACAAGTAGGGATGCCCCCCAATACCTGGTTCTAAACGGGCATCGATAAGACAGTAGTAAATACCTGGAGCATCAATACCTGGACCGTAGTCAACGGTTCTGCTATCGGTGCTTTAGAAGTTATGGAATGAGATCTCGGCTGAGGCTGCAGCCCTGACCCAGCCAACCCCCCTCCCTCCACCAGCGCCGGTCCTAGCCCAAGTCCCTTCTTGCAAGCAGCTACAGGGAAGATGACCCAGGAGAAGGTGAACGAGTGTCACAGGGCTGTTACCCAGTTTATTGTTAAAGGCATTTCCTCTGTTCCTCAGTAAATGCAAACCCAGAACTTCCTCCATGTTAATTTGTTGTCTTGATAAGTAATCATAATGTATATTTCCACCATGTCATGTAACAGCACTCTGCCGCTCCCACTTTCTCTAGTTTACTGTTTTCATTTTTTTTTTTTTTCCAATTACCTGATTATTTCCATTTCTGGATCGGCGTTAAGCTACTATCAATGAATATTAAACATTAAGCTACTATCAATGAATATTAAACATTCACATCAAATTATCAATGCCTCAGCTGGCATAGTCTTTACCTTTCCTCGTCAGCTATTAATGTGAAAAATGTTAAGGTAGTGTAAGCGTCGTGGGTGTATGATAAAGGAATTAATCAGTCCAACACGTTTTGGGTTTTTCTCATAACTTTAGTCAAGCTTCTAAACACAGGATTTCAGTCTTACAGTAGTGTTACATTTCAGTGGCAAAACTCGAAAGGGATAGATTTGAAGTGGGGTTGTATACTGTGTACTTACCAATATTGCATCAGTTTATTACCTGCAGTAATGAACTGCTGTGGACGGGAGCAGCAGCAAAATGTGTTTGAGCCACTAGAACCACTTAAACATCTGTCAATTTAATGGTGAAAGATCTGAGATATGGAGCAGTTCAATTTCCTCTCAACAGCACATAGCAGCCCTTGCGCCTTAGTATACTGTTAGCACCATTAGCGAACAGTTTTTACCTAATGGGGTAACAGGGCAGGTGGCACATGCCATAGGCACAGCTCACGGGAGCAATATGGGGTTAAGCGTCTTGTCCAAGGACACATCGACATGGACTGAAGGAGCCGTGGCATTTTTTCTGGGGCATCTTTTATTTGCTCCCGCCGGCCACACCAGAATGGCCATGAATTGAATACTGGCTTTAAAAAAAAAAAACATTACCACAATGAAGCAATGGAAAGCATGCTTAAAGATTGGGGTGATTATTAACATTTATCCGGATATCACCATTAATTGTCGAATGGTTGAAGTAGTGTTCATGTTAGCACTCTTCTTTGCTGATACAGGGGTATTTGTCTCAGGACAGGTTATTTTCTTTTCTTTTTGTAAATTACTTTTTTAATTCATTTTTTTCTAGAAAAATCCCCTGGCACCAAGACCTCCTCAAAGATGAAGCCAATAGAAGAAGGCATGGAAGATGATGTTTTTGAAGAATCTGCTTCTTCCAAGTCTCGCCGTATGCCCAGCACTTCCACTGAGGACGTGTAGCCAGCAGGGGAAGATTACACAAGATCCAATGTATGCACTTCTTGTTTAGCAACAACAACTAGAATCTGATAGATACACCCGCAAGGCCGACATCACCACGTTATTTTCGTAAGTAAATGGATATCCTCCTGCTGGCAACAAATGTCAGTTGAGAAATATCAAAGATATGTTTCTGGTCATTTAGTAACAGTTTCTCCATTACATAGTTTGCCCACCAGAGAGCACTGAAGAGTTTATTTTTACACTGGTAAATGTTCTTCTTCGAAGCCACTAGAAATACCTTCTTATGAAAATGTCATATATCAATGCTCCACTTGTTCATTGGCTACTTGTTAACTGTGTTTGGTGCTTATTTTGGGAAGCAGGCGTTGTGGCTCCAGGGGGCCTGGCCCGCCCACAGAGCTGACATGGCCCCATATAGTCACATCATGTATCATTTAGTTGTTTTTGCTATTTTAATATAGATACATATAGCTCAAACAGAGGAGGCAAAAATACAACTGACCAACTGCCTGATCAATACACTCAAATGCCAGCCCACGGATTTATGTCTGCCGCTGGTTCAGTTGGGTAGTAGTGAACTTCATGTAATAAAACTAGTAGCGGAACTACATTTTGCAGCAGCTTGCTGGTAGTTTAACTACATTCATATTTGTATGTTGATTAAAAAAATGTAATTTAATTTTAAGTACTTTTGTTACTTTTCTTTTTTGTGTACAAATGAAACTACAAACTATTTTAGGCCATAAAAGGAAATATTTTACCATTCCTTCTAGACTGTAAGTGAACCCCTTTGACCAGACTGTTTTAGGTGTTAAGATTACACAAGTCAGATGTTACAAAACTGACAAGTAAGACAACAGGCCAAATTGTTTAGACCATTGTTCTGAAAATGAGCAGGGTATTGTATTTTTTGTTTCAGTTGAGTTGCATTTTTTTGTGACATCACATACATTTGTGTGTACATTGACAATTTGCTCAGTCATTTTTCTAGATTTTTCCCTTTGCTATAGTTCAGCTTCTTCCAATGTGAAGTAATTGGCAGGTTATGCTCCCCAACGCTGCTAAGGCAGTAGAGCAGTAATAGTGTACAGTGTGGCTTCAGAGCTTTTTCACTGAAAACAGCTGCCTGTTGGAAACAAGGCTGATGGAAATGCTGAAACTGAACCAAAACAATGAAGATTGAGAGCTGTAAAACCCAAACTATGAGCTAAATGATGCTAGAAAGCTGCGTAGAGCTGACGGTAACTGCAGGGTAGATTCATTCTCTGTGGGTTCATTATAAAAAGTGACACCATTAGTCATTTATTCTATTGGTAATATATAAATATTGATTCATGCAGTTTTAAAGTGTCAACCATTAAGATTTCAGTCCTGGTTGATTTCGATTTTCTTTTTGAGTGAAAACAATGGAATTGCGCTCAGCATTTAGTCTGGAGTCTGGTTGGGCTGATTCAGAAACTCCATACTAACATGCTATTCTTCAAAATTGTGTGCATTGTTCCATTTTTCTATGTATACAACAGAGACAAACTGTAATGCAGCATTTCCCCCCGGATTGTCGTCACAGACACCCAGTTGGCAAATATATAAATATTGCTATACTTTCATCAGTGGGCCTCAATCACCATTCTGTTAGCTCTGGCAATAGACAGTGACTTAACAGACATGTATTCAACTGAAAATCTTCAAGCTTGCCACTTGAAATTGTCAAATATCAACATCCTTTATTGGTGCCTAACAACTTATACACTTACGGTGACCGTACAATATCGTCCTGGACAGATAACTCTGAAAACAGAACATGAGTTCATTTGTTTCTGTAAAACATAACTGATCAGCATTGATGCAATCCATTGTAATGTTTTTGATAGTATATCGACACAAACATTCCCTGTTTTAGCCACAGGTTTTAGCCACAACACAACAGCATATTAGTAAGTGAGGATTTTCATTTTTTTTGGAGAAATGATTTTATTCAACAAAGTATTCTTTTTAAAATGTTGAAACAGAAGGCGGTAAACTGTACTTGTATATCTTTTTTCTAGTCTTCCGCCCACCAAAGCGCTTTAACACTACATATCATCATTCACCCATTCACACCAATTCATACACTGATGAATACACAGGGCTACCATGTACCTGCCCAGAACTAACACTGACACACCGTAGGCACAGCTAGCACAGCGTGCGACTAGTGGTGCCAGGGATCAAACCACCGATCCTTTGATTGAAGGATGACCCTACTCTCCACTGAGCCGCAGTCACTACACACGCGGGGCATGCAAGGGAAATGTCTTGTCCTGATACTGTTAGCTGTATATTAAAGCTTTAGATTAAATTATTGTTGGGAATTTATTGTTGCAACCCATAAAATGTATGAGACCTAACTCAGTTGTTAGGTCACCACAGAATTGAGAAGTGTTTCTGAGCTTCTGCAAAGCATGCTGATTTTCATTATAAAGGCGAAATGCCCTAACTGAGTTATTGCTTAATTATAGTTGTATATAAAGATGGAATTGAAGGTAATTCGTAATGTCAATATTAATAATTGATGTTGGCAAAAGGAAATGTCACATTTTATACTTTAATTTACTCCTCCTAGCCAGTTGACCAGATCAGTCTCAAATTTAGTAAGGAAAGCCTTATGACATTGAAGATGCTTCATCATGAATATTGTGAGTTTTTGTGGAACGCTGTTGCCGTGGCAACGCATCATTCGCCATGAAAAAGAAGCTGATGGTTCAGTGGCTTGGGATGCTCAAAAACTCATGGAAATTTATACATGTCTCATAGGTCATGGGAATACATATTTTATATGGGTTTTTGGCTTGGCCATTTTAAATTGTCTCCATAGCGCCCCCTACAATATTTCAAAAGAGCAGACCCAGCGCTACATTTGAGTTACATGTAGGAAACTTGGTAGGCACATGTATCCCATAAAGACTTTAAAAAAGACTCATGGAACCATGCTGTAAACCGTACCGGAAGTCAGCCATTGTTTTGAGCCAACTTTTTTGTTGGACTTCGCTGGCAACATTAGCTTGGGAGGAGTAAATGGTGCCAAAAATCCGAGGGTCATAGATGGAGCTAATGACAACAATTTTGAATGTCAATGCATCAGATTGCAGTGCAGACCAAGAGCTCTATTCACAGGAAAGTAGTCTTTGTCCAAGTTGAGCTGCTTGGTTGCCTTATATCGATCGATGCTGATTAGGAATGCCCAACTGTTCCATTTTGAAAGCTGAAACCCACCATTGGAACATGAAGTGAGGTTTTTTTACCAGCTGCAATGCCTCTGCTCTGAACAAACAACAAAACCCCTCTGGCAAAGGAAATTATGTTGGCAGTGACTGCAGGGCAGCTACTCTTCCAAAAGTCACTCTCACCTCCTCTTTGTGAACCATTCACAACCCACCCCAGTAGGGTGCAAACAGCATCAGGTTCATTGTCACAGCTGTTGATAGTTTCCCATGGTTCAAGAAGTATTTGGGCATTGGAGAAAATCCACCTCAGCATCAAGATCGAGAGCTTTGATCCTTTTAAGATGAGGCCATCTTCTGAAGTCTTCCTGTGTCACAATGCTGCTTTGGTGACAGGCATGATCTTTTGAGTATAGACATCAGGGAGATAAAAACAGTCACCATTGTAACTAGAGACTAACAATTCAGTCAAAACAAGGATGCTCACAGTATTCTCCTGGCCCATGGTGACCAAGCTGCAGCTACCCCCTGTTCCAGCTGCCACCGCCGAGTCGCAGCTACCCCTGGTTCCTGTCCCCGCAGGGCCGCAGCGATCTCCTGTTCTTGTCCCCCAAAGGCCCTAGCTTTCCCCGGCTGCCGCCAGTCCCCAGAGCAACTCCGGCAGTCCGGTCGTCATCCTCCTGCCCGTCCCCCGAGGTGCTTCTGCCCGTCTGGTTGTCCTTCTGGCCACCCCCCGAAACGCTTCTGCCAGTCCGCCTGGAAAGAGATACAGAAGTGTCAGTTGCCGAACTACCAGACTTCAAAACAGCTTCTTTCCTTTGGCTACGAGACTCCTTAATTCATCCTCCACCCTCTATATATATATATATATCATTTCTTCTGTAGCAAATTGTGACTACAATCTAAATTTCGTTGTGCAACCCTGTTGTACAGTGACAAATAAAAACCTTGTAACCTTTTCATACATGACAACATTTTAGGTGAACAATAATACATTTTTTGTTTCACTTTTTACTTTACTCCCATTATATTTTGCCTCTGAACATCGTCTACTTTCTGGCTGGCTACTTGAGGCTGGTGCTGCGTGCACATTGAAATCAATGAGGTAATAAGAAATTAATTCATTTTGATAAAAAAACAAATGCGCAGTGGGAGAGATTGAGGCCGTTCCTCGGCAAGTGGATTAATAATGCCTCGTCACGTAATGCCCCCAAAGTGAAAGTGCCGATCCTCAACTGGTTCTGCGCCGAACGATGCCCACCTCCCTCCATGCCACTCAGCGGGGGAGTGAGCAAGGAACCCTTCAAAGGGGCGCTGATTATATGAACATTCCGCCCGCACACAGAGCTGGCCGAAAACTAGTAAGTAGTGAAGCTGTCCATTGTCTAAATCACATCTTCTCATTATGGCCTCTTAGATTGAGTGTGTTGCATCATGGGTTGTTGCTAGCCTAAAGGTTGCTCGCTTGCAGTTTCCTTCAAGTCCGCTCATAGTGTCTTTGTTAACCAAAGCAACCCAAGGACACACTGGCAAAGACTCAATACAGGACGGTTCCAAAAAAGGTTTGGAACACAGACATGGCGGTACTAAGACGAACTGGCCCAGACAAAGGGGAGCATACAGACCAAATACTCTACTGAAGAGGAGGGGTAATTGGTAACAGGTGAAGCTGATTCACCTGGACCCTTAACCCTCTTAACCCTCTTAACCCTCAATTAAAATGATTTATGTTATAATAACAAAAATGTGTTTAAATATCATTTTACATTTATATAACTGCATGTACAATATTTGTACACTTGAATAAACAATAATCAAATGCAGAGAGAGTTATTTAACAATATGTTAGGGAGAAGTTAGTTATAGTCTTACAGTTACAACCGGCCCTTTGAGGGCGACCGTGATGCTGATGTGGCCCAGAGTGAAAATGAGTTTGAGACCCCTGCTCTAGAAGATCTTCGGGCGTGCTTGGACTGTACAGACTGGGATGTTTTCAGGACTGCTTCCAACAGCCTGGATGAGTACACAGAGGCTGTAACTTCATATATCAGCTTCTGTGAGGACAGCTGTGTTCCAACAAGCACCAGGGTGAGTTACAACGACAAACCCTGGTTCACAGCAGAGCTCAGACAGCTAAGGCTGCAAAAAGATCAGGCCTTTAAGAGTGGGGACAAGGTCTTGTACAAAGAGTCGAAATACAGGTTTAGCAAGGCAGTGAGAGACGCTAAACGACTGTACTCTGAGAAACTCCAACATCAGCTCTCAGCCAATGACTCTGCTTCTGTGTGGAGAGGTCTCAGATAGTTTTAATGTCGGGGATATTTTTATTTTCACATCTAACTTAAAATTTTTGTAAAAAAATAAAACTTTATTTTTTTTTGCTGGCGGATTCGTGGGCCACATAAAATGACATGGCGGGCCGTATGTTTGACACCCCTGAGCTAGAGTGAGAGCATAACCGTCAGAGTGGAACGGAGCAGGAAAATCTTCTGTGATTTTTCCAAACAAATTGCTCCAGCTCCCACAATTTTTACTCTTGAAACACCATTTTGGCCAAAAAGCTTGGAAATGTTGTGCAGGTCGCAGTAAAGTGTCTATGGAATCCAACGGACTTAAACATTTGGCTCAAAGAGCCACAGAGCGACATGAACTCCAACCAACTGCTCCATTAGACTCCATGTTAAATCTCACCACTCATTTCTCAAAGAACGCAGACGGTACCAGTTTTGTCTATTGCGCTTGAGCTCACATTATTAACACCACAAACATAAAAAACACAGCGAGTCTTATCTCTCTCACGGTATCCATATTTTATTGATTAGTCTCATGGTTTTGGTATGAAGGGCATATGTTTGACATGTAGTTTTGTTGAAATTCACTGTTCACTCTAATTCTTAACCTTTTTGACCTCGGGGCCCAACTTTTCAAGTACAAAGTGTCCCGGGGCCCATTCAAATATTAACACTATTAGTTTAACGAATTGATCTCACTCTTAGTTTGATTTGTATTCAATAACTATATTGTTACCTGTTCAACTCCACCCCTATTTTGGAGCAAAACCGCCTAAAATGACATACCCAAATTAAAATGGCTGTAGCTTCTGAACCACTCTGACAATATGCATCAAAAGTGTCAGAAAACCTGTAGGTCATACAGAAACAGAGCAGTGGGCCTTTGGAATCAGTAAAAATTGAAGATTTTTGGCTGCATAAAATAAATAAAGTATAAATAACTGACCGTGGCTGTATCAGTACAGGTAAAGGACAGTATAGGGCTGTAACTACACTATCAGTAAACAACTGCCTCAAATTTGAAGAAGATTGGACAAAGTATGACCATTCTACAGTCTTTCCTCCATGAAGAGATCCAGGCGGAGCTCTAAAAGGACATTTGGAGACCCAAATGGACACATTGATATTCTGACACACTAAAGGTGTTTCTCCATTTATATTTTGATATTATTTTATTTTCGTTTTATTTTTAGCTTTTGCAAATTGCAAAAACTATGTATATATGGTCAAAGACATGGTGTGTGAGTAGCAGACTTGCTGTGCGTAATGGCTGCGACCGAGCGAGCATGAGAGTAGCTCAGTTACGTAAGGTTATACGTTGGTTGACGGCTTCTAGAAGAGGAAGATAAGGTTTGCACTATAAGTACTAGCGTTTTCTGAAGCCACTAGCTCCATGGTAACATCCGCTAGCACATTGTCGGGTCTGTAATTTGTCTTTTTCCGTCTAAATGCTGCAAGATCCGACTTGCAGCGGTTATGGCGACTTTGGACAGTGTGTGTGTGGGCTCCTTTTGTGAAAACTCCATCAGAAATGAAAGAAAATCGATGATTTCTTTGCAAAGATGAGGATTTTGGGCATGCTGGGATACCAAACACGGCCATGTTTTGTGATGTAGTTTGCGCGAGCAAGCCGTAGGAACGGAAGGGGAGGGGATCGAGGACGCCGGCATCCTCGCGGAGTTGAACAGGCAAAACCCTTGTTAAATAAATGAGATGATACAATGTGATGATCACAACGACATTTATTATCATGTGTTTGTAAACCTGCATACACAACAAGAAGCCCAACAGACTTTCCCACGAGCGTTGGATGTTTCGTCGCTACGTGTCGCTTTATTTTTGAAGGCTCCAGTGCTTCGTTTGATAGCATTAGCTCACATTCCACACACTGAGCCCTCGGCTCTGCCTCGTTGCCTCCGTTCACAAAGCCGTACTTAAGAAAGTCAGGGTTGTACTTGCACACACATTTAGACTTTTGGGGGGGGGGGGGGGGGTATGGCACCACTGTCGTCTTCATTTTTTCTTTAAAGAAAAACTTATCCATGACTTTCGCTACAGGCTAGCGGCTAGCTGAGTGTCTTCTGCTTATTGGCGCTTGTTAAACAACTGACTGACGCATTACCGCCACCAGGTGGTGGGAAGCTATATTGTAACAGCGTCTCATGGATAACAGTGATATCTCTGGTGTCTTCAATTGATAACATCACCGGAGAAGTCTGAGTACAGTTTAGAATCGTAGACGACAGCAAGCCAATTTCCCTACAGGAGAGACAGCTGCTATGGGACAGAAGACATGAAATGAAAGAGGCCCATCAGGCTTCACTTCACATGTTGAGTCCCCATCTAACTCTCACCGGCCTCTGTATATCACCCTATACTTTACTGCTTGTTCACCCTGCTTTTCATTGGTCCACAAACTGGAAGTTTCCCAAAGAGGCCCAGGGGTCAATAAAGTGGCTAAGCTCCTCATAATTCTCAAGCTTCTCAGCTCTGCAAGAGGTCGACTTCCAAGAATTCTGTCTTTTTTGCTCTCGTCTCAAGGTGGGAACAGCTGGGATGAGGCTGAGATGCTTCTCTGCGCATAGAATATATATATATATATATATCTATAGATACTGTAATTAATGTGCTTCACTGTGTAATTGTATTAGATTCCAAGTATTAAATGCTTTGTTTATAATTGAAACCGGCTGTCTTTGTAGCAGAGGCTGGATCACATGCGGTTTCCCCACAGTCGAGGAGGTCCCTGAATCATAACATCACATACAGCATATGTGTGTATGTGCACCCAACTGAGACTAACGTAGGTAATCTACCACAATGCAGGCAAATTCGCCCTCAGATCTCCTTAGTTTTTAACTCTCAGCCTCCACAGAGTGCAAAGTCTAACACACACACACACACAATAACATGGATGCATGGAATGTCGTTGTACTGTCTAGGATGTGTGAATATCAGATGTCCTTAGCTTGTAGGAGGTTTGTAGGAGCTTGGTATTATCTAAATTCTTTCACTTATCTCAAAAGACAACATCACTCACTTTCAGGCACATTTACATACAATTGTATGTTTACAATATATCTACAATCGCATTGTATACATTGTTGATTTTTATGTTTTGTTTTAAAGCCACTGTTCAATTCTGTAAAAAACACAAACTACATTGCATTCATCTCTAATGAAATGGGCTTGGGGCAGAAATGTTAGGAACAGATATCCCAAAACCTGGATGAATATAGTGCTGGGCAACGATTCAAATATTTAATCGCATGGATTTTTTGCGATTAATCGCTATTAATCGCATTGTGATGGCAAAGTTCAACAATGAATTCAAAAGTAGTGTATTGTGCACTTTTACTTTAAAAGTACTGCTGTATGAACAAAAGTGCAATAACATTTGGTCCACAAGATGCAGGTAGCATGTTTTATACTTAATATAATATAATTCATACTTTGTTGGCATCTTATTCTGAAAACCGGATGTTGTCTCACGTTAATGTTTCCGCTAACTTTCAAAGTCCTTCGCTCGCTCCCGATCTGTACCGTTTAAATGCGTTTACCGTGAATTTCAGCATATAGGTGCAGTGCACTAAAATGTAAGTGTCTGCTGAGTTGACCACGAAGATCTGAGTGGCTGCTGACTTTACCGCAGCGATGTCCAGCAGTCTCCAGGGAGAGCAGCAGCTGGTGCAGCTTCCCTCTTTATTTCAGCCCCCCCCATGACCAGTAGCGGAAGTCGCCTTTTCTCTACGGCAACCCTGAAGGGACATATCATCTCCAATACAAAACGATAAACATGAGACAGTCTGTTACAATAATAATAAATTTAAAATACGTATCTGTTTTTTTTCTTTGTGTTTTTTTGTTGTTTTTTAATTAGGGCTCAATGACATACACAAACACACACATACACAACTGACCATAGGATGTTTGCTGGCTTTTATCCCACTGTTCTTGTCATCCTCTAGTTGTTATGTATAGGTATTGTCTCTTGTCTTTCAATTAAAAAAAATAAAAATAATAATAATATATTTTTAAAATGCGTTAACGCGCGATAAAATTATTGTTGGCGTTAATTAATTAATGCGTTGATGTGATAATAACGTGTTAACTTGCCTAGCACTAATAAATACAAAACCATCTGCATGCATAGAAACTTTATTTCTGTTTCACAATTTAGATCTATGGCCAATTTTGCTGACAAAGCAGTGCTGTTGTGAAGGATTTCAGTATACATTTCAATTCAATTCAATTTATTTTTGTATAGCCCAAAATCACAAATTACAAATTTGCCTCAGAGGGCTTTACAATATGTACACATTTGACATCCTCTTGTCCCGGGACCCTCACATCAGAACAGGAAAAACTCCCCAAAAAACCCCTTTAACGGGGAGGAAAGAGGAAGAAACCTGTGGGAGAGCAATAGAGGAGGGATCCCTCTCCCAGGATGGACAGAAGTGCAATGATGTCATGTGTAGAACAGGATAGTGAATTACAACACATTCAATGTAATTACAGCACATTCAATGTATGACACAACCACGACAGGAGGCAACACCTGGTCCAGGTTTAACCCGGATACACAGGAACCTGTGAGGCGAGAAAGCACAGAGACTCTGGTGAAGAAGTAAAGTTAGTCATGAGCATTAATGGGACATCAATGCATACAGACGGAGGTGAAGAAGAGGAGGAGAGAGGTGCTCAGTGTAGGAAGTCCCCCTGTAGTTTTTGCCTATACCAGTTTGTCCATGGGCCGGTCCAAGGCAAGCCAGAGCCAGCCCTAACTATAAGCACTACCAAAGAGGAAAGTCTTAAGCCTACTCTTAAATGTGGTGAGTGTGTCTGCCCCCCGGACTGAAACGGGAAGCTGGTTCCACAGAAGAGGAGCTTGATAACTGAAGGCTCTGGCTCCCATACTACTTTTTAAGACTCTAGGAACCACAAGTAACCCTGAATCACTGGATCGCAGCTCTCTAGTAGGGCAGTATGGTACTATAAGCTCTTTAAGATATGATGGAGCCTGACCAATTCGGGCTTTGTAGGTAAGTAAAAGGATTTTAAATTATATTCTAGATTTTACAGGGAGCCAGTGCAGAGAAGCTAATACAGGAGTAATATGATCTCTCCTCTTAGTTCTTGTTAGTACACAAGCTGCAGCATTCTGGATCAACTGGAGAGATTTAAGAGACTTATTAGAGCAGCCTGAAAATAAGGAATTGCAGTAATCTAGTCTAGAGGTAACAAATGCATGAACTAATTTCTCTGCATCGCTTTGAGATAGGATGTGCCTGATTTTTGAAATGTTACGTAGGTGAAAAAAGGCAGTCCTAGAAATAAGTTTTATCTGAGAGTTGAAAGACAAATCCTGATCAAAGGTAACTCCAAGATTCTTTACGGTGCTGCTGGATACCAGCACAATGCCATCTAGAGAAACTATATCATTAGAAAACTGATTTCGGAGGTGTTCTGGGCCTAGCAGAATAACTTCAGTTTTGTCTGAGTTTAACATCAGGAAGTTGCAGGTCATCCAGGTTTTTATGTCCTTAAGACACGCTTGCAGTTTAGCAAGCTGGTTGGTTTCATCTGGTTTGATCGATATATATAATTGAGTATCATCTGCATAACAATGAAAGTTTATAGAGTGTTTTCTGATAATATTGCCTAAAGGAAGCATCTATAAGGTGAACAAGATTGGTAGTGTCCTTCTCAGTGAGCTTGTAGCACTATCGACAAGATGATCAATCTGGGTCGGACTAAAGTTAGCACAGGAGTCCTCTGTTATATTGAAGCATGGTATTGAGTTAAATACAGACGGAATCGCTTCTTTAAATTCAGCTACGGCACCATCAGATAGACATCTAGTGTAGTAACTCTTGCTTAACGGTGTACACTCCGTTAGTAAGAATTCAAAGGTTATTAGATAATGGTCCGATAGAAGAGGGTTCTGTGGATAGACTATTAAATCTTCTATGTTAATGCCATAAGTCAGAACCAGGTCGAGAGTGTGGTTAAAACAGTGAGTGGGTTTCTGTACATTCTGACAGAAACCAATCGAATCTAATAATGAAATAAATGCAGTACTGAGGCTATTGTTCTCGACATCTACATGAATATTAAAGTCACCTACAATAATTACTTTATCTATTTTAAGGACTAGACTTGATAAAAACTGAAAGAATTCCGATAAAAATTATCGAATACGGACCTGGGGCCCGGTACACTACAACAAATATAACTGGCTGTATTGTTTTCCAGGTTGGGTGTGAAAGACTAAGAACCAAGCTTTCAAATGAGTTATAGTCTAGTTTAGGTTTAGGGCTTAATAATAGGCTAGAGTCAAAGATGGCTGCTACTCCACCTCCTCGGCCGGTGCCTCGAGGAATGTGAGTGTTGATATGACTTGGAGGAGTTGATTCATTTAGGCTGACATATTCTTCATTACTCAGCCATGTTTCAGTAAGACAAAATAAATCAATATGATGATCTGATATTAGCTAATTTACTAGTAGAGCTTTAGATGACAAAGATCTGATATTTAAGAGTCCACATTTAATTATCCTATTTTGTTGCACAGTTGCGGTAGTTTTAACTTGGATTAAGTTATTTTGTTTAACGCCTCGATCGTTTATTTTTGTTTTAATTAATTTAAGTGGCCGTAGGGCAGACACAGTCTCTATGTGGTTTTGCGTGAGTAACTGCTCTAATGGAAGCTCAGAGGAGTGTGTAAGACTGCAACTCTGCTTCCTGGTCTGATCTCCGGGTTGTCATGTACCAGGTCCATACAGAAACTGGGTCAGATTTGCAGAGATGAGATCTGCTCCATCCAAAGTAGGATGAGTGCCGTCCCTCCTAAGCAAACCAGGTTTTCCCCAGAAAGTGTCCCAGTTGTCTACGAAGCCCACATTGTTTGCTGGGCACCACCAAGACAGCCAGCGGTGAAACGATGACATGCGGCTTAACATTTCATCATTGGTCAGATTCGGGAGGGGGCCAGAGAAAACTACGGAGTCCGACATGGCTTTTGCGTATGTACCAGGGGCGGGCTGGCCGGCCATAGGGGATACCGGGGGAATCCCCGGTAGGCCGACGGGGTTTTGGGCCGGTCCAATACCGGCCCACCTCCATCACTAACCTCGCTCTGAGATCGCCGACCCCAACTATATTCTATGCTTCACAGAACACGTTAAATTGACTCTAATACTTAAAGTCAATAATCGCTGACAGAGGTTTATACTACTCCTCGCGATCTGTATTCACACTCATGGTTTCCATCTGTGAGCCGGCAGCACCCCTACACACACACACACACACACACACACACTCACACACCCAGCATGCAATCTGCCCGAAAGAGGCGGGTCTATGAAGCAGTTTAGCCAATGATTGCTTTAATGCTGATTAAAGATATAAATGAGTGACATACAATTTAGCCAATCAGCGTCCTCAAATAGATTCAGCTCTACTAGCCAACTAGTAGAAACGCGCAGCTGCGCGTTTCCGTCCGGACTAGTCTCTACAGGCGAGCACTGCTCCTCCAAGAGCCGTTTCAGAGGAGAACTTTGGCGGAGAAACTGCACAATCAGACAGCAGGAAAGGGAAGCAGTACGCGAAGCTTCTCCAGTAGCTGTACACCAGACAGGTTTGGCTAGCTGGATGACGTCATGCTAATAACTTATTTAGCTTTTTAAAACAACGGGGACAGATCCAGCACGGACAGTTAGGGAGTGAGATTTTTTTTTTTTTGTGCGTGTGTGTGTGTGTTTTATATTACAGTGAATATTATTATATGATAGATATATCATACGTCTGTTTGGGCCGCATCGGCTACTCCCGCAGTCACCAGCGTCTTAGCTTCCATGGTGCGGAGCCGTACTTCTATCTCGCTAAGCCTTGCATCTAACCGTTGAGTTAACGTTACCTCCGTCTGCGCCAACGAGTAGGGGTGAAGGGTAGAGGAAGCCCGGGACGGAGTATTCTCCGTCAGGACTGCAAAATGGTTGGAGGTGGTTAACGGAAACTCCCCAGCTGGTTTTCTCGGGAGGCCGCCGCGTACCACCTCCGTCCAGGATGGCGGTTTCGGAGTGGTGCTATGTGTCGGGTCTATAGCAGGTCCTATCAGCTCGTGGTCGGAGGACCGACTACACTCCCCGTCTGCAGGGCCGGGTAGCCAGTGTATCCGAGACCAGTTGAGATTGCATAGATGAGATATGCTTTGCCTGGGCCGCTGCTACGGATACGAATCCGTCGATCAGCTGTTCCCTTTTCCGGACTTCAGACTCCAGGCGGTGAAAATCGTCCCTTAACTGTGAGTATGCGAGTTTGCAGTCTCCACACAGACCTGGCCAAGTGGCCATGTTGGAAGTTACTGCTTCCGGTTTATCTGAAATGAGAGGGAAAAGGTGATAGCTCTGCTCAGAAGTTCTCACAAAAACAAACAAACAAATGTATGTAGGTAGGCGAGTGAAAGGCGTGGAGGTGTGTGTGATCCGATGGCCTCCACGCTGTCTCAGGTCAGATTCAATTTCAGTATTAACATTATAAATAGGATTAAATAACACCCCTAGTGGTGAGTAGAAGTGTCACAATAATAAATATGTTAGTCACAATATGTTTCCATATGGAATGTATTATGTTTACAATATCCTCACTTAGATATGATATTATATGTTCCAGTATATTAACTCATTGAATGTATTAAATCATAGAAGTAGAAAACACGGCAAGTCTTGAGGGTCAGATAGGGATTCTGAGTGAGGTTTCACAGACATGCAGCAGCAAATGGAGGCGACCTCATCGATGGAGGATGGGGCCAGTGGGATGGGTCAAATGCCAAAGCTGACCACGACGGAGAGGTGGAGCCAAGATGTTTTGCTAAAGGATCGATAATGGGAGGGGACAGAATTCTAATGGAGCCAATCACTAATCGCCACGGAGGATCATTCAGACGTTTTATGACAGTTACGACACTTTCCAACTGTCAGGGCATATAAAAGACAATGCTTTAGGGAGCATTCCTCAGACCACTTCCGCCCCTCTTTTTCAGTACCTGAATTCAGACCTGTGAGGAGGACGCGTGCATGTGGTCTCTGTTCTCGAGAACATTACTATTGACAGTTAATTCAGTTTGTAAGTGAACTTTGTGTAGTACATTAAATATTGTTTTAATTCTGAACCGGATCCAGTCCATTTTTCTGATGCGCGTGCGCAGTAAGAAGCTCGCAGCAGAAATCTACCTGCGGCCTGCAGCCTCTCGTCCTTGGTTTTTAAACCCCAACACTGTCAAAATGTAAAGTCAGAGTATGCAGTGGTGTGTAACTTACCGTACTTTCATGCAGGAGGCTCATTATATTGATTGTTTGGAAAAGGCAGTTCAGTCACTGGTCAGGAGTCAGTTATAGATGACCCTCCTGCGTCATATTGTGTCATCATTCTATTTTCTTAAATACTTACACTGCCTAATCTACAAAATGAAGGTCAAGCATTAATTGAGTCAGGAAGACTATACTCTTCCATGCCTAAACCCGTAGTTTATTTCTCATACATCTGCCAATCACTACTCGCGCATGCTCACTCATTATTTCATTGCTGTCATTATTTGGGGCTGTCAATCATGATATCAGCTGTTTAGATCAGCTGGTCTCCTCTATTCAATAGCATAATGAAACAATGACATCGTTAGCCTATAATCTTGCTGCTGTCTCTTTTTAAATATGATTGTCTCTCTACCTTCAGTATGTTCATGCTGCTGTTATGCACCCCTCCACCTCCCCATTCCCTCCCAGTCTTCATCAGATTCATCAGCTCATCATTCTATCAGCCACCACCACCACCAGTGTGGTTTATCCACGGGGTTTATCTTGCTGCTGCTCAGGGCAGATGCCCCTCGATTACAAATCTCCCTGTAGAGTCCAAGTGCCAAAGACTCTGTCAAGACTTTATCATCAAATATCATCTGTTAAACAGTTGAAACTTAACTGATTAAACTGCAGCGTCAATAACATAGATCGTTGTCTGTCTTATCACTGTGCTCAATATTTCCTTATTGCCCATCTTGGACACAGCACATTACATCCATTTGGGTGCTGACTGCAAGACAATCTCACTGGAGTAAGCTTATTTAAAATTGAGACCAGGCGTGAGACAAAGTCAAAACAGAGAAAATAATATGAATTGAGACTTTAACCAAAATATTTTTGTTATGACATCATAGACTACTTTTCCTGCTGATATTACAAGAGAAAAGAGAGATTTATTTGCAAATAGAAAGGCCAGCTTACAGAAGAGTCTGTTACCGCTTATCTTAGAAACATAGGGTTGAGGGAACATAGTGTTGAAGGAACAGAGGTGTGAGAACGTAGGGCAGAGGAAACATAAGGTTGAGGTACCTTAAGGCTGAAAAAACATAGGGCATGCATGCTGAGGGAACATAGAGCCAAGGAAACATAGTGCGGACGGAAAATACGGGCCGTGGTAACGTAGGGTTGAAGGAACACAGGGCCAAAGACATAAAAAGTTGAAAAGATATATGGGCCGAGGTAACATAGGGTTATGCCCTATGTTACAGCTGCGGGAACATAGGTTTGAGGGAACATTGAACAGTGGCGGGCCGTCAGGGCCTGCAAGGCCTTCTCTGCTGGCCTAAACAGAATCACAAAGCTATATATATATAAATAAATAAAAATCTATTTTATAATTTACGCATTTTTCTTAAATACACTACATGTATTATAATTTATACAAATATTTTTCCCATTATCTTATTTTCTCATTGCACAGCTACTGTGTTCCTCAGTTGCTCTGCTTCCAGTGCAGCTTGTTTTAAGTAGAGTTTTTATCCAATCAGATTTCACCTCTGTGTCTCTAGGTAAGAACAGAGGCCCGAGGCCTGCAGACTCACAAGTCAATCCATGTGCACTTTAAGTAAATGGGGACGATATTGTTGATTGTCATAGTGTTCAACCAATCAGATCTTTAGTTTGACGTGTTGGGCGTATTCTTTGACGTGTCAGCGCCTGCTAGAGGCCTATAATGACGTCAGCATTGGGCCCCGGGACACTTTGTACTTGAAAAGTTGGGCCCCGAGGTCAAAAAGGTTAAGAACCCCTGCGCTACATGACACCAAAGTATGGCGGGACACTTGCAAGCTACGGTGGTCTTAAAAACGTTTGGAAGGACCCGAGTGGATCTCCAGATCAACGATCAAGTTCGCAGGGAAACGGAGCTCCACAATGAAAAAGTTAAGAAGAATAGGGAAATAATGAAAAGACTGATAGATTGTGTTATCTTTTTGGGTAAACAGGTGCTCTCATTCAGGGGACACGACGAACGTAAGGAGTCCGCTATTGACTGCGTCTGTCGAGCGGACGTTTTCAGCCCTAAAACGCATCAAAACCTATTCCAGAAACGCAACTGGGGAGGCTCGACTGTCATCACTGGCATCCATGGCAATCGAAAGGGACCTCTTGCTGGAACTGAAACGCACGGATGTATGTACAACCGCGTCATTGAACTCTTTGTGAACAAAGAGGATGGACTTTGTATTTAAATAGAACAGCATTTGGTAAGTGAAACTGCTTTTGTTTTCTTTACATCTGCAGTGTGTTCATTTTGCCGATCGTGTCGTTTATGGATGGCGTTCCCTGATGTAAATAATATTTGAATGGCTCTTGCTCTCTAGTGTGAGTGTTGCTGGATTGTTTTGTCATGCCTTGTTTTAAATAAATGTGATTCTTTCTTGTGAGTTCGCTCTCGTCATCGTGTTAATTACATAGATTTTGACCATATGCATTGTCCGTTAATTACGAAGCATACCGTCCTGCGTGGGGTTAGGGTCCGGATAATTGAATCAGTTTGGGCTGTTTTCTTTTACAAACAAGAATGATGGTCTGGAGAAATGGGGATTGTGTGGCAAACTGTTTGAATCAGTAGGGAACAGCTGCCTAAACGCTGCGGGGAGAGTTTGTAGCGCGAGTTTGTGCGTGTTGTTTTCCTTAAGCTAGTTTAGCATAGCCTCGCAGAACATTCGCGCCTCAGTTGTGTTTTGTTTAGTTTCCGGGTCAGACGCTGACCCGGAAACTAAACAGACAGACAGACCGGTGTCTCCACCGAAAACATTATATTTACCACAATTTAAGCTTCTGTATTTTCCAAATGCACCAGTATTATTGTTCGGTTCGTAAGCCTCGTACCGAACGGTTTAAAACAAATACGTGATGTTACACACCTAGAAACAAATAACCGTACGTAGCTGTGGCGCTATCATGAGGTTATTCGGTGGTAAGAAGGCAGTGAAGGCCCAGGTATAAAATGCACGGCCCGCCACTGACATTGAAACACCCCGCATTAAACTTGTCACAACTCGTGTGTCTGTGCTGGAGGAGAAGATTCTTTATTCAGCTTCTACTTAAATTATGGAGGATTGACATTGGTCTCTGTGCCTTGAGAAGACAGACAGCTAGCCAGGACGTTGGCTAGCTTCCATCAAAACAGTAGAAACATGTCTCCCGGTAATTCTTAAGTTGTTTTATTTGCATGTTGTTTGTTGGTAGCTCCCTTGCTAATGTTAAGAAACTGGTGACCCTACATTGGCATTAGTTTTCAGAGCATTAGTTTTCAGAGTTCACCCTGTGGATGGGACTTCTGCAGAGCTGTGTGCATTCATTGAAACTAAGCGAGCCGTTGATGGTCATTAAAATCCTCCAAACTGTCGGCTGGCTGCTTGTTGACACTGCATCTCGTTTTATTCAACACTTTTGTGTTTTAAACAAAGTGCATTGCAACAATCAGCAGGCAAGCAAGGATCCTAATGTGCAGGCATTGAGATCAGCTGAACCCGTGTTGCTAAATGACTTGGTAGTCAGCACAACATTGTTCGTCTGAATATAGTTGATTTGTAGCTTGTTGCCAGGGTGTACAAACAGTTGCTAAATCTAGTGTCAAAGTCAACAGCCTGGCAATAGTGATATGAACGTGTTAAGTCTAGATAAAAAGTAAAAGTCTTCACGAACTATTTAAGGGCTAAATCATTGCTTTGTCAACTATTAGTTAGGTCTGTATATGTATATAAATATATATATATACATTAGTGCTGGGCAAGTTAACGCGTTATTATTGCGTTAACGTATTAATTAATTAACGGCGACAATTATTTTATAGCGCGTTAACGCATTTTTTTATTTTTTTTTATTTTGAAAGTCCGTTGCTCACTGGTAGCGGTGGAGGAATGGAGACTACTGGACATCGCTGGTAAAGTCAGCAGACACTCAGATCTCCGTGGTCAACTCAGCAGACACTTACATGTTAGTGCACCTATATGCTGAAATTCACGGTAAACACATCCAAACGGCACAGATCGGGAGCGAGCGAAGGACTTTGAAACTTAGCGGAAAGATTATCGTTTTTTTCAGACGAACATCCGGTTTTCAGAATAAAAAGTACAAAGTATGAATTATATTCACATTAAGTATAAACCATGCTACCTGCATCTCGTGAGTTAAAGGGAAAATGCACCTAAATTGTGCGTAAAGTGTCTTTATTCTTTGATCGCTGGGTAACCATCATTACCTCGGAGTTACAGCATTATATTGATGAACAGTGGAGCTGCATTCACATGCTCTGACTGTCATGAAGACAGCCATTTTTGCTGAAACGTGCTGAAACATTTTAAACCTGTTGCACAGCAGTGGAACGTTTCACATACAGTCAGCACACTGAGCACAGATGGTGCAAGAAATATGATCGCGACTGTGTAAAGGGAATATATATATATATACATATATATATATGTGGCTCAATTTGTTTAAGGAATGCACTATTACTACTTTTTTGCGTATATATATATATGTACATATATATATATATATATATATATATACATACATATATACATATATATATACATACATATATATATGTATACATATATATTAGTGCTGGGCAAGTTAACGCATTCATTAATGAACACCGACAATTATTTTATCGCGAGCATTTTTTATTTTTATTGAAAGACAAGAGACAATACATATACATAACAACAAGAGGATGACAGAAGAGTTGGATAAAAGCCAGAAAACATCCTAGAGTCAGTTGTGTATGTATGTAGGTGTGTGAGTGTGTGTGTGTGTGTGTGTCCTTGAGCCTTTTGAGATGGGAAAAACAATAATAATTACAAAACCAACAAAAAAACAGGTAAGTATTTTTAATTTATTATTATTGTAACAGACTGTCTCATGTTTATCATTTTGTATTGGAGATGATATGTCCCTTCAGGGTTGCCGTAGAGAAAAGGCGACTTCCGCTTCTGGTCGAGGGGGGGGCAGAAATAAAGAGAGAAGCTGCACCAGCTGGACATCGCTGCGGTAAAGTCAGCAGACACTCAGATCTCCGTGGTCAACTCAGCAGACACTTACATTTTAGTGCACCTATATGCTGAAATTCACGGTAAACGGCCCAGATCGGGAGCGAGCGAAGGACTTTGAAAGTTAGCGGAAACAACGTGAGACGACATCCGGTTTATTCAGACGAACATCTGGTTTTCAGAATAAGATGCCAACAAAGTATGAATTATATTCACATTAACATATATATATATATATATGTATATGTATATATATAAAGCTTATCTACAATAATACACACATTTTCAGGACATAAACTAAAGAAAGTTGAAGCTTGTGTTACAAGTTGGACGGTCATTTTCCCTTCAACGGACCCACCAAATAAAATTCATACAGCTATCATTTTTATCACCAACCTCATTTGAAAGACCTTTGAATGGGCAGCTGTTTCAAGAGTAAAAAAAAAAAAGAAGAGTCGGCAGCAGGTTGGCTGCGGGACAATTTCCCAACTGTTGACTTTCCACTTCAATAATTGCTCATGAAGGCGGGTTACACCACACTGGCGGGAGGGAGTGGAAAATGCTGCCTGTAATCTCTTTCCCTCCTCCCTCTAACAGTGCAAATGCTCACATGAATTAACACACACACACACACTAACACCTCATGTTGCAAGAGTTTTCATCCAGGCTGGTAGATATGTGAGACGCTGTCAAACTGATACGACGAAGAGGCAGAGACAGGCATGAAGTAACATTTCACTCAATTCATTTTTCGCTCAGTGTAATTCAACTGCATGGTGCATAACACATTCAATGACGCTTTCTTTTACTCAGAAAAACAAAAACACATTACCGGTACCTACAGATGAATGTGTTTGACCATAGCCACTTCATGTGTTTTGGGCTGATAGCTATATCCGATATATTTTCAAAAGCCAAGTGAAAATTAAAGAAAATGGTTAGAATTGGTGTATTTGGCCCATCATTCTATTCTTGTGAAGATATTTAATTCTCATTAGGGTACAGACAGAAGAAAAAACAGACACGTCACATCATACACACCCACACACAACCTTGTACTTCTATCTTTGTGAGTACACTAATGCATTCCCTAGCCTAGCCACGTACCCTAACTTTAACCATCACAACTTAATGTCTAACCCCAACCCTTACCCTGACACCGACCGACACCTCATTCAAGCCTGAAACTTACACCTGCAACCTAAAACAGGCCTTTGAAGGTCTGTCCCAAAGTGAAGACCGAAATTGTCATCACTCTAAAAGTCTAAAACTCAAATTGGTCCTCACAAAGATAGCTGTACACACATACAGAGACATTTAGACCGTGTGACTCAAGCCCTGCCATGCAACTCTTAAAGTCACAGTCAAAACACTTTCCAGTCATTCCACCTTCCCCATTCGGTGTTCCTCATTCCATCATCCAGTTCGTTCATCTGCTTTAGCGTAAAGAAAATTTCTTGTTCCTGTTAAGTGATGGGGCTGGATGTTTTAACCTGACTTCCTGCTTGTCAGAGCAAACTGGAAATCAAAGGTAACACTATTCAGGTTAGTTTTCAGGGTCAGTTCAAACTAAAACTATACCACTAGGAACGATACATAATGAGTTTCTTTCTTTTGCAGTTTGGGTGACCTGACACTTTAAATTGTGCAAACAGTCTAATCTAAGTTAAAGCTGCATTGATCAATGTGTTGGCCAATTGACCACACAAAACAATCTGTAAACACACAGATTGGCATTTTGAGTTGTCTTTGTGTCCATCTGATGAATATGGGTCCAATATTTACTTCCTTTTAACTCTGTTTTGTTCTCCACCAACTCCTGAAAAAAGATTAATAATATTAGCTTTAAGCTGCTAAATGCTCTATGTTTACCAGCTAGTTTCTAACTGTGTCTATCTGTTGTTTGGTGCTGAGCAGGTAGTGTACAGTGGGTTTATCAGTGTTTTGATTAAAACACCTAGTTGCTGCTGCTGGAAGCCAGGTTGATTAGAGCTCTGAGACTGAACCAGCACTGTTAAGTTGTGGGCCGTAAAACTAAAACAAGCTGAAAGGACCTAGAAAGTGTCATAGAGTTGAGGAGCTAGGTGGGTAGTTTGGTAGGTAGAAAGGTTGATAAACAGGCAGGTAGGTATGTAGTTAGCTAGATAGGCAGGTGGTAAGACAGGCATTATACATCCAAAAAATATGTATAAAGGTAGACAGGCAGGTAGCCTGTCAATCAATGCATTTGGGCCAAATGCTTTGATTGGAGGGGCTTTTTACAGTCCTGAGACAGCCACCAGATATTGTTTCCTTTTTTTGTTGGAGCATTTGATTTATTGATTGTTGTAAGGATGTAATGAGAATTTCAACAAAAATGTTTTCGAAGAAGATTACAACTGTAAAACTGTGACTGTGGCTCAGTGGTAGAGGAGGTTGTCCTTCAGGCTTCATCCACACTAATACATCTTTGTTTAAAGCCGGGGTTTTAAAAACAAAAATGATCTCCGTCCACACGGGCATTACAGCAGTGGTTCTCATCTGGTCTGGCTGTGGGACCCACCATCACCCCTTAATGGCAAGCCGCGACCCAAATCGAGGAACATTTTCAACTTCTCAAATGTATTTAATGTAAAGATGGTTCAGTTTCAACCTGAGCTGAAAATGTCCTCTGCAGTCATAGTAGTAGGGAGCTCTCTTGTGCAGAGAAATCGTTCCTGTAAGTCCCCGTCCCACACATGTTTCATGTAAACAAGTAAAACTGCTTTGTTTATTATGTCTGTAGAGTCGCCCATTTGTAATGCAAAATGAACTTGCCTAAATTCGAGCTGTGGTCTGTTGTTTGATGTCATCCGACATGTCTTCAATTCGTCTACTTATAGTGTCATTTGACGGAGGTATAGTTTTCAGTTGATCCCTTCCTGATATTAGGATTACAAGGCATTAATGCCAAATGCCAAAGGAGTGTGAATAGATGGCACTCCGCTGCATAAAAAATCCCCTTCAAAATAACAGCACAGGAATTGTTTACCCACTGAAAACGGGTCCGCGACCCACTTTTGGGTCACGACCCACCAGTTGGGAATCACTGCATTACAGCATCATTAGCGAAATGATTTCCGTCCATACTAGCAAGCCTGTAAACAAATATCACATGACTATTCACGTACACTGGGCATGCGGGTGCCGGTGTAAACAGGAATTAGATTGGTTGCTTAGTTACAGAAAATATGAGTGTTATAGTACTCTTTAATAATAAAAGCTAGTGCTTGATACTTAAGATCTTCCTCTATATCAGGGGTGGGCAAATATTTTTCCCAAGGGGCCACATGTGAAACAAGCACTGGGGCCGGACCAATAGACTGAACTCAATCCTGCTCAGTATTATTCCACATCTTTATAAAAAGCAGTAAATTGTATGGTTTTGATAAGCTGTGAGTGGTAAGAGTAAATATTATGATCAGTGGTGGAATATAACTCAGTATATTCCCTGTGAGGAGAGAAAGCACAAAGATTCCGGGAAAGAAGCAAAGTTAGTAATGTGCATTAGTGGGACATGACTTCATACAGATCGGAGTCTTAGGAGGAAGTCTAATCGTTTTCCTGACCATAATAACAGAACAGCTGCTGTCAGTTCTCTGAGAAACCGCTCTTCATTCATTTCCTGACAGATGCTAAGCCTAGATATATGTAATTCTTCTGGCTCACTTACCATGGCTCAATGGGTAAAAAGGTTCGTCCAGCACCCGCAAGGTCCAAGGTTCGATCCTTAGCTGCTACGAGTCCTGTGTCAAGCAAGACACTGAAACCCTAACTGTTCCCCGGGTGCTTCTCAGCAGCCCACTGCTCCCAATAAGCTAGGGATGGCAGAATTTACATTGCATGTTTATATCAGAATCAGAACCGTTTATTGCCAAGCAAGTTTTCACCTGCAAGGAATTTGTCGTGGCGGAAGGTGCATAACATTCAACAATAAACAATAACATTTAACTGTCAAAATAACAAACTATCAAATAACACTTAACTATCAAATAACATTTAACTATCAAAAACAGTCAGCACAGTGCAGGAAATAGAAACATATTTGAAATGTACAATAAGATATGTAATATAGGATATGGAATAAAGTGCACACAAAAACAGATAACAGGACTGTAAACCAAGTGAAGTGTATGAAATGTTAAAAGTGACGAGTGTGTTTAAATCGAGAGACAGGGATGTGCAGGGGAGAGACCAGAAGGAAAGAGACCAGAAGGAAATGTCCTGGGGATGACAGAGTCAGTGGGGGACCCGGGCTCTGTTGATGAGCCCGAATGCCGACGGGAAGAAACTGTTTGTGTGGCGTGAGGTCTTGGTTCTGATGGACCGCAGCTTCCTGCCAGATGGAAGGGACACAAATAGATCATGTCCAGGGTGGGAGGGGTCGGCAACAATCTTCCGTGCTCGCTTCAGGGTCCTTGAAGCGAACAAGTCCTGGAGGGACGGCAGATTGCAGCCAATCACCCTCTCAGCAGAGCGAATGATGCGCTGCAGCCTGTCCTTGTCCTTTGCAGTGGCTGCAGCGTACCAGACCGTGATGGAGGAGCAGAGGATGGACTCGATGATGGCTCTGTAGAAATGCACCAACATTGTCTTTGGCAGGTTGAATTTCTTCAGCTGCCTCAGTAAGTAGATCCTATCATAAGTACATTGTCAAAAAGAGTTGAGATCCCAGGGACGCTACCTTAAATGAGGGAATACATGTTCGGTATGTAAATTAGGCTAAAGGGACATAACGCGCATAATTATAGTTTGAAGGATGAAATCTAATAATCATTTTAAAGCAAGCGTGTATTACATAACAAATGTAAAGTGATTTTAACAAATGTAAACCTGATAATAATAATAATATGTGTATCTGAGGATAGTGCAGTCTGGGTGATAGAAAGTACGGAGAAAGGGGAAGTACAACAGATGTTGAACACCCAGACACACGCGCAGGGCTTGATTGAGTAAGTAAGCGCCCACACAGGGAAGTTGGGGTGATTTCCTCATGCACACACACACAAAAGTTAGGTACTTTTCGAAGCACATGCACCAAATCAATGATGTCATGTTAATCATGGGCTGAGGGAGGACGTGTTGGGGAAGAGGGGGGAGAGGCAGCCCAAAAGTGTTATGAAAGAAGTAACTTGCAAACAGCAAGACGGGAATTCACGATGGGACGCCGACCGAGCCATCCATGGAGAAACACTGGACCTCGTTCGACAGCCGCGTCGGAGGACTTCGTCTCTGTTCACGGAAAGAAGACCGCCGTTCGTGGACAAAGATTGAAAGACGAAGATTTTCCTCCCCCCCTGCTCAACTTTAACAACTGGACAACGAAAGAACCACAGCCGCCCTAGAGACTTTGTACTGAGCCTCGAGGATCGCTGAACGGACTTTGTTTGCCGTGCAGGAAGGAGCGAGGAGGGTCTGGCCAGAACCTCGCCCCTGACAACTCCAAAAAATAACTTTTCATCGCACCTTTGAAATCCAGCTCCAACCGAGCCGACTCGGCATCGAAACTAATGAGTATAATTTAAGAAGAAAAATTGTAACGAATCTAATCAAGTATAGCAGGGATTCCCAAAGTGTGGTGCAAAATATAAATATATATATATATAAATATAAATATAAAAAAAAAATGTAATTTTAATTTAAATTCACAAAATAAAAACATGAATTATAAAAATCCCCTTTGTAAGATTTAAAATAAAAAACGTACAATTTAATAAATGCACTTGAGCTCCTTCCGGCAGACTTGCCACCTGACGCCAGTCGTACACACTAGCCAGCCTAGCTTGTGCAGCTAACGTCAGCTAACAGCGAACTTCATGCATTCAGCAACATTAATTTAAATATGCTAAACTGGCTGAAATCGGGGAAACTGTCAGGTGGGACATCTGAAGCCATCAGTCGTAAAAGAGGAGAGGGACAGAGAGAGAGAGAGGAATCGGAGGCGAGGGGAACGGAGAAGTGCGTTGGGGAGAGACCGGGAGAAGAAATCGAGCCAGAGTCAGAGGAAGATGAGACGGAGGAGACCGAAAATGAGGAAGGGATAGCACAGACAAATCGGGAGCACATCGGCCCATCGCGGAGTCAAGGTGAAAAAAGAGGAAACGAGAGAGCATTAGACTGGGAAAAAAAAGAGGAAATATGATGAAAAGTATCTGTGTCTGGGCTTCACTTGGATTGGCAACGCAGATTCCCCAAAGCCACAGTGCGTGGTGTGCAGTGAGGTTCTGGCTAACAGTCTGAAGCTCTTATTTACGTCGCCACCTGAACACCAAGCATGCCAGTGCAAGTCAAAAGCCCCTTACATTCTTTATATCGAAATTGGAGGAGTTACAAAACAGCCAAAAACAACTGGAGTCTCATTCATGTGTTGGTCTATAAATGACGCACTACGGGCTTCATATCTGGTTACAGAATAGTGAGAAAGGGGCTACCGCACACAATCGCCGAAGACGTGAGCTTGCCAGCTGCCAGAGAGATGGTGGAATGTATGATTGGGGAGAAAGAAGCAAAAAAGTTGTGCATGATCCCGGTGTCCAACAACACTGTGTCGCGCCGCATCGATGCTTTGTCCGAAGACATCCTGGCTACATTAGTCGCTCATTAATTGTAAATTAAATGTGATAATCTGCCTCTGAGCCTGTGCGTGTGTGCTCGCATCCGTATTGCTCTTTAAAAGTGACGCCTTGTGTCACTGAAAGTGATTGAAACTTTGTTGCAGTGTTTCAGGGCGTTTTCACACCTTCAGTTCGTTTGCTTTGTTGCAGTTGCTCCTTTGTTCGGTTTGTGTTCACACTGCAACATTTAACAGCGGACTAAATCTTGTAAACAAATGCCACGCGCGAGCAAACTGTTCTCTCATTGGTCCGATTCTTATGCGGCTATAAAGGCTTATAAGGCTCTGTTGCTTTTTTTTTTTTTATTAAGGGGGGGGGGGGTGCGCGGCCTAAAAAGTTTGGGAACCGCTGAAGTATAGTATTATTTCTATGTGAGCTGTAGCTGAGCGCCTGCTAAATATATCCTGCAATAAATATCTAATCTGCATTTAAAGTAAATTTCTCAAGGGCATTCATTTTGCTGAAGTAGTAAAAGTTCCTCGTTGCAGTAAAAGGTTAAATATTGTATGTCTAACAACTGAGTTCTGAATGGTTATCCTAGAGACCGAATCCACTTAACAATCCCTTTACGGTTTTAGAAGTAATCCTCGCCGTTAAAACCTAACCTGGCATTTACCAAGAGCACGGATCCAGAAGAGGGAAGCTGCCATAACCGACGCGACTGGTAGAAGCGCCCGGGGTCAGGGTGGCCCCTCGGCTGAGTGCGCATTTACCGGAGGAAGCAGGGTAGACGTCGGGAGTAACGGCAGTTAGCAGAGCCAGGAGAGTTCCCTCGCAAGAACACCAGCTCGACAATCTTTTCATAGAGAGCTGATTATCGGGCCGTATCGGGCCAGAGAACCCCCGGATCTAACAACATATATCGCATGTATATATATTTATTTTTTGCATGATCATGTTACATCTACGTTAGCTGAATCTGTCACCATCATTTTTACACTGAGAAGATAAGCTTTCAAACTAGTTGACATTCAATAAAAAAACAAGGTATTTTCAAAATAAATATGTTTTAATACATACACTAGAAACAACAAAAAGTATTAATATTGTAAAATATTTTACAGTACCAATAAATATATTAATGTGAAAATATACAAAAAATGTGGCTGTACAAACTCAAGACAAAGTGTGTCATTTAAATACAATTAGAATGTTGTCATCAGAGGACTGGAGAGGCATGGGCACAGAGCCAGCAGCCTGTTTCAGTGAACACACTCAGGCCTCAAGTTTGAGGGTGGCAGCACAGAAGCACAGTTCACATGAACAGCAGTGGTACAGCTGGCACTTCTAGAAACACAGGTAGGATTCATGAAACAAAATGTGTCACTAAAAAGTCAGAATCACTGACTTTGAGTCTGGACCCGACTTCTGACCATTCCTGACAATATTGTACAGAGTCTCACAGGTAGTATATTTAGGAATTCATACCTTTAATACTATAATAATTTGTATGAACAAATTAGTCATATTTTACTTCAAATAAATGATCATTCCATCATCCGTCAACATTCCTTGTGAAAAACAGTTTACATTAGGTGTTTCAGCACAGCTGAAATAAACAGTGGGCAATGAAAGGATGGATTTGTGAAGTACATGTATTTACGGTTTTAGCACAAGTTATTATTTCAAGGGCATAAATGACTAATTCTTGCACCAGAGTACCTCAACACCTGCCAGGCTCTGTGAGATAAATGTCAGAACTGAATTATTTTTTCTCATGGTCCAAATTGTTGAGATTTAGCAGCCTGCAGACAAACTGTATCACATGATCAGCTGATGTGAACACAGGGCTCATATTTGAAATAATATCATCATATTCAGTAGCACATACCTATTAATTACTAAAAATGTATCCCTTAAAATTTTACTGAACTTTATATCCTATTTTGTCTCTATAATGGCTCATCAATGAGTAAGGTATTTTTCTCATATGGTAACAGTTTAGCATCAAAGGAAATGTTTGATTTGTGGTAAGTGGCTGTATCCTACTGAACCACACAAGTGTAATACTTGGGAATGAGGAGGTAATGTTAGAGTCAGAGAGAAAACGGTGCCATTTTACCACTGTCAGACGAGAGGCCTCAGTCGGATTAGATAGTCTTCGCTAAATTAGGTCCGAGCTGAGCAGCAGCAACGAGACTCCTTCAGCCCTCCATATGACATGCCTTTGGGCCAACAAGTGCAAAACCATATGTCCCTCTCCCCAGTCCAAAATGAAAAACACCTGTGTTGGCGCATCATTCATGCACATGTTGGCTGTTGGGGTTTCTATCGGTCAACCGGCCCACCATAATCCCCCTCTAGCTTCTGAGAAACACAGCTTCAGTTTAAATCAGGAATGTCAAAGCATCGTCTTGCAGTCCCTTTTCCCACAAAAAAAGAGTTTACAGTCATACGTGTTCTCCATTGAATCTCCAGACAGATTGAAACAGTTTAAAAAATGACCTTACCACTGCATATAAATATCAGAATACTGAGCATATTCTATGAATGATATGTAGAGTACTAGACAGAGGGATATCTAGTAAGTATAAACATCATTTATGATCAACTAAGCTGTTGTGGATGCCTGACTATATCTTTGGAACACACACAAAGATATTAAATAAGGGAACTGGAAGGTTGTGAATTTCTACACTGAGGTGCTGATCTGATCTATGATCAGCATTTCTAGTCACTTCTTGTCTCCGCATATACCTACAGTAATATCCCTTTAGACAGCCTGGTCTCAAGAGATTTTGTCAAAGGAACACAATAGCTCAAAATGCAAAAATAAAGTCTGTGCACAAAAAGAGATAAGTCTGTTTTCCCATGAGGGAGGGGTTACATGAGGGAGGCAGGACCAGGAACAGGTCTTGGTTTCTTAGCCCTAATGCTGATGGAAACTTCAACCTTAAAACCAATATTAATTTTGGTCACTTGCCCACACATAGGCCCAACCCTATGAAACAAATTTGAACATTCACTGAAATCGTTTAACTTGCTAAAACGTCACCATTAGGTAGTTCAGTTCTTGCCATCATCACGTAACCCTTCCACGAGAGAAGAAGATCATCTTCACATTATCCGTCACCTCGGCATATAACCTGCATCCACAGTCTCTTCAGGAAACGTTTTAGGTGTATTATTACACCAATCAGGCCATACAATGGGGAAACAGTATTTGGACCTGCCGTTCGGATCAAGCACAACAGTTCCTTCACCTCCGCCTCCTCGTCCTCCCTCTGCCTCCACTAGTCTCTTCTGACAGAGTTCAGAGGTGAGTTGGGCTGCTGCTGCACCGTTGAAGTTGTGCTCACCAGTTTTTGTTACTAATATATATATTTAAGATATGCATATCCACAGCAGACTAGCATCCAGTGAAGTGTTACAAAAAATAACTTCCCATGAGCAGAAGGCTACCGAAACATTTCCCGTTCACACGCCAGTGGCGCATTCGTTTCGCTTTAAATAGTGTCTTTATATGTAGCAGCAATACACCTTGTTGATGTACTTTTAGTACGTACATACGTACATACATACATACATACATACATACATACATACATTAATATTTTATGGCGAAAACAGTCTGTGGCAAGATCTGCGTCAAGAATGTCCTGTCTTGCTTTGTCATTTTGTGTCCTTTCAGGGAATGCTTCCTCAGGTTTCAAAGTGCTGTGCCAAGAAAGAAGTGTTGCCGGTCTCATCTCCTCGGTTTATCACATCTGTGGAAGACAAGGTGAGAATCTGGTTTAGTGACAAGCAGAAAATTGGTTTTGTTAAGCCTCCCAGAATATGATGAGCCAATGTCACACCCATGCAGATGAAGGGACTATTCAGAATTAAGGGCAAACAGGAAACAGCAATGGACAGTGAGGGAGGTTGGGGGATGGGGGAGAGATGATCCGATCAGTTTTAACCTCCTCGTACTTTCTCTGCTGCATACAAAATGTACTCTGATATTGAGTAAAACAAACACTTGATTTAATCTGCACATCACATGTCTATGTTGTCTCAGGGTTCAGGGGGAGGGGTTCTATCTGGAACTGGGGGTGGGGTGGAGGCGAGCAGTGGGGGTGAACCCGTAGGTTCCCTCCACTCTTCCTCCTGTAGTGTGTGGCTCTCTGAATCTCAAGCAGTGTGGGGGGTGCATCTGGGCCAGGTGGGGTCTCCACCTTGTTAACTAGCTATGTGCTGCACACAGTCGGGAGACCACTTTAACTCCTTTCATCCGAACACCATCGGCTCCAAATGACCAGCAGGTCTGTAACAAAGCAGGATGAAACTCTCCTCCCTCACAGGTAGATCCATATATTATCACTGGCATGTGAAAAATTACGTTTTCTGTCCAAAAAAGAATTTTCATGCTTGCGTTGTAGTTGTATGCATACAGATACCCATCTCTGAGATTTCTGCCTTCACCTCAATACAATACAGGTCAATGACATGACACGAAATACAGGGGGCCCTATGGGGGTGAGACAAAGGTCCCTGGCCTGGAGTGTTCAAGTGTTGAGTTATATGCACCTCAAGCATTCATATTCAGCCTTCTACTGAGGGAAGAATGCCAATCAAAAGAGCTCACAGTGAAGTCTGTGGATTGTTACGAGTAATGGTGAAACAATTCCTGCATAAAGATGTTGCCATCATTTTTCAATGTTTTGAGAACCACAAAGGAAACTGTATTCAGCTGTGGCAGTAAATGGATAACTTGAAACGTGGACAATTAAAACTGTCGGAGTAAAAAAATATGTGCGAAGCAACCCTTTAAAGGTTTACATGTTCCACCATGGGCTGGGCCAATCCTCTTAAAATGCCCTTTCTTTTGTCATCCAGCTAAAACAAGGTCACTTATTGAACTAAGAACATTTTTCTTACTTTACCAAAAACATCATTGAGTTTTTCACTCAACAACAAGTAATGATGAAAACAATCAACAAATGGAAAAATCATTTCCAGTTCTGAATAAAGGCTGCTGGTTGCTTCATCCAGACTGAAATGGGGTATTTGGCTCTGGGAGTTTTGAACCACAACCTGTTGGTTTGAACCATAACATCATTACAGATGATTGAAGTAACATAATTTCATGCCAACATCTTAAACATTCAGGGTGGACATTTCACATTTAAATCTGATGTTGCCTTTGCATCCTGTAAGAGACACAGTGAACACAGTGAGAACACAGAGAAGCACCGAAACGTATGTCATGTATAAACACCAACACAACACCAAAAAGCAGGGAGAAGCATGCATTTCTCAGCAGGAAATAGTTTTTGCTGGAAGCACAGAGATGGGAAGGAAGGAAAAAACCTTGTTTACGGTGTATGTATGGTAAACAAACCTGCAAGTTATTTCGTTTAACTCAAGTTGCCTGGACTTGCAGTCTAATTGTGTGAATTTGCAGGAACATTTACAGGTGAAAGGGTCCTGCACAAACAAGCGCTTCCTTCTCTCTGAGCAAGGCACACAGTGGCTGCAAGGGAAGCAAAAAGGGAGAGAGAGAGAGAGAGAGAGAGAGAGAGAGAGAGAGCTAAGCTATAGAGCGAATTCTACAGAAAGGACAGACACAGCACCCCCCCCCCCCACCCCCCCCATTTGATGTTTTGATGGGCCACACACATTATGTGTAGAAGGCCCATGCCTTTCTACTGAAGGCGTAGTTGTGGAACTCTATTTTAACAAGAACACAAATGACATATTGAAAGTGAAAGGGTCATTTATGTGCTGTAAAAAAGAAAGGGATTTCATGTTGAAAGGCATTGATGGAGCCAAAGCCAACACTTCATCAGTCCCTACATGGCAGGCGGTGATGAGATGAAAAATGAAAACATTTTGACATTGAGGTAGACATTATAGTTGTTGCAGTATCTGTCACAGTGCTCAGCTTATGAGATTGAAGGTCACACCAGAGACACAACAAGGACAGAACTAGATATATACCACTAGTTGCTATGGGGGAAAAAGTAACTTTGCTTTATAGAACTGATTTTGCTTTGTACAACACACCCAAACCGTAGGATCAATTCCGTGTTCAATGTTAGAGCTCCTGTATGAAAACAGAAGTTATCTGTGAAGCTGTCAAGGCTACACACTGCGCTTTAATTCTGGACTTAGCTGTTGTTGCCATCTATCCTTTGAAACTAAATGAAACATGGCAACATACAGAAAAACAAAGCAGCAAGCAGCTATCAGGCCAAAATACATCCTTAAAGAAAAGGGCAAATTCATTTCACGTGGAGTGGAATGTTGTTGCAGATATAGAAAAGGACACAGGCAACACATGGAACAAAAGATTCATTTTGAACATACCATGCTGACGCCACATACTGTGACGCCAGGCATCAACAATGCTGCTATCACAGCAAACAGAGGAGGAGGCAGGAGAAAGAGAGGAGACACCTGAGCAGATGCAGGGTTCAATTAATCGCTGATTAAGCCAAACAGGAAGTAGTCAACCAACAACATCTGGTCTGCCCAACTGTATCAGAGTGTATGTTTCCCACTCCACTTTGCCACAGAGTGACCTACGTGCACAAAGACAGGTAGACATCAACAAGCTCAATTTAGCTCAGCATCATTAGCTCACATGATCCCATCGCTCCTCCACCAAGCCGTCAGGATTTAACCCTTAAAAGGATACCTTTTAAGTTAGACCAGATGAACTACTGCTGAGGAGACATAGACTAACCGAATGCATGCACATGTCAAACACACACAGCCCTATGTCAACTGTGACAGTGAGCGAGTTCCCTTAGTCAAGGAAGACACCGCGGCTCGTCTCCGAGCTCATCCTCTATTTACACCACTAAAAATAAAAAAGGTTAACTGCATGACACCTGTTGCTATAATTAGACTGGGGAAGTAGCTGAGGGTCAGGTTTGTGGAACTGGAGTCAGAGCGCAGACAGCAGTGGGTGGTCACTTACGCGGTTATGGCCGCACCATAAAGTACTAAACCCGGTGCCATAAAAAGAGCACGCTCAAAGTGTAAAGATAGGACCTGAAGGCCTGACGCTCTACTTCCACCATCTACAGCAAACAGGACTTCCTCCGCTGTGGCAGCACCGAGCATGCTCACTCTCTGTTGAACTAAATTTAACGGGCCACAAACTGAAATATATCCTTTGCAAGTCTGTGCTCAAGCAAGTTCTTTTTCATTTGGTAGCGACCACAACGTGTCCGTAGCACTGAGCACTGGAATCCAGTGTCCGCTCAAATTGTCTTCTAAATCTTATTCTTATTCTTTGACCAGATTTTGCCATTAGACTCTAAGGGCGTTGTTTGAGTTCTCCCCCATGTTTAGACTTCATGTCATTTGAGTCCTTGCAATAAAAGAAACAAAGGCATGTTGGCTATTGTTTTGGTCGGAAAAGCATCCTGTCATGGATGTCTCAACACTCTTCATTATGTAGAGCTGAAGCTAAGTGCATCTCAACATCCCGCTCTGCTCCAGAACAAGCCATCAAACTTTCACACAGCGCCTTTATAGTCATCCCACCACTCTGATTAGTGGTGGGACCTCCTGAGCCACAGCCCCATCGACCAACAGAGAAGAAAAGACACCGACTTACTATTGTTTCTTTGCTTGAACATCTGGCTTTAGTCTGAAATGACAAAGAGGAAGATGATTTAGTTTTTTGCTGTGATTGCACCTCCGCCAGTGTGTGTGTGAGGGCTACAGTCTCTTACCTGCAATCACACTTTTGATGCTCTGTGAAACTTAAGTGAATAGTGTGCTGCATTACCATTGGTCTAAACCGCATCACCTTGAGGAGAAACAGAGGACATAACAAGGCAATGTTGAGATTAAAACAAAATCAGGCTACAGTCTAAACCCCTCAGCTCTGACCTGTCTGTCTCACTCTACGTCCCTCTGTGTCCATGGAGACAACATGTCTGAAATGTCTCCTTCATGCTCTCCATCAGTGGGTGGAGTTAGCTCAGTTCTTACAATGTGACCTAGCTATGGAACTCCATACTTAGATCAGGTGATGACAACAGACCCATCTCCATAACAAGCAGGCAAAGTCCATCGGCTGATGAAGACCATGTGATGCAGTTGAAAGTAAACCTTGTGTTGAGATTACTTTGTCAAACTACTACTTCTATGGTCAACAAGTAGAAATAGCTTGAATTATTTGGTAAGTGAGCTTGAATAAAGAGAAAATAAAGAGTAACTAACAGTATTGGTGGAGTCATATTGTGTGCCTAAGTGCTTGCATGAAGTCCCAGAGTTGTCTATTAAGGTGTCCATTTAGTTCATCAGTTAAGTTCAGGAGGACGCAGTCATCCCCTGGGCTCACCTGCAACGTGACATTGTGAGTTTCCGTGGGAAGACACTCCATAGCTTCGTCGTTGCAGCAGCCTCCACAGCGGTTGAGGACGACACAGGAAGGAACATAGGTGTGTTCTGTGTCCTCCGGATACTCCTGGAAGATGTCCACCAGCACCTCTCTGGGCTGACACATACTCTTGGTGATGACATCTGGGAGAAGAATGACTAAAAAAAATAAAAGATTGATTATTTTTTTATCATCATCATGAAAAAAGATGATGATCTTTACTTTACAGCCACGGCAAAACGCAATAGAAAAGCTTTATGTAATAATGAACACTTATCAAATCAAAATCACATATCTGTGACCTGAGCAGCATCGATGACACCTGTTTTTGCTGCTGACAATGTGTACAGTGTTCCTGGAGAATGAGTCTGTGCCTGGCAGCCTACCAACCATTTGGTGAAAATGGAAATTACATGTTAGACGATGCTCTATTAAACTCCCAGTAATGTGTGCAAAAGTAGAAAAGGTTAGATTCCAAGATACAAGGAGTAGACGACTTGGGCTGTATAGTCATGTGACAGAAGAGTAACACAACAGACATCAGTGATTATTTCAGTGGCTCTGATCACAATAAAGCAGCTGCACAGAAAAATGCCACCTTCACTGAGTTGGTATGGAGACGCTACATGTTGTCATATGAATGTTCGACCTTGGAATGAAATGATATCAACTGCAGGTGGATTGTGGATATATACGAGCATTATTCATTTTGACTTCCCCTATGCAAAACGTAACATGACACACAAGCATTATTTAATATCTGGAGATGAAGAACAGGAAATTCCATACCAGTGTCTGATAGAGCCCTACACCAACTGAGTGACCTGCCAGCACTCTGTATTTCCATTCCCTCTGCAGCCCAGAATAATCCATCCCAGCAACCCTCGATAACTCCTGACCCCTGGTCTGTCAGAGCAGCCGTGATCTCAGGCACTGTGGCACCAGTGTCCACCTCTGACATGAGACCCAAGGAAGCCCACCCCTGTGCAAGCTCTGCCTCTAGACCAGGGGTCGGCAACCCGCGGCTCCGGATCCAGACTAAAACGCCTGAAAACGAATATCACATGACTATTCACGTACACTGGGCATGCGGGTGGGTGCCGGTGTAAACAGGAAGTAGTTTGGTTGCCTCGTTAAAAAAAAATACGACAGAGTAATAAAGTAGTCTTTAACAATGACTTAAAATCTTCCTCTATGAACTCAAACAGACACATTTCGTGGAAAGTTTTAGAAGTTTTATTTTTCAGGCTTAGTTACAACGCTGCGGGTCTTGCTCTATCTCTCACACACACATCAAATTTACTTTAAAATTAACACTTACACATAAAGGTTTACTAAATTATGGTCTGTACATGTGGTCTCTCACTCATTTCCTCGGTTTCATTGTTTCTGTTCTCACTCGTAGCTCTGCTGGTGGCTGACCACTCTGTCCTACTGGAGAGCAATTCATGTTTTGTTCCTTTATAGTTTATGTGTGTGGACTTCACAATAGTTGTGCAGAACAAAATAAGCATTAACAAGGACAGGAAATTCCTCAGTTTTGTATCCGTCCTCCTCAAAGCCGCTAACCGTGACTTCAGACGTCTGCTCCGTAGGGCTGATAATGCCACTGGACACGCTGCACACTGATGGCTCCATTAACAGCTGCTTCCTCCACAGAAATGCAGACTTTAACTGAACAACAGCTGCTAGTAAAGACAACAAGGTCAGCAACACCTGTAATCGGTTGTCCATGTTGAATTAACCTGGTAGTCGATCGGTAATTACGGCTGTTGTTTGTGATCTTCCGGGAAAGGGTCACGTGATAGGGGCATGATAAATCAGGGAAGTAACGTTGTGGCTGCTAAGAACCTGCTAAGAAGTCGTGAACATGGGTGTCTACGTCATCGTTTATAAACGTATGCGTTTACGAGCATCCACACGAAGAGGCAACCCCGGAGTTTTAAAACTCCTCCGTTTACAATGCTCGAAAACTCCAGCGTAGTGTGTATGCTCAGTGTAAATGTAGCAGAACATGCGTTTTCAAATGGAAACGGAGTAGTGTGGACATGTCCTCAGGCTTTGAAAAAAAACAAAAACAACATAGAAATAAATAACGGTTATTTTAATTTAATTTTTTGCACAGTGGACAATCTTTCACAGGGAACAGCTCTTATCTTGGCGTTTGAGGTGATACTGTGTCACTGAAAATAAAAAAATGTTTCAAAATTTTGTCAACTAAAATGTGCGTCACATCGTATTATGTCGCTGTCAAGAGCCTTTCCCTGCAGGTGGCTAATCATGATTTGCAGACCCCCGCCCACATCAATGGATAAATCCAAGAAAAGAAAAGTCACGGAGGAAAATAGAGAGTTTAATTCTGCGTGGACGTATTAATTTGCTTTCACTGCCAACGATGCTTACAGCAGACATGAGCAGCTACAACAGCAGACACGAGCAGCTATAACAGCAGACATGAGCAGCTACAACAGCAGACATGAGCAGCTATAACAGCAGACATGAGAAGCTACAACAGACATGAGCAGCTATAACAGCAGACATGAGCAGCTACAACAGCAGACACGAGCAGCTATAAAAGCAGACATGAGCAGCTATAACAGCAGACATGAGCAGCTATAACAGCAGACATGAGCAGCTACAACAGCAGACATGAGCAGCTATAACAGCAGACATGAGAAGCTACAACAGACATGAGCAGCTATAACAGCAGACATGAGCAGCTACAACAGCAGACATGAGCAGCTATAACAGCAGACATGAGCAGCTATAACAGCAGACATGAGAAGCTACAACAGACATGAGCAGCTATAACAGCAGACATGAGCAGCTACAACAGCAGACATGAGCAGCTATAACAGCAGACATGAGAAGCTACAACAGACATGAGCAGCTATAACAGCAGACATGAGCAGCTACAACAGCAGACATGAGCAGCTATAACAGCAGACATGAGAAGCTACAACAGACATGAGCAGCTATAACAGCAGACATGAGCAGCTACAACAGCAGACACGAGCAGCTATAAAAGCAGACATGAGCAGCTATAACAGCAGACATGAGCAGCTATAACAGCAGACATGAGAAGCTACAACAGACATGAGCAGCTATAACAGCAGAAATGAGCAGCTATAACAGCAGACATGAGCAGCTACAACAGCAGACATGAGCAGCTACAACAGACACGAGCAGCTACAACAGACACGAGCAGCTATAACAGACACGAGCAGCTATAACAGACACGAGCAGCTACAACAGCAGACACGAGCAGCTACAACAGCAGACATGAGCAGCTATAACAGACATGAGCAGCTATAACAGCAGACATGAGCAGCTACAACAGACATGAGCAGCTACAACAACAGACACGAGCAGCTACAACAGCAGACACGAGCAGCTACAACAGACATGAGCAGCTACAACAGACATGAGCAGCTACAACAGCAGACATGAGCAGCTACAGCAGACACGAGCAGCTACAACAGCAGACACGCGCAGCTACAACAGCAGACACGCGCAGCTACAACAGCAGACACGAGCAGCTACAACAGCAGACACGAGCAGCTACAACAGCAGACACGAGCAGCTACAACAGCAGACACGAGCAGCTACAACAGCAGACACGAGCAGCTACAACAGCAGGCACGAGCAGCTACAACAGCAGACACGAGCAGCTATAACAGCAGACACGAGCAGCTACAACAGCAGACACGAGCAGCTACAACAGCAGACACGAGCAGCTACAACAGCAGACACGAGAAGCTACAACAGTAGACACGAGAAGCTACAACAGACACGAGCAGCTATAACAGCAGACATGAGCAGCTATAACAGCAGACATGAGCAGCTACAACAGCAGACATGAGCAGCTATAACAGCAGACATGAGAAGCTACAACAGACATGAGCAGCTATAACAGCAGACATGAGCAGCTACAACAGCAGACATGAGCAGCTATAACAGCAGACATGAGAAGCTACAACAGACATGAGCAGCTATAACAGCAGAAATGAGCAGCTATAACAGCAGACATGAGCAGCTATAACAGCAGACATGAGCAGCTATAACAGCAGACATGAGAAGCTACAACAGACATGAGCAGCTATAACAGCAGACATGAGCAGCTACAACAGACATGAGCAGCTACAACAGCAGACACGAGCAGCTACAACAGCAGACACGAGAAGCTACAACAGTAGACATGAGAAGCTACAACAGACACGAGCAGCTATAACAGCAGACATGAGCAGCTATAACAGACATGAGCAGCGACAACAACAGACACGAGCAGCTACAACAGCAGACACGAGAAGCTACAACAGTAGACATGAGAAGCTACAACAGACACGAGCAGCTATAACAGCAGACATGAGCAGCTATAACAGACATGAGCAGCTACAACAGCAGACATGAGCAGCTATAACAGCAGACATGAGCAGCGACAACAGCAGACATGAGCAGCTATAAAAGCAGACATGAGCAGCGACAACAACAGACATGAGCAGCTATAAGACATGAGCAGCTATAACAGCAGACATGAGCAGCTATAACAGCAGACATGAGCAGCTACAACAGACATGAGCAGCTATAACAGACATGAGCAGCTATAACAGACATGAGCAGCTATAACAGCAGACATGAGCAGCTATAACAGCAGACATGAGCAGCGACAACAGCAGACATGAGCAGCTATAACAACAGACATGAGCAGCTATAACAGCAGACATGAGCAGCTATAAAAACAGACATGAGCAGCTATAAAAGCAGACATGAGCAGCTATAACAGCAGACATGAGCAGCTATAACAGACATGAGCAGCTATAACAACAGACATGAGCAGCTATAACAGCAGACATGAGCAGCTACAACAGACATGAGCAGCTATAACAGACATGAGCAGCTATAACAGCAGACGAGCAGCTATAACAGACATGAGCAGCGACAACAGCAGACATGAGCAGCTATAACAGCAGACATGAGCAGCTATAACAGCAGACATGAGCAGCTACAACAACAGACATGAGCAGCTACAACAACACACATGGGCAGCTACAACAGACATGAGCAGCTATAACAGCAGACATGAGCAGCTACAACAGCAGACATGAGCAGCTACAACAACAGACATGAGCAGCTACAACAACACACATGGGCAGCTACAACAGACATGAGCAGCTACAACAACAGACATGAGCAGCGACAACAGACATGAGCAGCTATAACAACAGACATGAGCAGCTATAACAGCAGACATAAGCAGCTACAACAGACATGAGCAGCTATAACAGACATGAGCAGCGACAACAACAGACATGAGCAGCTACAACAACACACATGGGCAGCTACAACAGACATGAGGAGCTATAACAGCAGACATGAGCAGCTACAACAGCAGACATGAGCAGCTACAACAACAGACATGAGCAGCTACAACAACACACATGGGCAGCTACAACAGACATGATCAGCTACAACAACAGACATGAGCAGCTATAACAGCAGACATGAGCAGCTACAACAGCAGACATGAGCAGCTACAACAACAGACATGAGCAGCTACAACAACACACATGGGCAGCTACAACAGACATGAGCAGCTACAACAACAGACATGAGCAGCTATAACAGCAGACATGAGCAGCTACAACAGACATGAGCAGCTACAACAGACATGAGCAGCTACAACAACAGACATGAGCAGCTATAACAGCAGACATGAGCAGCTACAACAGACATGAGCAGCTACCGCATGTGCAGACCTAAACCAACAGATGAGCCAACTGCATGATAACTTAACACATTCATAATGAAGACCATGAGATGTGGTTAAAAGCTCTATAAATAAGAATACTTTTTCACACTGTAGTTAATGTTGACTCAAATTCACACACACCATCCTGCTTCCCCAAATCCTCACTAGAGCACCAAATGTGTAATATTCTTTTGCTGAAAGATTTCCGCCTGTTTCAGTGTTGTTTATTAAAAAATACAATGACCAACTGCTTTACAGAATAAATGGCCTTTGAAAAAATGATACTTTGTATTCGTGAGTTGTTTTTTAAAGATTTACATCTTCAGGGTAGAGACGTCAGACCGTGGTGAGACTACAGACACACTGTAGGTTTTGTTCTTTTTTGGGGATGTGCTGTGTTGAAAAAAATCGGAATCTCCATCTCAGCCTTGGTGAATTTAACAAGTCATATGAACAATGGCTCGGAGCGCTCCAGTTTTATTACAGAGCATCTCCGACAGGGTGTCTGTGTGAAGGTCTGCAGCATGCAGATGGCAGACTTTCTGCACCTTTACAAACACTAACAACAACCACACAACTGATGCTGTTTGGAGTGACTCATCTGTGTCTCTATCCAACAGGTCCAATCTTGGCCTTAGCACAACATGTCTCTGTCAAACAAATAGGAGTATGGCATTGAACCAAGGCTGACTGTCTGCTCATGTATTGACTGCGTTCTTCCAACCACAAAAGAAAGACAACAAATTGACAGATTTGTGGATTTTCTCCCACATGAACTCTTGTTTTGAAATTTGCCCTACTTTTATGACGACTCCAAAGTCCAGAGTCCGACTTTTCACCACTGGGAACTTTTATTCCTGTCTGATGTGTACAGAAAAACAATCCTCAGCTTGCACTACACAATCCCCACTACTTATGTCAAACTTAACAGAAACAAAGTCAGTCTGAGGCAGAGTAGATACAAATGTCCATCACATGTCCAGTCGGTGGCCCTATGGACATCTGGTCTACACACAGGAAAGGAAGAAGTCTGTAACAGACAGAAAACTTACCCTCATTTTGACTCTTCTCCACTCCCTTGTTAATACTGGCAGTCTGGAAGAGATGCACATCAGACCAAGTCATAAATATTTAATATTTCTCATCGATAAAAATGTCTGTCTCGTATACATTGCAGTACATGAAAGTATGTAAAGGTTTTTATCTGAGCCACATCAAAAGAAGCCAGATCAGCAGTCTGATGCAGCAATAATTTATACTTACAGAGACTGATATCAGAATTGTTGTAAAGTTCTTACTCTCCATTCTGTCTCTGCCTATTAACATGTGCAGTCAGAGGCATCAGCCCTGTCAAGCTACAAACACGTAGCTGAGGAGCAAGGCTAATTTACCTTCAAAATGAAAGCACAGCAGCTTGTCACGTTTTAATGTAAAGTATGTTGACCAAAGGATCATTTGAAATTTGAAAACGTCTGGTCTGCCTTCTACTGGTTTTAAAACCATGCATTCACACATTTGAAAATGAATGCAAAGAGTCTCCACAATATTCCATCAACGGGTAAAAAGAGAGTGGGCTACATATCGTGAAATGAGTCACTCCAGCTCTTAAAATTGCGTGACTGAGTTTTATTTTGAAAGGAGTAACAGGAACCTGCCTTTGTTTTGATTGTAAAAAGATGACGTGAATAACCGGCATCTCTGGCAGACCTTATGTGGCTGCTGTAAGCGGCGGAGATATTGCGTGAGAAAGCGGATCGGCCTGTGTGGGAACGAGATGGGCATCCTGCAGGGCGCCAGGGCAGGAGGACAGGAGGAACCGGGTCTCAGCTCCCACACACACCGGATCATGGATCTGGGACTAAACCCTGCGGCTAAATGCTCAGAGGACTTACTGTACAGACAGAGTTCAAACTACAGGCAGACATCCATTCAGAAATGTCCTGCCATCTTGCCAGTCATACACGTAGTAGTAGTATCAGTAACTATTCCAGTTCGCATGCATGTTATCCAGCTAGCAGCATTCATGTAACAACTCTTATGACGTATTCCCACCGTCATCACACCGCTGTAGTGACGGAGGCTTTAGTTCCATTCTACTAAGTAGCCTACTTTGTGGTGAACAAAAGACATGCCGAAATGAAATGATTGTCTTCAAAAATCTAGAGACAATCATTACAGGTACTTGTCAAGCCTGTCTCTTTACACTTTGGCTATTAAGCCAATCCGTTTTGAATGGATTGTAAGTGCAAAAACAAAGGCAAGGAAGGGCATGTGTTAAGGTTTTCACCAAAAACGACAAAGTGAGATACAAACAGAAAGATATGCTAGTTTACCAAAGCAGGCAAGCTGGACATAGGCCTAAGACTAGCTTTTTGGCTGACACAAAATATATTTAGTAGTACTACATTACAGTAATTATAATTGGAACACAGCAGTAGCTAAATCTAAAATAATTGATAGAGAGAGCTGTTGAGCTTTAAAGGCACTTGTGACGAGAACAGGTGTCCCTATCTGATAATTAATAATAAATATGAATAATTAGACAGTAAGAAAATAAAGTTCAATACTCACCTTTACAGTGGATAGGTGAAGAACCGCGACCAAAAGGATGTGTACCAAACTGACAGCAAAGTTCATGGTTGTTACTCCGCGCGATGAGTGTTAATATGCGGTCGTTTAAGGGTCCAACATCTAACAGTATCAACAAAACAACACGCACAAAGTAAAAAATGAAAAAGATCTATTTAAAAAAAAAAAACCTGGCTATAGCAAAGTCAAATCCATATTTTCCACGGGCAAATGGCACGTCCGCTGGAAACCTTACCATCCAACACGCCGCGCTCGTCCACAGACAAAGACACTGAGAGGTTCTGGAGCTCAGGAACACAGCGATCCTCCAACAATCACTGTAACAATGTTTCGTATGGAAGCGGAAAGAAGGGGGCTGTCCTTCTTCTCACTTATTAATCCCACAACATTAAGGTGTGTCTGTGTGCCACTGTCTGCCGGTATAAAGTCATCTCCCTTCTAGTGGTTCTTACTGACGGTCCGCCCCTGTCTGTGCCTCGGCTTCTCTTCTCTCTAAAGATCTTTGGGAGCATCGACAGCGGCTTGTCCCCGGACTCGGTAGCGGCACCAGTCTCTTACGTTCTGTCTCCTCTTGGCGGCTGCTGCTACAGTTCATGCGTTATTAAACTGGTCGGGTATCAGAGGCCACCAGTCTTGTATTTGGAGGCGGGGCGGCTGTGGGGAACCAATGGAAGAGGGGGGCGGGCGTTGATCTGGATCTGCTGTTCACTCTCTCTCGCACACACACACACACAACAAAACACAGACAGGAGAGGTAAACTAAACTGCGTTGTTTACGACTGTCAACTACACAAAAACACTTAATTATAATAATGATAATAACTAAATACAAAAATACTATTTTGAAGCATTGAAGATCATCATTACAAGGTACAAAGACAAAATAACCCTGATAATGTATTTTCCCCACTACAATCATTTACTAGAGCAGTGACTATAGGCTACAAAGATATCGTTTTGTGTGGCGCATGTACAGTATTATATTCTCTCATTTGCTTACTTCAGGTGAATGGCCTATCATACGGTATTACAATAATGAATAGTTAACACATGCATCTTCTATTAATATTTTGAGTATAATATATATTTTTTTCTTTTTATCATGTCTATTTGTACAAGTTACTCATTATATATTACTTAAGATTGAAACATATACATTCATGAAAAAATGTATCACATACTGTATAATTCATATTTTTTTACAAACCCACAGATAATTATTACCAACCCTAGTTCTCATCAGCACTGCAGAGCTCTTTCAGCTCGCTTTGGTTTTTTGGTACACTAACTGCTCAGAACCACTCAAATAAATACAGTACTTTCTTAGTATCTTGAGGTGCAAGTGTTGTTAGTCACGTGAGTCGTTAGTATTGTTAGTCACGTCAGTCATACGTGTCATTAGTCACATGAGTTGCAAGTGCTTTTCGTAATGTGAGTCGTTAGTGTCATGAGAGTTGCAGGTGTTGTTAGTCACGTGAGTGTGTCGTTGGTTACGTAAGTTGTTCGTTATCGGTCACATGAGTCGTTAGTGTTACTAGTATCTTGAGTTACAAGTTATAAGTGTTGTTAGTTGTGTGAGTTGTTGGTGTTGTTAGTTACTTGAGTTATTATTGCATTAGTCACGTGAGTCGTTATTGCATTAGTCACGTGAGTCGTTATTGCAATTGCATTAGTCACGTGAGTCGTTATTGCATTAGTCACGTGAATCGTTATTGCATGAGTCACGTGAGTCGTTAGTGTCATAAGTCACATGAGTTGCAAGTGCTTTTCGTCACGTGAGTCGTAAAGTGTTGTTAGTCATGTGAGTCGTTAGTGTTGTTAGATATGATAGTTGCAGGTGTTTTTAGACACGTGAATGTGTCATCAATTATGTAAGTCGTTAGAGTCATCACCAGTGGCGGGCCATCAGGGCCTGCAAGGCCTTCTCTGCTGGCCTAAACAGAATCACAAAGCTATTTATATTTTTTTTTTAAGAAGGAAAAAAAAGAAAAAAAGATTTATAATTTATTTTATAATTTAATAGTTTTTCTTAAATGCACTACATGTATGATAATTTATACAAATATTTTTCCCATTATCTTATTTTCTCATTGCACAGCTACTGTCTTCCTCAGTTGCTCTCAGATCTCACCTCTATGTGTGTCTATGCCAGATGCCTGCAGACTCGGCTCTGCCGCCAGTGCAGGTTAAAGTACATGGGGACGATATTGTTGATTGTCATAGTGTTCAACCAATCAGATCTTTAGTTTGACATGTTGGGCGTATTCTTTGACGCGTCAGCGTCGGCTAGCGGCCTATAATGACGTCAGCATTACGTACCGCTCATGTCCAGGTGCACGCGCTGCAGAGTGTGCTGTGATTGGTCAGTGGGCGAGCACGTGACTAAAGTGAAACTTGTGCTTGCTAGCAGAACTGAGGTTGTTAGCACTCAGAGTTCAAGTGGAAAGATATGGAAGAAATGATGGCATTTTTAGTTTTTGTTCCTTCGCTTTGTTTTTTTAACATCAAATGGCGGACGGACGAGAAGCTGATTTAGTGGCGGAGTTGCTGGGAACGCCTTTCTCAAGAAGGACATTAAGCTGCCTGAGCAAAGCCGCCACACAACACCAAAGTACGGCGGGACACTTGCAAGCTACGTGCTCTTAAAAACGTTTGGAAGGACCCGAGTGGATCTCCAGATCAACCAACAAGTTCGCAGGGAAACGGAGCTCCACATTGAAAAAGTTCAGAAGAATAGGGAAATACTGAAAAGGACCTCTTGCTGGAACTGAAACGCACGGATGTACTGCACAGCCGAGTTATTGACCTCTTTGTAAACAAAGAGGAGGACTTTGTATTTAAATAGAACAGCATTTGTTTTCTTTATATCTGCAGTGTGTTAATTTTGCCGATCGTGTCGTTTATGGATATTAGATATGTATGTTATATATTGTTCCCTGATGTAAATAATATTTGAATGGCCCTTGCTCTTTAGTGTGAGCGTTGCTGGATTGTTTTGTCATGCTTTGTTGTGAATATGTGTGACGGTTCTTGTGAGTTCGCTCTTGTCATCGTGTTAATTACATCGATGTTGACCAGATGCATTGTCCGTTAATTACAAAGCGTCCCATCCTGCGTGCCAGGAATACCACACATATTACATGGTACTCAGCGTTGCATATGTGTCTGACCAAAATACCAAAAACAGCAAAAAAGAAATTATTCATTTAAATAATTTTTTTAGAGTTTTTAAAGTGTTTTTGTTTAGAATATATATGTATGTATGAAATATACACCTTGAAAACTGCAAACCTATCTACGTCATGTTTTTTTCCTTTTTTTATGTTGCTGTAAATTCTCAGTAGCGATAACTAAATGATATGCTTATTATACATATTCCAAACAAAACAACTTTAAAAACTCGGGCAGCAGCAGCAGGAAGTGACGCCACACAAACACAGCTGTTCACAGCACGCTGCCCGGTTCTTGTGTTAAAAATGTCCGCTTAACAATAATTAAGAAAACTGCGTTAACGCGCGATAAAATAATTGTCGGCGTTAATGAATGAATGCGTTAACGTGTTATTATCGCGTTAACTTGCCCAGAACTAATAGAAATACATAAATACAAAAAAAGCGACTTACAATAAGTGTATTCAACATCAGTTTTCGAGAGAACAACTCGTCACCAGAAGTCATAAGTGCATCTCCTTTCTTCAAACAAGCACTTTTTTGAAGAAAATCTTTGAAACGATGTTTACTTTCACAAAATCAACTTTTGGCTTCCTCTCTGCCTGAAACGTCGTTTAAGAGCATAAAAAAGAGACAATGCCAGTAAAGTGCTGAAAGCTGCAGATATTCATGAAAATGACATCAGACTGTGAGCCACTTTCTGAAGAAAATATTTGAAATTGTTTATTTCACAAAATCCACTTTTTTGAAGAAAATCTTTGAAACTGTTTACTTTCACAAAATCCACTTTTTTGAAGAAAATCTTTGAAACTTACTTTCACAAAATCCACTACCAGTAAAGGTGTGTCAGATTCCAATGAAAACATCATGAAACAGTGAAATCAACTGTCCTGAGATACTTTTTTGAAGAAAATCTTTGAAACTTCATTTTCACAAAATCCACTTTTTTGAAGAAAATCTTTGAAACTTCATTTTCACAAAATCCACTTTTTTGAAGAAAATCTTTGAAACTATCTTTACTTTCACAATATCCACTTTTGGCCTCTTCCAGGCCTGAAACGTCTTTTGAGAGCATAAAAAGCTGAGAATGTACCTTAAACCAGTAAAGGTGTGTAAAGCATCAGGTTCTAATGAAAACATAATGAAACAGTGAAATCAACTGTCCTGAGCCACATTACATTACAGTCATTTAGCAGACGCTTTTCTCCAAAGCGACTTACAATAAGTGTATTCAACATCGGTTTTCGAGAGAACAACTCGTCACCAGAAGTCATAAGTGCATCTCCTTTCTTCAAACAAGCACTTTTTTGAAGAAAATCCACTTTCTTGAAGAAAATCTTTGAAACTTTACTTTCACAATATCCACTTTTGGCCTCTTCCAGGCCTGAAACGTCTTTTGAGAGCATAAAAAGCTGAGAATGTACCTTAAACCAGTAAAGGTGTGTAAAGCATCAGGTTCTAATGAAAACATAATGAAACAGTGAAATCAACTGTCCTGAGATACTTTTTTGAAGAAAATCTTTGAAACTTGATTTTCACAAAATCCACTTTTTTGAAGAAAATCTTTGAAACGGTTTATTTTCACAAAATAAACTTTTTTGAAGAAAATCTTTGAAACTGTTCATTTTCACAAAATCCACTTTTTTGAAGAAAATCTTTGAAACTTCATTTTCACAAAATCCACTTTTTTGAAGAAAATCTTTGAAACTATCTTTACTTTCACAATATCCACTTTTGGCCTCTTCCAGGCCTGAAACGTCTTTTGAGAGCATAAAAAGCTGAGAATGTACCTTAAACCAGTAAAGGTGTGTAAAGCATCAGGTTCTAATGAAAACATAATGAAACAGTGAAATCAACTGTCCTGAGCCACATTACATTACAGTCATTTAGCAGACGCTTTTCTCCAAAGCGACTTACAATAAGTGTATTCAACATCGGTTTTCGAGAGAACAACTCGTCACCAGAAGTCATAAGTGCATCTCCTTTCTTCAAACAAGCACTTTTTTGAAGAAAATCTTTGAAACGATGTTTACTTTCACAAAATCAACTTTTGGCTTCCTCTCTGCCTGAAACGTCGTTTAAGAGCATAAAAAAGAGACAATGCCAGTAAAGTGCTGAAAGCTGCAGATATTCATGAAAATGACATCAGACTGTGAGCCACTTTCTGAAGAAAATATTTGAAATTGTTTATTTCACAAAATCCACTTTTTTGAAGAAAATCTTTGAAACTGTTTACTTTCACAAAATCCACTTTTTTGAAGAAAATCTTTGAAACTTACTTTCACAAAATCCACTACCAGTAAAGGTGTGTCAGATTCCAATGAAAACATCATGAAACAGTGAAATCAACTGTCCTGAGATACTTTTTTGAAGAAAATCTTTGAAACTTCATTTTCACAAAATCCACTTTTTTGAAGAAAATCTTTGAAACGGTTTATTTTCACAAAATAAACTTTTTTGAAGAAAATCTTTGAAACTGTTCATTTTCACAAAATCCACTTTTTTGAAGAAAATCTTTGAAACTTCATTTTCACAAAATCCACTTTTTTGAAGAAAATCTTTGAAACTATCTTTACTTTCACAATATCCACTTTTGGCCTCTTCCAGGCCTGAAACGTCTTTTGAGAGCATAAAAAGCTGAGAATGTACCTTAAACCAGTAAAGGTGTGTAAAGCATCAGGTTCTAATGAAAACATAATGAAACAGTGAAATCAACTGTCCTGAGCCACATTACATTACAGTCATTTAGCAGACGCTTTTCTCCAAAGCGACTTACAATAAGTGTATTCAACATCGGTTTTCGAGAGAACAACTAAGAGCATAAAAATCTGAGAATGTACCTTTAACCCAGTAAAGGTACATTTACTGGATGCACTTATAACCAGAAGTCATAAGTGCATCTCTTTTCTTCAAACAAGCATCTAAGAGCATAAACCAGAGCCAACGTACAGTGCAGAAACAAACAAATGCAATAAGTGCCACAAACTAATATGAATACACTAAGTAAGTGCTAAGTGGAAGGCCTTCTTGAAGCCACTTTTTTGAAGAATGTCTGAAACTGTGTTTACTTTCACAAAATCCACTTTTTTGAAGAAAATCTTTGAAACTGTTTATTTTCACAAAATCCACTTTTTTGAAGAACATCTTTGAAACGATGTTTACTTTCACAATATCCACTTTTGGCCTCTTCCAGGCCTGAAACGTCGTTTAAAGTGTGTCGAGGTAATCGGGGTACTTTTAGGTATAAAGAAGTCATTTCACTAAGTTGTACGAAGGAAATTGGATCAATAAAAACACGTATTGCTTTCATCTACGAGCGGTGTCAGTGTGAGCTATGTGATAAGGACCAGAAACACGCGTCAACTTAAGGTTTACATTCTGCTAAAGGTTTGGACGCTACATTAGTCAGAAAACTCGCTCCTCACGGAAAAGAAAGGATGACAAGAGGAAATTACGACGCGAGGTGCCAGGCTACAGTTTTGGACAGACTCCGGTAAGCATGTGCTAATAAGCTAGCTTGCTTCGTACTGATGATCATGGAGTGTTACACCGGTAGCTGTCAATCAAGCTCACGTGGATAAGGTGCATTAACAGTAAGGGTGTCACGGATCACAAACCTCATGGTTCGGTTCGGATCACGGTTCAGGAGTCACGGTTCGGATCATTTTTCAGATCAACAAAGAAAAGGGGAGGAGACAAACATAACTTTGCTTTCCATTTATTAAAGAACTTCAAGAACACTTAAAGCAAAGAACTTTGGGCTTACATGAAAACAAAAATATTGAATAGGTCCAATTTGAAACAAAATTAAATAAATAAATAAAAATGAAACATTCAAGAATACTCAATTCTGATATCCTCGTCCTTTCATCAACACTGAAAGAAAGAAACAGCCAGTGAGCCAGCTTCCACTGTTTACACTGAACTGAACTGCTCAGCAACAACTTGGGTCTGTGTTTACTTCCTGTCAGGTCATTCAAATACACAACAATGTTTACCATTACTGTGACATTATTTTCAAAAAGATGAGAATATCTCCATTGTCTGGGGAGAGGGTCGACCTTTCTGTGGTGACTGGAATATTATTGGGCCTGTCTAGCTTCACTCTGATGCTTCTGTCAGCACCTGCCCCAGGTGTGTGTGTGTGACTCTCACAGAGGGGGCGTGTCTACAGCACCTGCCCCAGGTGTGTGTGTGTGTGACTCTCACAGAGGGGGCGTGTCTACAGCACCTGAACCAGGTGTGTGTGTGTGTGACTCTCACAGAGGGGGCGTGTCTACAGCACCTGCCCCAGGTGTGTGTGTCTGTGTGACTCTCACAGAGGGGGCGTGTCTACAGCACCTGAACCAGGTGTGTGTGTGTGTGACTCTCACAGAGGGGGCGTGTCTACAGCACCTGCCCCAGGTGTGTGTGTCTGTGTGACTCTCACAGAGGGGGCGTGTCTACAGCACCTGAACCAGGTGTGTGTGTGTGTGACTCTCACAGAGGGGGCGTGTCTACAGCACCTGCCCCAGGTGTGTGTGTCTGTGTGACTCTCACAGAGGGGGCGTGTCTGCAGCACCGGACTAAGAATCACTCCGCCGTGGTGAAAGCAGTCTCTACAGTCTTTTCCTTCTCATAGAGGTCTGGAACAGCTTCACACTGAAGTGGGTGCGTGAGTGGATTTTGTAGCGTGGCTCAAGCATTTTAACCAGATTTAGAAATCCTTTGTTTTCTACACCGGAGTGTCCCCGTCGCTGACAGACGGGATGGTGTCTCTTCATATGTGTGGACATGCCGATGTTTTGCCGTTGTCGTGTGTCTCTCTTTAAATAACGCCTACATACCGTAACGCTTTGTCCACCACCCTCATCCGTCATTATACGTTACAGGGAAGACAAAATGTTCCCAAACTTGCGACTTAAATGACGCCGCGGCTTCTGAAATGCTTCTAAGCTGCTCCGTTCACGTGAACACACTACTGCTTTATATCTGTTCACTGACGCTCTGCATTGATATTCAGGGACTTGTTACTTGAAAAGGAACAGCAGCAGTAGAACTTTATTACACACTATGATGATTACACTGTAAAAAAAAAAAAGGAAAAAAATACTCGATTGATCCGCGGTTCACAAGTGATCCGAACCGTGAGGGCTGATCCGAACGGATCACGGATCGATCCGTGACACCACTAATTAACAGTATTACTGTGAAGCAAAAGGAACCTGATTGAAACGCTATCATGGAAGAAGAAGAGTTTGTCATTGGGAAAAGGCAAGTGAAAATGACAGAGAAGGCTGTCGATGAAACAAGGTATAAGCTATTACAGCAAAGACGGAGTAAGCTAGCTCAGCTAACGAGCAAAATCAGGGGACTAGAACGACGACGGGAGGAGGATCCTGATGTTAGCACTATAAAACGAAAACTAAGAGTTGACTATGAAGGGTTACTCAGAGACTTTGAAGAGAAAAACTATGCTCTGAAACAGTTCCTTACTGAGGAGGAATTTATGAACGACCAGCTTTGTTGGTTTGAACCTAAAGCACATGAGGCCAACGTTTTCATTGCTAAAACTGAAAGATGGACAGAGACATCTCCTCGCTATGTTTTTTCCCCCTAACTTCACGATTAACCCAGGCACATCCACCCCCCCCATCCTGGCATCCTTTCATGTTCTGTTACTTCTACCTTCCATGTTCGACCCATCCCGGCCAACTTCGGCTCACTCCTCCCACCTCTACCGGCTACCCGAGCTGCTCCCTTTGGTTTTCTTGTCAGGAATGCAACAGTTGTATCTTCCTGCCTATGCCACCCCCCTTCCTCCACCCCTACCCCCACTAGCGTTACCATCCCATCTTAAACACACCTCATTTCCACAGCTCTGCCAGCAGACACTTCCAGCATTCTCTGACTTATTCCCCCCCACCAGTTTCACTTTTAGTCACAGCTAACTCTATCCTCGGACAATTCCGAAGTTGTCGGCCCTTTGCCTTCCAACAACCCCAGAAGGAGATCCCCGAGGGATATCGTCCCTCCACAACGCCACTCTTCCACCCCCTCGAGATCCAGCCACTCGAGCAACGGCCAAAACCACAGCGACCCTTCTCCCCCACGCCAACGCTCCGATGGCCCCGTACATCCCGCATTTCAGAGTGGACAGTCTCTCGACTGAAGTATGCACTCACCCAGCTCAACATCCAACCCTGCTTCTTAACATACTCAACATAATAGCTTACACACCTTTACTGGTTTAAGGTACATTCCCACCCTTTTATGCTCTTAAAAGACGTTTCAGCCTGGGAAGAGGCCAAAAGTGGATTTTGTGAAAGTAAGCATATTTTCAACGATTTTCTTCAAAAAAGTGGCTCAGGACAGTAGATTTCACAGTTTCATGATGTTGTCATTCGATCCTGATGTTACACATATGTACTGGTTTAAGGTACATGCTCAGCCTTTTATGCTCTTAAAAGACGTTTCAGCCTGGGAAGAGGCCAAAAGTGGATTTTGTGAAAGTAAACATATTTTCAAAGATGTTCTTCAAAGAAATGGCTCAGGGCTGTTAATTCCACTGTTTCATGATGTTTTCATTAGAATCTGATGCTTACACACCTTTATGGTTCAAGGTACATTTCCAGCCTTTTATGCTCTTAAGAACAGACTCCAAAGTACACAAGTCCGTACTTGGTATTGAGAAAGGCCCCTTGTCTTGTTCCCTTTTCTGTTTTTTTGATTTATTACCTAAATATTAGTTTTTAGCGTTAGGCCTTTTTTTTTCTTAATTTACGTTAATTCGTACATTGGTGAATGTGTGCGAGCAACAGCACACACACACACACACACACGTTACTCTGCTGACTGACCCCTGACCTCCTAATTGTGTCTCAAATGAGCCTGACTGCCTGATCATGTTCACACATTTTATGATTGATATATTATTAGGGACTCCCAAGCTCCCCAAAAATGGGGTGAAATATTTTTTACCCCCCAAAATAAAGTCGTGCCATAGAGGGTTAGGGAGGATCAGTTGTCACTGCTGATGGCATGGCGGTGAGGGATCATTTCAGTGTTGCTGTGCTAGTTAATCCTACTGGATGGTTATGCACCTGAACGGATGAAATATAACGAATGAGTGGTATATGTGTTTTTTGACACAGTACTGTGTACTATGGCTTGAACAGATTAAGGTAAGGTACATTGGTATGCACCAATTTAAGGTGTAAATGTCTTTATCTTTTACAGGAGAAAACAAAATTCAGGCGGCTGATGACAATTCAAAATATAAAACTATAAAAGGATACAGTAAGGCATTCTCTATTCTCTATAAATATTCATTCTCCTGTCGATTAACTTCTCCCATTTAATGTTATTATTGCTTAGTCAGCACACGTGCAGTCATTTTAGTCAGTTTACTCTTCTGTCCTCACTTGTGAAACCTCCTTTAATGTGCATGTGGCACCGGTTCATATCAATAAAACATTTATTCATTTTAAATTAACTTATAAACCCAAAAACTTGAATAGCTCACAATAAAGCACAATATTTTAACAAAAAAATGTAATCTGCTCTATAGTCTGCTGTGCATTATGTTATTGCTCTGCTGATATGGTGGTATCCCCTTCAGATGCAGGCAACAGTTCGTCATGGAGATTGTTGAGTTGTCCATCAGTTGTCCATTGTTGAGGCCATGGCTGAAAGCTTTGGACAGCGAGTAAGTGGACGAGGAATTTTAATGTCCTGTGTTCTTATAGCACCAAATGTGAGCTTCTCTGACACTCCACCCCCTGGTTATGGTTTCCTTTAAAGGGAAATGCCCATTTTCAAAATCCATCCATGTTATCCCGATGGTCTATGGCAGTCCACAAATATTACATACATGAACATCTCTTTCCCAAATCCCAAAACTCAAATGTGTGATGTCATCAAGTATAGTGTGGTAGTGCTCCATAGATAATGAATTAGGAAAGATGTTCTAGATGACACAGAGCACCCACAGATATGTTTTGAGTATATGGGGACATTTCACTAGGATGGAATATACTAGGAAAGAAAACACAAATTTGTTGCGGAGCAGCTTGATGACATCACCAGTTTGAGAAGTACTTCTCTGGTTTTGAGCTTTGCGAGAGAGTAGGTTCACAAACAATAAATGAAGAACAGAGAAAGACGTCACTAGTCATTGTCAAACCTTTGATTAATCAGTCATGTAAATGATCGATGATTGATTGCAGAAGTCAGATTAAAGAGACAAAGGTTGAGTATGAGCCAAATGTTCAGAATATTGCTACAAACAGAAGAACATTCCCTCATCCACACACTGCAGAGGACAACTCCATGACTGTGTGTCCCTCTGAGCGGAGGGACAGCGAGTTACAAGACTGTCAGCTTTACAAACACAACATGATGAGTGAGGATCCCAAAGCTCACTCAGTTCTTCCTCCAGTGACCCACAAACTGATCCCTCATGGCTTCATAACCAGAGAATGACACAACATGAAATCAAACAGTATTAGTAAGTATTATCATATAAATAATGGGGGTGCCTAAAAAGCAATACGCCAGTAATTTAGTATTTCAATTCCATGAAGTTTCTCAAGATTTACTTTTTACTTTAGTATATTTTGTGTATGGATGCCCTGAGAGGCAAGAAAAAAACATTCTGGTGATCCATTTAGTCAGTGTGAGCTAAATAGTGTTCTCTCCTTACCTTTTGTTTTTTGACAGTAATGTTATAGAACTTGCTATCACACGTGTACCTTGTGTTGAGAGTGTGTGAAGAAATTAAAACTTGTCTCGTAGAAAACATAAATGCTTTTCGTGCTATTTAGGCAATTCCAAACCGGACCCTCTCAATGAAACATTCACCATGTCTACACAGATTGCTTCTAAAAGCAGCTCATTTGCTTTTCCAGTACAAAAGATAAAAGAGTGTTCATGGTGTCGGGTCGAGCACTGGGCTCTGTGTAATGGAAAGAAGAGGAGGAAACTGAGCTTTGGAACCCACACTCAAGTGATTTCACTGAGGAGTTCATATTCTCTGGTGGATGATGAGCTCGTCAGTGAGATCAACTTTGACATGTTTGCACTGGATCAAAGTCTGTATGCTCTACAGCAGGGATTCCCAAAGTGTGCTGCCTCTACAGCTCCTCCGTGGTGGAGGTCCTGATGCAATCCTAAACCCATGAAACCCCAACCAACAGACTGGATCAGTGTCAGGTCAGTCATTCCAGTGCCCCTCAGATCCTGGACCACTCTACTTGGTGCTGTGTCTGTATGAATGCAGGACGCTGCCACGGTTCCACCCGTCTGCTGTAGTTCAGTCAACCTATCACCAGCTGGCTTGACCTCAACCACATCCTGTTCTCAACAGAGTTTTAGTGAAACAAAAGGTCACTTGGGGACCAACATTTGAATGTTGCTATGAATGTGCTCACCCAAGTCACTGCGCTCTCTACTGTCATCTGTCAATAACACGTCAAAAAGAGTGTTTGAAGTTCACATTTGCTTTATCCGTATTAATTAGATGCAGACATTTAACAATCACAAACATTTCAGCTGATGTGCTCCTCAGTATGCAGGCTCAGTGACTGTCACAGACCAAAGCAAGCAGTGTCACATATGCAAAGTTAGAACTCATCAAACACCATCATAGAAATAGAAGACGCAGAGCAGATTACAAGGAAACGTGGGATGACACTAAAAGGTGCCCTGTTGGGTTTTGTAGCATACAAATTAAAGTTATGTTGACATTCACCAAAGTTGTGTTTGAGCTTGAACAGATGTAAGGACAATATTCTCCTTTGATGAAACCATTCACGTGTACTGCCTCTGCTGGTGCATTGCAGCATTTCTCGGCACATTACTGCCACCTGTAGAATAGTGACATCATTGGGTACTTCTCAAGTCTCTTACAGTTTTTCTCGATTGCTAAGACACATTTCTTGAAACGGTCACCCATTCTCTCAAAACTGTAAACACAAAACCTCATCTTCAAGCACTATTTACAAAACCTCTGAATCCTCTTGCAAAATGAAACTTTCGCCTCAAAACAGTTTTACCTGTGCTCAAAATCAAACACTGCTCTCAAATCATAAACAAAGTGATCAAAATAACATACACCATCAAGCAGTCAGTAAACAATACACCAATAAATAGAAAACACATTGTTCAAAACATATAGTTCTCAGGGAGAAGTCGATTTTTAATCTCAAAACAAAATTTCATATGAACGAAAACATGTTCTATTACAGTCGCTCAAAATTGATCAGAAATGACTACTGTGCTTTGCTCTTTGCAATTTCTTTTGTTCTTCCTCCTCCTTGTACCCCTATTTGTACAGTACTGTACCCTGCATCTCACAAACGTGTCCTTTGTCTCTGTGATACTGTAATTCTTGTTCTTTGTTGATATGAACCTGCAACCAGTCAAAATCTATTGAGCAGTCAGTACTGTTACTGTAACAAATAGAAAGCACCATGTTCAAGGCCATACAATGTGTTTATTTTACACTGTCGATTCCCTGGAAGTGTGTGTTGTCTTGTATCACTCGTTCCTGGATTTCTCTGAGTCGTATTAAATGATCTTGAAGGAGCATGCCCACTCTAACGGTCTCTTGCTCCTGAGTGAATATAGCTCTCCTTCCACCTGCATGTGGCAGCCTTGCAGTTCTACAAAAAGTAGATGTGCAGTTACAAAAAATATTCATGCAGTACAATACATACAGTGATGAACTTTACAAATGTCTATTGAAACAGCTGCATATAGTGGAGTACAGTCAATTTGCAATTACAAAAATACAGTAGCATACTGTACCTGTTCTCTTCTCTGAATGTCCTTACTGTGGTGGACACAGAAAATCGGCTCAAATTGGGGTGCAGTCTAAGTCCTGCTTCCCTCATTGTCAGTCCGTGGACTATAACATGGTCTATGACTGTTGCTCGAATTTCATCAGATATTTCCACTCTTTGTCTTCCTCTTCCTATTCGTCCTCCTCTTCCTCTTTCTTGCCCTCCTCCTCTTCCTCGCCCACCTCGCATACGCACTTGTCCTTGTCCTCTCACATTGTTTCTTCTATCCATTCTCAGACTTCCCACCTTCAACCACCTGTTTGCTCTCTGAACTGGCTTATATTGGTTGTGTCACATCATTTGATACAAGTGAAATCCATTTTGAGTGATTGTGTTTAATCAATGACATGTGTTCTCTATTTGTATTTGATTGTTGCCACTTGTGTTTACCAGTATGGATGACATGTGCATTACAGTGCAGAATGTGTTTTGAGACTGAGAATGTGTTTAGAGTTTTGCTGAAAAGTCGAAGTGAGATCTGCAAATTGTGTTTTACCATGTGACACAGTTTAAGGTATTGACAACAGACTGCACAATTAGCTAAATGAGTTCAGGCAACTGAGAACTTTGTTCAGCCAATGGGTTTTAGTGTTTTAGCAATTGAGAAATACTGTAATTGCATCCCCCACTTGGGTCCTTTCCTTGTGTCTTAGTCCTTCCAGGGATGCATGGAGGAAACCATGCGAGGAGCAAGGAAACGACAATTAAGAAACTTGAGAAGTACCCATTGACAGCACTGTGTATGGCGTCACCCTTGTCCGTGTGACCTCATGCACGTGCACGAGAGAAACTAGACGGGGACAAAAACACTCCAGAGGGAAACACTAATACAACTGAAAAAACAAATGGAAAAATTGGGATTTAAAATAGGATCAGATACTCCATAAACTATCTTTAGGTTTCAATTTATTATTTAAATTTAAAAAAAGAAAAAAAGAAGTATATCTTGTGTTTTATTCATCTATTTTAACTCCATTTTCTCTGTGTTCGACTTCTATAACAGTGTTTGGTTTATTGTAACTCTAGATCAGACACTGATATGATAGATATGATAAATGTGAACTTCAGAACACATTTTTTTCCTCTGAGTTTCATCATATTTGTATCAACGGAGGTATGACCAAATGTTATAATTAATACACAGCCTACATTATAGACTACATCACAGACTTCATGAAAAAAAAGAGAATCTCATATTTCCATGGAAGCAAAAAACCAACATAGCAAATTGGACAAAATAAAAAGTAAAAATAAAAAATGGCACTTTCTCGTTGATGTTAAAATGTTTCTTATGAGATCCTATTCATGTTATAAAATGATATTTTTCATGTTAGTCACTACACATTGTTTTAAGAACAAACTTTTCATGTCATAACAACATCTTGTTTTATCAAAAATCGTATTGTTACAACACAAAATCAACAAATCTCTTTAAAACAAGAACAGTTTGTCCTCGTAACATGATACGTAGTATAACCAGAATCTTCCTCACATTCCTATATGTCATTAACAAGAAACATATCATGTTATGACATGAGAAGGGTCTAGTTCACACAAGATAATGTTTCTGAGCTAAAATGTGTTTGTCATGTTGGCAGCAGGACTCTAGTTTTGGCTCAGGTCAGTAAGTCAGGGGTCCTTTCCAGGATTGGGGTCAGGTTTTGGTACCTGAAGACTCTACTCCATGGTGTGTGATTAAAAAAGCACTGATGATAAAGTGTGTGTGTGTTTGACAATATTCACAGTTGATTGGCACCATTTTTTCAGCAGCAGCTTCGGTTCTGAAAATGTCCGAGCTGCTCTCCCGTCTCTGGCTCGTTCCTGCTGGACTAGCAGTTGTGGCGAGACGCTCCTGCGAGTCCGTCCAGCCCTCTCTGCTGACAGGCCGGTCCTCCTCTGTCCTGCCTCGCTGAGGCTGGGTATCCGAACAACAAGGCACTGGTAAACCCTGACGCTGAAGGAAGAAGGGAGCGACAGCCCCCGACTTCCAGGACCTTGTCCACCGCCTCCAGCGTCCGGAGGTACAATCAGCTGACACCTGCTGTCCACTGGCCGCTCAGGAGGAGGAGCCCCGCCTGCCGTGATGTCCTGTGTAGCTCTGAGTGTCAGGGCCAGAGAGGACGTGAGGTGGAGACCAATTCGTCCAGAAGGAGACTGAGCATAGATGTGCAACTTAAACATAAACACAAACATCTGTATCCCTGAAGATTGCTTAAATGAGATTTGGCACACAGTAGCACTACATCATAGGTGGGGGTGGGGGGTTAAACAGATCACAGTGTCCAGCAGTCTCCCTGGATCCACACTCTCTTTTGTAGATCCCTCACATTGTGGAATACCTGGCACCAAACAACCAAGAGAGAATATTAAAAACAGGTTAAATCAGGACAAAAACAATGGGTTGTTGGGGATACTTTACCAGTGCAAATCAGCTTTAATCTGATGGATGCTCTGGACACGATCTGTTCACTTCAAACCACTCATCAATGCAGCTAAGTAAGGAAGAAGAGTGAAACACAAGGACAGATAATTGTACAGTAGTTCTCATAAAAACTCCAACATGTTGGATCTGGTGACATCTAGTGGTGACCACCCTTCACCACTAGATGTCACCAGATCACCAAATCAAGTGTTTTTCCTTCATCGTTCCCTGACAATGTTTTGGTAGTGAGCTGCGTTGGAGAGAAAAAGTAAAGCAAGAGAAAGAAACCTTCTTACCCTTTATGGTAGATACAGAGGCAGGGCAGGCGGGCGATGGTGTCTCCCTGCACCAGCTCCTCCAGGCATATTGCACATTCTCCTGCATCCTTGGTCAGGACGTCCTCTGTAATATGAAAGTAGGTTACACACAAAGAAACTGCAGCAAAGCATGATATATATGATACATGTTTCTGTATGTTTAAGTTGTAAAACCATCAACCAGCCAGGACGGCAGATGAAAATTTGCCTGCACAGCTAAATCTGGCATATTATGATAATTAATGAGCATCATCCCTTATTCAATAAAATACACATAAACATGTGAACATTTGTCTTCGTTTACCTTAAGTTTTTTTTGTGCTTCTGGTTATTCAATTTTTCTGGAGAGGTATACCGTTTAACAGGCACTGTTCTACTGAATTATTATTACTGTTATTGTAAGGAAAGTTATTTTTGTACGAGACTAGTAAAGTTTTTATCACCATGTTTTATTTCTTAACCAACATTTTAGGGATCTTTGTGCTTTTTACTTTGAATTGATTTATGTGAAGAAAAAAAAAGTATTATATATAAATATATATATAATATATATATTATATATAAACCACAAAAAAGGAAAGAAAATAGTTGTTTGCTGCTATATTAATGCTCTGAATCCCGTATATGGAACCTTTAAAATATTATATTTTCCTGTAGACGGTAATTCAAATGAAAACAGTTTATTGTACGCAGGAATTCATTGCAACCCTCCCACTAGATTACGATATCTTGTGTGCAAAGTTCACCTGTGGTCGGTGTTAGAGGAAGCTCATGTGTTCCTCTGGTGACGATGAATATACACAGCAATATTCATGCCAATCTGTTGTTGACACTCATAGGTGCAAAATCAACCCAGAATTCCACCTCTGCAACCAGCCATGATGTGTATAATAGTTACAATATACGTATAGATAATATATATATGTATAGAATAAGATAAGTTTGTATTGCATATACAAAAAGTATATATATACACATGCATAACTTTATAGTGTTATGAATAATCTATGTGCAGCATACCAGGCTGTTCTAACTATAACTATGAAGAGTCAGGTGATGTATTACAAAGAGAAAATCCCCACAGAGAGGCGAGTGGACTTTCACCAGGGAGACTGGTCATGTCCCAAGTGAAACCAAAAGTCAACTTCCATACTTCAGCAACACCACTTCAGTACGGATTGTAACCCAAACCACCATCTTCTCCTAAACCTACCCAAGTTTAGTTGCTCAAACCCTGCAGCGGCTTCCACAGGCGCACTGATGCTCGTGTTGCTGGCCATTTGTAGGAAAGTGTACGAAAAATAAGAACTTTTCACAAGATATCATTCAGTCATATGAGGATACGTTAATTATAGACACATTATACAGTAATACTACAGTACTGTGACTATATAATACAAATAAAAAGATTACTATGATATAGTATAAACTATATATAATTATACAAAAAAACACAATAACAATAATAATACTAAGATGTAGTTTTAAAGTAACATGCTTGTGTTGAATGTCACAACGACTTATAGTACTTCCTTAGTAATACTACACACAGTATACATAAGAATGCAGGTGTACTGTTGTAAGTGTCTCCACTACTACCTTCATATCTTTCATGCATACCCAAGTTGTAATTCTGTTATTACCAAAATATCCCTGAAGGCAGCATTGATGTGTTGGCTCACTTTGAAATATTTTCCTGTCTGTGTTACTGCACTCAATCTGGGCTGAATGGCCACCTGGAAAACTAAACCTCTGTATCCCTTCTGTGTGTGTGTGTGTTAACCCTCAGCAGTTCTCATCTTTTCCTGCTATGCATAGCATTGGTCCGGGTCTAAAGTGAAAGTCAGAGTATGCACCATTAAACCCGTCACCTGCAGCAAAACACACAGTCATTAGAACTGTCCTTATGTAACAGTGGATTAACCCACATAGGCCCAGAAAGCTAGTTATTATGGGCTGCAGCACAGCTCAGCTCGGCTGAGGGGGAAACATCTTTAATGACCTGTGCCGGTTCATTCATTCACTCATACAGTCAGATAGACAGATTGAGAATACTGATGTATGCTGCAGATACTCGCTTTCTTATTACTGTTCTCTTTCGTTGCTGGCCATTATTGTTCTCACTAGTGTCATAACCCAGCTCCTAGGCCATGACAAATATGGACGAGACACAAGGGATGGTGATAAAGTAAAGTATTTATTTTAACTAAATAAAGAAGTAATTACCTTTGTGAAGTGTGTCAGTCAGTAACATCAGTAATGTGAACGTGGATGCGTGTGAGATGAAGTGTGGGGTGTTGTCAGCGAAACCAAAGACCAAAACCAAAATATAACGGGCAGCCACTGGCAGAGATCACTCCACGTACGCCGGAGAAAGACCAGGGCAGAGCAACACTGGAGCAGGGCTTTTATGCTCCAGGACCAGGGCCCCGTTCCTCGTACATGCACTGTAAACCCAAATTTATTTCAAATTCAACTTTTGAGTAGTCATTACTTATACTTTCATGTTTTGTAAAACTAAACAACTGTGTCGTTACTAAATCTATTTAATTGTTTGCACTAATCAGCTGAAATATTGAGTGCAATGATCATGTTTAGCAGAGGTTACGTTTCTGTAAGGGCGGGGGGGAGGGGCCGTTTGAATTTCACTCGATAAAGCATTAGTGCCGTGTGCAGTGCAGTGACTAGTCCAAAGGAGTCCGCTCCTCCTGCGTCCGACCGTGAAATGTAACCTGGTTTTGACGGAGCTGCGGGATCTCGGAAACAACTTTACACCAAGTGGAATGGTGAGTGTGTACTCTCACCATATTGACTGTAATGTTAGATATCATTCTGGGAGCATTTATTTCTAGTAAGCTAAACGTTAACGCTAGCTGAGTGTTAGCACTTTAGCATGTGCTGTGTTTTAAGCTAGCTGACGATAACGTTACGTTAGCTTTTAAAAATGGTGTTTGGTTAGGTTGCACAGGAGTTATTTATTGCATTTATAGCAGTAACTTTGCTAGCTTCTCAAGGCAAGAGGTCATTAGTTGGTTATTAGCAGAGGCTGGGTAACGTTTTGCAGTGGAGTTAATGTTACTGGAACTGGGTTGTTGAGCTGAAAGTTGAGCTAATAGTTTTCTTCTTGTTTTCACAGGTTCTTGTGTATATTGTGAGTTCATAAGTCGACTCCGGGCGGATCCGCCCTCAGGTCGCCCCCGGATTGCGCACCGTCAAACAGCGGACTCGCTGCGGCCACCGGGCGTATCCGCACATCGAACGCGCCTTTTCCCCCCCATTCAAATACTGCAGGCAGGTAACAGGCAGCCTACCAGTGGCGGCTGGTGGAACATGTTCTAGGTAGGGCCATCCTATCAATTTCAGCAAACATCCCAGTATGATTTAATGCAAAAAAATGAAAGTATCAAACACGCATTACTACTTTGCAGTTAAATATTTAACATTTATTCCAACAAGAAAAAACACAGTAAATAACACTTATACACATATAATATAATATAATATAACATGTTCATTTATTGAGATGCCCCTATGGGAGGTAAAGATCAGGAGAAGTAAACATGAATACTGTAATAATAATAATAATGTAATTATGAATACTGATTTTAAATTAAGCTATGATGAGTTTTCACTGTTAATTTAACATCTCTATTACATGTTGATGCCTCCATGACCAAGTTAAGCAGATGAGACTGAGGACAGCTATGTAGAATAAAAGATGTTCACTTTGCCTAATATGTAGCTTGACAGAGTTCTCATGTGTGTCCTGGTGTTCTCATGTTTCCTTACCTCCTCATCCCTCACTCCCTAACTGTCCATGCTGGATCTGTCCCCGTTGTTTAAAAAAGCTAAATAAATTATTAGCATGGCGTCATCCAGCTAGCCAAACCTGTCTGGTGTACAGCTAGTACAGAAGCTTCGCATGTACTGCTTCCCTTTCCCGCGAGTCTGCTGTCTGAACACGAGAACACGCGAGATGAGAACTAGACACGAGCCCTGGCGAGAGACACAGGCACTCGCAGCCGTGGGCCAGATGATAATGGCCCTCCCGGAAGTCTTTTTAGGGCGCTGATTGGCTAAATTGTAAGTCACTCATTTATTTTTTTAATCAGCTCAGCTGCTTATTATGTTCAACGATGATGTTGGGAAGAGAATACACTGGAAATGGATAAATGGGAAAAAGTCCTTCAGCCAGATTGAGTCGAAGACTTTGCTCCTGCGTAAGTAACTGTAATATTTAATGAAAACAATTTGAAGTCACCCAGAGTACACAGACGTCATGGAGACCAGCTGCGAGCTCGAGCCATTGCTCAACCTGATATTGATGTCACTGAATCACAGGCTGAACTGGGTGATGGTGAAGACTGCAGCAGTTCTCAGGAAGTTGTCGACGCTAACATGCAGACACCCGAGCTTCTGGAGCCCGAACCAGTGGCTCTGAGGCACTCAAACCGATTGACTAAACCGCCAAAGCGATATATGCCATAAGACTGTATACCCCTACAGCGGACTGTATCCTTGAGCTTATACTCAGACAGACAACCTAAAAACACATACCTCATACATAAGGGAATGTCGGATGATGTAAAATATTGTGTTTAACTTAGGCCATATGTTGTTGTTAAAAGTATCAGGAAACTGTTATTCAGTTAAGAATGCTTGTTGTTGTTCTCAGTTAAAAGGGGGAATAATGTGGTGTATTGATCACATTACGTTACATGGTTGAAATGAGTACAAATGCTTTTGGACCTCAGTGAACACTGTCCTTTCATAGTAACTGTAGCGCGCATGCGGAGTACTGAGATAAGAGCTATCCATGGCCGAATAAAGTAAACAACGTTACATGTGCGTCCGCCTCGTAAATACAAAACACATACATTGCGAACACCACACGCCGCAGCCGAGCATTGACTGTCTCACAGACTGGATGCAGCCTTGCGCCGTTTTGCGAGTGGTACATTTTAGTACAGTGTCGGCGATGCGGAGAACATCGGGAAAGCTGCATGCCGTGCTGTTCGTAAAGTTTATTTGGCGCTTAATAAAGTAAAATCGTATCTATATTTTCCCTCCACGAGATGCACCGTGATCAGGACCAGTCCGATGCAAAGAGCCGCACACTAGCCCGAATGCAGCACAACAATGGAAGTGGAAGCAGTGCTCCTGCCCATCCAAATGTGAAAGTGCAACAAAAAGACGCCGCCCCTAAAATGAATGCATAATCGTGAAATAATCGTGATCGCAATATTGATCAAAATAATCGCGATTATGATTTTGGCCATAATCGTGCAGCCCTACAGCAGGCACATTTAAAGACATATAATCTGATTGATTGGGGTGATGAGGCACTTAAAATGAGCCTATACATTTCCCCAACACTTACGCATTTAACTTGTCTGCGATATTTTGCCATGCTTCTTGTCTAGCCCTCGCAGCGGTGTTAGACTTTGCCGTGATTATGGTCTTGAATTCCTCATATGCGTTCATGATCATCTCCTGCTCGTCAGCGGAGTAAAATGAGGCTCTTTCTTTGAGTTTATTTGCCATTGTACTGTTAGAAAATCATGGTTTCGGTGATCGACGCTTCCCCCTTTTGAAGTAGGACGGGCACACGCAATTATCCTGATCCTGATAGTCTGGTTCGAATTAACGAGAGTGTTTGAGCGCGGATCAGCCTTTGAGAAACCGAGATAGCCTGACATCAATCATCAGGTTAATTTAGGCTGGCTAATAGGACATTTGATCGACTTGGTTGAACCACGTGCGAGGAACGGGGCCCTGGTGCTCTGCATCAGGTAATCAGCCACGACTGCTGTTAGAGGCCGGGCCGTCACAGTAGCTACACACACACTGGAGGATACGGTGAGATAGGACGCTTGTCTGTGGGTTCACATGCAGTAAGACCAGCACAAAATTACTTTTTCTAATTTACAATTATTGCAAAAGGAACAGCTGGCTGAGCCCAATCAAATTTAACTCTAGAGTATGTTATTTTTTCATGTCAATAATATTGTTTATGTCGTTCATGCGTGCAGTGAGTCAGCAGGAGGTCAGCTGGCTTGGCCAGAGAGAGGCTGTGACGCACATGTGATCAACCTGTTCAGCCTGTGTGACCAGTGAGCAACTTTCACTGGAATGAATGGGGCATCATCTTTAAATATGTGTTTGATGCCCAGGAGTTAGCTGAGCATAAAGACTGTGTTTTTAGGTTATGCCATCTGTTTCAGTCTTTATGCTAAGCTAGGCTAATTGCTTCCTGACTGACTGTTAATCCTTCCATCTCACTCTCAAAGCAATTCAATATATCATCTGTATCTCACGTATTTCTATTCACATTGACACTGATTGTGCAACCAACTTCTGGTAGTCACAGAGGTTTAGGTGGTTCTATGCTCCAAATATGACATTAATGTGGGCTTCTTTGTAGCCATACGCTGAGTGTCTTCACTCTCGTTTTGGAACAAGCTTTGTCCACTTGGCGTTTCCCCAAACTATTTTAGCATTCTATTTTGTCCGCCATTTTCGTAGCTTCCTCTTGGACGCATGCTTACGATCTGACAGCTGGTCGCTTTGTACTTCATTGATGCAAAGAAATGTCCCACACATTGCAAAATCAGAAGATAGGTCAGAGTCAGAGGGCAGGGTCTCTGCAGATCCAGACACCACCACAAACTTCTGTCAGATGTGATGATTGAGAAGTATTATTTTTGTATGAGTCTACAAATTGTTTATTCTGAAAATCCTACTCATTCTGCCCATCTAAGATGCCAAACCTTCTAGTTTCATGGACCATTAAATATTGTCTCTGTATTCAGCTGGAAGATATATTTAAAAAAAAAAATTTGGCAACCCTGATCAATAGCTAGACTACAGACAACAGTTTAAAATATCTCTTTGACCTCTGTAATGACCAGGGTTGGGTACCGAAAACCGGTGCTGGTATGGTACCGGTTCCTATACGTCCGGTATCTACCGGACCGAAATGCAATGCAGATTTAGGTGCTTCCTTTCAGTGCCTGAGACGATTGAAATACTTTTTTTTACACTCTGATGACTCCGTCCTAGGTTAGCTCGTCCTAGGGCCGATGCTAACAATAGCATCGGTCCTCCGCTCCTCACTCATAATATTATTACAACCGGACGAGCCGTGGGCGCTTAGAAACAAACCCCTCCATCATTCTGACGAAGCTTCGGCCATGATTTATTGAAAAAAACAAAAAACGAGAACGAGATCTGTCATAAGGCTGGCAGACTACTGACTTCCTCCAACGACATCCGGGTACTTAGCGCTGCCGCTCATAAGCACAACAACACAGACACGCAAAACTTTCTTCTTCTTTGAGGTGTAGTGGCGGTTGGCAAATGACGAATTGGCGCATTAGCGCCACCAACTGGTTCAATAAAGTAAAAGAAGTCAGGAGAGGTCTTATTTTGCAAGAGAAGGCAAATATGCTCATATTTCTGCAAAATAATTGCTGAAGTTTGAAGCTGTAGTGTGTGTACAGAGTGTGTGTGTGTTTTGTATTTATTTTAATTTAAGTATACTGTAAACTGTTAACAGTTAATATATTGTTCATAGTTTGAAGTTAAAAAGTTTGAAGCTGTAGTTTGAAGCCAAGTGTTTTGTATTTATTTTAGTGCTGGGCAAGTTAACGCGTTCATTTCGCATTAACGCATTCATTAATTAACGCCGATAATTATTTTATCGCGCGTTAACGCATTTTTTAAATTTATTATAATTTATTTTTTTTTTTTATTGAAAGACAAGAGACAATACATATACATAACAACAAGAGGATGACAAGAACAGTGAGATAAAAGCCAGCAAACATCCTATCGTCAGACTCATGTTTCATGCAGAAAACTGCTTGCAACTCAACGACTCTAAGACGGAGGTCCTAGTTATTGCTCCAGAGGAGTTTGTCCCCATGATCAGGCAGATTATTAGTCCACTCTCCTCTGCTGCCCATTGCAACCTGCGCAATCTTGGGATTTTCTTTGATCGATCCATGTCGTTTGACCCTGATGTTAAGCAGCTGTCCAGGTCATGTTTCTTCCATCTAAGAAATATCAGTAAACTGAGATCTGTAGTATCAACACCTGAATTAGAGATGATCATACACACATTTATCTCTTCACGCATTGACTACTGCAACTCACTTTTCACATCACTCAGTGTATCTGCTCTTAACCGTCTGCAGGTCATCCAAAATGCTGCCGCCAGATTACTCACCAGGACAAATCGACGGTCTCACATCACCCCCGTACTCCGATCTCTCCACTGGCTTCCTGTAGCATCTCGGATACACTTTAAAATTCTCACCATCACTTACAGAGCACTTCACGGTCAGGCTCCGACTTATGTAGCTGATCTACTTCGCCCCTATTCACCCGCCCGCACTCTCAGGTCAAATGCTCTAGGTCTTCTGTCAGTCCCACGCACACGATTTAAGACCCGTGGTGACCGAGCCTTTGAGGCAGTGGCCCCGAGGCTCTGGAATGCTCTGCCTGCAACTCTGCGCCTCGCAGATACTGTGGATACCTTTAAAATCCAGCTCAAAACCCACCTGTTTAGGCTGGCGTTTGTGTAAAAGTAAACCCATGTCCTAGACCTGCTCTTAAAATATGTTTTCCATTTTTATTTTATTTTTAAATTTTCTCTGTGTAGATAATTTATTGACCCTAGGGTCACATTGTGTTTTTTATGCTTTTAAATGTCTGCTCTGTTAAGCCCTTTGTGATACTACTGTCTGTGAAAAGCGCTATATCAATAAAATTCATTCATTCATGTTTATCGTTTTGTATTGGAGATGTGATGTCCCTTCAGGGTTGCCGTAGAGAAAAGGCGACTTCCGCTGCTCTCCCTGGAGACTACTGGACATCGCTGCGGTAAAGTCAGCAGACACTCAGATCTCCGTGGTCAACTCAGCAGACACTTACATGTTAGTGCACCTATATGCTGAAATTCACGGTAAACGCATTTAAACGGCACCGATCGGGAGCGAGCGAAGGACTGTGAAAGTTAGTGGAAACATTAACCTGAGACAACATCCGGTTTCTTCAGACGAACAATCCGGTTTTCAGAATAAGATGCCAACAAAGTATGAATTATATTCACATTAAGTATGAAACATGCTACCTGCATCTCGTGAACCAAATGTTATTGCCCTTTTGGTCATATAGCAGTACGTTTAAAATAAAACTGCGCAATACACTCCTTTTGAATTCATTATTGAACTTTGCCATAACAATGCCAAAAAAATTGCCAAAAAAATCCATGCGATTAATCGCGATTAAATATTTTAATCGTTGCCCAGCACTAATTTATTTATATTTATAGTATACTTTAACAGTTAATATATTGTTCAATTTGAAGAAAAAAGTATCGGTTCAGGCACCGTTTAGGCACCGGTATCGGAAAAAACCCAAACGATACCCAACCCTAGTAATGACCCCAGCAGGGGATCAGCAAAGAGCTTTTACTGCAGCGGGCTGATCGCTGAGCTGTAGTTTCCTGTCTATGGTGTTTACTAGAATGAACAACTGGGCTCTGGCAGTGTCATCAGTCTGTTCCACAGCAGGTTGTAAATCTGAAACAGGGTCGTGAAAAATGTCATGCTGCAGAATGCGGCTCTCTGGAAACATGCATACAGGGGGCTGTGATGTTGTGTCCATGTGACAGCTGCTGTTTGTGTGTGTCTGGGTCATGAACCAGTGCTGGATATATTTAGGTGTAAATAAAGAGCACTACAAGGCCAAACCACAAGTCCTATTGACTGAGGTGTGGGGAAGTTTCACCTGGATCTTTGCTGTTTCTGCTGTGCAGGTTTCCGGCAGTAGCATTCTGATTGGCTGTGTCAATCATTAACAAATGATGTCAGTGACAGATTGTAAGAGGTCTTTGGTGGCAAAAATAATCTGTTCTGTCTTTTCACAATGTACTTGTGATACTTGACGTAAAAAACATGTCAAATTAGACAAGAAAAAACATCACTCAATAGCATGCAAAAAAAGACTAGACTGTTGATGTATTGCACAAGCTGAAGAGTGTGTGTGTGTGTTATAGTGGAGGGCAGTCTTTGCATGCCTAAAAGCAAACAACTGAGAGGAACATGAACATGCTGATTACAGTCCTTCAGGGTCATGTGAGCCAATGTGTGCATGTGCGTGTGTGCAGGCAGTCAGCAGGAAGGCCTGAGCGGGTGATTATCTTATTAGAATGGCCACAAACACCACGGAGCAGCTGTGATCACTGGGCTAAGTGACCATGATGTGGGGACACACGCACATCCACACCGCTCAACAAGTTCACATGGACTGTGTTGTTTGTTGACCCTCATCTTTACACCACATGCCCCCTATTTAAAGACAGTTTGAAGGACTCAGTCTCATCAGGACACATGTATATATAGTACATCAAGAGACACGCTGGAGGGCACAAAAGAGGTCTGCACACTTTTAGTTCACACTATTGCTTCATGAACAATGGCCAAGTCCGGGATTGTGGAATCTTTATGAGAAATAAACCATATTTCTTAACAGTGTGCAGACCTCCTTTGTGCTCAACAGTTACGTTTGTGTCTTTTGTCAGAGTATTTTTGTCAGGATGTGCACACTATTGGTCCCTCTTCAAAAGACATGTTGGACACAAAAAATATTTAAACAAGGCTAGGACTTTACAGCCATGCAGAGGGATGTAGACCGTGGGTATAAGTTGCCGTGTGTCTCAAGCGGATTGCCCTCACCTTCCACCATCCATATGGTAAGGGCACCATTGCTGCATCCTGGGCTTAGTGCCACCCTATGATTGTGATTGGTATAAATAAATACAAACAAGCTCGTTTTCTTTTCTTCCCTATTGCAGAAGGATAACGTGTGGAGTCGGACCTTTCTTCAGCACTGACACGGTGATGTGGAGAAAGGTCTGCCGATGTGAGACTAGCAGCCATGGCTCTGTGACACAGTACTTAGCTAAATGCTTGCACATCTTAGTTTATCGTGTTAGCACGCTAACATTTGCTAATTAGTGCTAAACATTAACTACAGCTGAAAATGTCATTCATTTTGCTGGTTTTTGGACATAACTATGTCGAATCATCAATCAACTATGGGTTTATGGGTGCACAAAGCACTGGGTCATAATTAGGGGTGGGAATCGCCAGAGATCTCGCGATACGATATTATCGCGATACTCCGATATTATCGCGATACTTTCACGATATTCTGAGTATTGTGATAACATATATTGCGATTTATTACTTTTTTCAAATTCAAATGATGTCCCCAAAGGAAAACTGTGTCAACATGTTTTATCTAATAAGATAAAGTTTTCAGTCTGTTCATCTCACTTCAATCATTTTTATTGCAGCAGAATATGATCGTCAAGCAGACAGACTGACCAACAATGTCATAAATGTTGCATGAACCTGACAAACTGAACAGTTTGTATTACTACATAGTCCAACCTAACTGTCAAACCTGTGGACTCAGTATATGAACTATAACTGATATAAGTAGGATATCAGAGTTATATAACTCAGCATAACTTGTGATGCGTGGACGTCGAGGGCAGAGAGACAGGTATGCGCTGCACTCTCCCCATGAGCCGGCTACTGTTGGCAGATTTAACCCCGTTGTGAGGTCAGATGTCTCTTTGTTTTGATCAACTTCCTACCAATCACGCTGACCCAGGACCTTTTCTGACCTCAGCAGAAAACAACTCAGCACCATCTAGTGGACTGAAAAAGCAATTGATTTGATTTTTCTAAAAAGATTTTTTTTTTTTTAGTTTATAAAATAAAAAATCAATACTTGGCGTCCATGTATTGATATAATATCGCCACGCAAAATATCGCGATACTATGCTGTATCGATTTTTTCCCCCACCCCTAGTCATAATGCATACATTTTGTCAAATGTACAAAAAATGTACTACTGGACATCGCTGCGGTAAAGTCAGCAGACACTCAGATCTCCGTGGTCAACTCAGCAGACACTTACATGTTAGTGCACCTATATGCTGAAATTCACGGTAAACGCATTTAAACGGCACAGATCGGTAGTGAGCGAAGGACTTTGAAAGTTAGCGGAAAGATGAATGTGAGACAACATCCGGTTTCTTCAGACGAACATCCGGTTTTCAGAAGTATGAATTACATTCACATTAAGTAGAAAACATGCTGCCTGCATCTCGTGAACCAAATGTTATTGCACTTTTGTTCATATAGCAGTACTTTTAAAATAAAAGTGCGCAATACACTACTTTTGAATTCATAATTGAACTTTGCCACAACAATGCGATTAAATCACAAAAAAATCCATGCGATTAAATATTTTAATCGTTGCCCAGCACTAGTAATAATACAAAAAAGTTTCAGAAAGATTACCCAAGATTTCACAGGGAAGTAGACCGCAAACAGAGTATCACGTTACATACGCCTCTGTAAACTGTGGTTGCATATTTCATGAGGACGTTTTTTGAACACTGATGATCATCTATACTAGGATAATTATAAGCCTGTTGGAAGGACGAAGGTGTCATAATTACACATCCTGCATTTATTCTTTTTGTGATATTTTCTTATATTTCTATTACTTTTTATTTATCATATATTATCTTATATTGAAGTTAGTTTATTTAACATACTGTATATTTCTTCTTCGAAGTCTTTGTTCATTCAGTAAAAAAGAAAGAAAATAACTTTAAGTACAGAGGTAAAAATAAAACACTAAAGTGTGGTTTCCATGTTGTACTACCTTGCCATTTGCAAGGTCCTTCATCATTTCAAGAGCCAATTGTAAAAATAAATGTTATTTCTTGTTTCTATTATCTTATATTATCTTAGATCAAACCTAGTTTCAAAAAAAAAAAATCATAATACCGGTAGTTCTATTTTCTCACTGATTGTTCTGCAGCTACACAGTTTGTCTTTCGTAACTTATGTATATTATATTAGTGAGTCCTACCATTATACGTTACTCTGGGTTTGGTTAAACACAAGACCAGGTGAAGATCCATCTCATCCGAGGATACAAACTTGGAACACACAGGGCACTTGAAGCCTGGAAGAAAGAAAGGAAGCACACCCACACACACACACAATGTCAGAAGAATGATACGCTGAGGGAATCGTCTTAATCATTAAGTTCTCAGGTGGTCTGCTTTTCTCTGCAGCACCATGTATCCTGGTGTTTTAGGACTGCTTTTTCACTGACCACTTGTCAGTTTGTCCAGTTATATCTAGCCTCAGAAGCTATTGATGCAAACTGCCCAGTTGTATTTACTTATTATGTACATGTATTTATTGCAAACAAATGGGAAACACAACACATCACTATCTGTGGATAACCCAGGAAAGCCTTGCCCTCCCAGACACAACTGCTACCAGCAGCTAATGTTATAGTAAGGGGTCACTATTAAACATAACAGGAAAACTAGCCTGATTATCATGGCTATGTTATAGTCCTTATGCTTTTCTACACTACATTTATATACTACCCATGAATGTCTTCAGAGTTGCCACACAGTATTCAAATAGTGTCAACTCATCTGTCAGCCGGTCCCATATTACATTGGTGTAATGCAGAGATCTGCCTATTCTTTAAAACACATTTTAAAACACAATACAAAGCAATGCTTGCCCTTGTATTGCAGTTTGCAGTGCCCTCTGAACAGTTTTTGACTACTACCATTTGGTCAGTAGGCAACTTTGCATCAAGGCTGACAGACATGAGTACAGAGGCTGACTGCTGCTGAAACAAGGCTGATGAGAGGGAGTTTTGCTGCTACATTAACAATTTGATCCACTGTTAAAGTAAAAATATCACAGTGGCGCTTTAAGGATTCCAATTTAGTAACAGCTTTCACCAGGTTGGCAATCCCTTTGATTTGTTGACCTATATTTGTAAAAAGCACCGAACAGCCAGATGCCCCTTTTTATTTCACATGTGGCAGCCGGGGTGGGCGAGCCCAGGGAGTAGTGATGGCAGGAAGATACTACAGACTACCAGAGAGAAAGGGATTGCACTTTGCACACGCTCCCTTAGTGCCAGCAGGCAATCAGCGCAACAAGGCACACCTGAGAGAGCCGGCCAGTGGAGCTTCATGGGCGGATATAAAAGGAGAAGGAAGATGTGAAGTTGGAAGAGTAACTTAGGTGAAACCATTCAAGACGGTGAGATATTGTGAGACTACTTAGCAAACGACCCTGGAACGGAAGACGACCCCAACTGGATTGCCCCCGGCTACTGACCCCTGCTTGGAGGAGAACGACGCCCCTGCCCAATCCCTGGACCGTACGAGAATTGCACCTTGTGTATCAGACCCCGGAACTGCACCTAGACCCTTCTCTTGCTTAACGGACTTGTATTGGCTGTGTGGCTGCTGTGTCGTTACCAATACCCCAGTAAAGTATTTGATTGCCACGTCTTTAAGTCTCCGTGTCTTTATAAGTATTGCATATTGTCCAGTAACACCCCTGACCACCCCGGGGGCTGTTACAGTGGTGGAGAATGTGGGCAGACTTGATCGCTCCTTTTTTGACGGGCACCGCGCAACGGGCTTACCAAGACCTAGCCAATATTTCACCCGTCACCTACGCAGCACTGAAGGAGGAAGTGCTTCAGCGTAGCGGGGTGACTCTTCTGACAAAAGCGCAGCGATTTCATGAGTGGAATTATGATGCCACCCTCTCTCCAAGAGCGCAACTGTATGATATCACGCGGATCACTACCGCCTGGCTGATGTCGGAGCCCCTCTCATTTTCCCCCCTTGATCGGGTAATCATGGATAAGTTACTGAGGTCATTACCGTTTGAAGCAAAAAAATTGGCAGGACAAAAAAATCCCCGCAGTCTCGAGGAACTGACTGAGGTAATGGAGGGCTGGCAAGCGGCGCAGGCTCTGGTGCGTGGGGGAAGACCGCCCAAGATGGAAATATCCACCCGGCCCCGACTGTTGAAACATGGAGATTCCCCACGAGAGCCGGCCATGAGGACCCCTCCCGTGGAAACCCCCCAGCGCAGATCCCTGTTAACCCCCGACACCCGCAGGTGTTATGACTGTGGTGAGATGGGACATATTGCCTGGAACTGCCCACAGCGGGGGGACGCCCCCATGCCCACAGCTAGCGAGACTAGTCACCCCTGTGGACTACTGACCACCTGTTGGGCCCAACAGGGCGATTCGGCCCCACTCACCCCAGTACGAGCGAACGGGCATGACGCGGCCGCCCTGGTCGACTCCGGCAGCGCCGTCACCCTCGTCCGCCCCGACTTCGTCGAGCTACCCTACCTGAAAAGTACAGTATCAGTCACCTGTATTCACGGGGAGACCAGAGACTACCCCACCGCGATCCTAGAGCTTCACACCACCCAGGGGAAGAGCACCGGACCGGCAGGGGTGGTACCCGACCTACCGGTGGACCTCCTGATCGGAAGGGACTCCACTGTCTTCCCGGGGCTATGGAGAGGCCGGGCCAACGGGAAGAAAGCCCCACCACGAAAACCACACCGCACGCCAGGAAAGTTGTGTGGGTTTCAGGGGGCCGACCCCCTGAGCTCCACGTCCCCCCTCTCAGAAGGCGCCGCCAGCGCCGCCGTCCGGGCCGCGGAAGCCGCCATTCGTCCAGCCAGGGAGGAGGACCCTCTTCCAGCCCCCGAAGAAAGGGATCCAAGCCAGGCCAGTGAGGACGCCTGGGCTGATTTGTTCCCACTAAACCCCGAGGACCAACCCCTGCCTGCCCCTCTAGCGGGACGCTTCGGGACCGCCCAGCTGGAGGACGCCAACCTCCAAAATGCCCTGCGACAGGTGTCCGTGGTGGACGGCAAACCCATGGATGGGGTAAGACAAATAATTTACCCTCACTTTGCCATTAAAGCTAATTTGTTGTATCAAGTGGTAATGAAGGACGGGGCACCCCTTGAGTTGTTATTGGTGCCCCGCCCTTTTGTGTCGGTGGTGCTCCAGATGGCCCACACCCACCTGTTGGGGGCCCACCTGGGGGTGGAGAAAACCCTGGAAAGAATCAAGGCCCGGTTTTACTGGCCCGGGGTGAAAAAAACGGTGGAGGACTACTGCCGGAGCTGTCCTGACTGCCAGCGGGTCGCCCCCCAGCCGCACCATCGCAATCCGCTGATCCCCTTACCCATTATTTCAATTCCCTTCAGTAGGATTGCGATGGATTTGGTGGGACCCCTCCCAAGGTCCAGTAAGGGATTCCAGTACATCTTGGTGGTGCTGGATTACGCCACTCGCTACCCAGAGGCCATTCCCCTTCGGACCATGGCCACCAAAGGTATTGCCAGGGAATTAATGATGTTATTTTCTCGTGTAGGCATCCCGGACGAGATCTTGACTGATCAGGGGACCCCCTTCATGTCAAGAATCATGAGGGACCTGTGCGGGCTAATGAAGGTAAACCAGTTAAGAACGTCGGTATACCACCCGCAGACAGACGGCCTAGTAGAGAGGTTTAATCAGACCCTGAAACGGATGCTCCGGAAAGCCATGGAGGCAGACGGACGTAATTGGGATCAGCTGCTCCCTTTCCTCATGTTCTCCATTCGTGAGGTTCCCCAGGCCTCCACGGGATTTTCCCCCTTCGAGCTGTTGTACGGAAGACGGCCCCGGGGACTCCTCGACCTGGCCAAAGAGGCCTGGGAACACCAGCCATCACCCCACCGTACGCTGGTGGAACACGTGGAAGAGGTAAGAGAGAGAATGGCAACAATTTGGCCGATGGTTCGAGAACACATGGCCGAGGCCCAGACTGCCCAAGCCCGGGTCTACAATAGGGGAACCCAGCCCAGAGAATTTAGCCCGGGGGACCGAGTCCTGGTATTAGTCCCCACATCTGAGTGCAAATTCCTGGCTCGGTGGAATGGACCCTATGAAATAATGGAAAAAATAGGAGAAGTGAACTACAGGGTAAGACAACCAGGGCGACGACATCCAACAAAGGTGTATCACATTAACCTGCTAAAAAAATGGGTGGCCCGTGAGGCCCTATTTTCCCTCTCTCTCTCTTCCCCTCCCACCACAGGAAAGACGGAGGCAGTAGAGGTCCCCATGGGAGAGCAGCTGACCCCCAGCCAAAAGCAAGACCTCCGCGAGCTAGTGGACCGATTCCGGGACGTCTTCTCTCCAGAGCCGGGGTACACCGACCTCATCCACCATCACATACATACCGAACCTGGGAAGAAGGTACGTCTCAGGCCGTATCGGGTGCCAGAAGCCAGGAGGACCGCCATTGAGACAGAGGTACGCAAAATGTTGCAGGCGGACATAATCGAGCCCTCCAGAAGCGATTGGTGTAGCCCCATCGTCCTCGTCCCCAAACCTGACGGCTCAGTCAGGTTCTGCAATGACTTCCGCCAGCTCAACCAGATCTCCAAATTCGACGCCTACCCGATGCCACGAGTGGACGAGATGATCGAACGGGTAGGGAGTGCCAGATTCATTACCACCCTGGACCTCACGAAGGGCTACTGGCAAGTGGCCTTGGCCCCCGAGGCCAGAGAGAAGACAGCCTTCGCCACCCCCGAGGGGCTGTACCAGTACAAACGGCTCCCCTTCGGTCTACACGGGGCCCCACCTACCTACCAGAGGCTGATGGACCAAGTCCTTCGGCCCCACCGAGAGTATGCCGCGGCGTACCTAGACGACATCGTCGTACATGGGGAGGAGTGGGGGACCCACCTGCGTCGGGTCGACGCCGTGCTCCGAGCCCTGAGGGGAGCGGGGCTAACAGCTAACCCCAAAAAGTGTCGCCTCGGCCTCCGAGATGCGGATTACCTGGGGTACACCATTGGGCGAGGTTGCGTCAAGCCCCAGGTAGGGAAGGTCGAGGCGATCCGGGAATGGCCCCGCCCCCTCACCAAGAAACAAGTAAGGGCATTTATTGGACTGGCGAGCTATTACAGGCGATTTGTCCCCCACTTTTCCTCCCTTGCAGCTCCCCTGACGGACCTAACAGGAAACCGGCTGCCAGAGCGGATCCAGTGGACAGCAGAGACAGAGGAGGCCTTCGAGAACCTCAAGAGGGTGCTGTGTTCAGAACCAGTGTTGGTGACCCCGGACTTTGAGAAACCGTTGGTGGTCCAGACCGACGCATCAGAGACCGGGGTAGGCGCCGTCCTGGCCCAAGTACAAAATGGTGAGGAACACCCGATAACATACATCAGCAGAAAACTCTTGCCCAGGGAACAGAACTATTCCACAGTGGAAAAAGAATGCCTAGCCATCAAGTGGGCCCTGGGCGAGCTCAAATATTACTTATTGGGACGAAAGTTCACTCTGGTCACCGACCATGCCCCATTGGTATGGATGTCGAGAAATAAAGAAAATAACGCCCGGGTCACCCGCTGGTTTCTGTCTCTGCAGCCCTATGCCTTCTCTGTCGTCCACAGATCCGGTGCCGCTCACGGAAACGCCGATGCCTTGTCCCGCAGGGACGCCTGGTGTTCCTGGAGCAGTCCTCCCCCCAGGTCAGATTTAAGGGGGGGGGTGTGTGGCAGCCGGGGTGGGCGAGCCCAGGGAGTAGTGATGGCAGGAAGATACTACAGACTACCAGAGAGAAAGGGATTGCACTTTGCACACGCTCCCTTAGTGCCAGCAGGCAATCAGCGCAACAAGGCACACCTGAGAGAGCCGGCCAGTGGAGCTTCATGGGCGGATATAAAAGGAGAAGGAAGATGTGAAGTTGGAAGAGTAACTTAGGTGAAACCATTCAAGACGGTGAGATATTGTGAGACTACTTAGCAAACGACCCTGGAACGGAAGACGACCCCAACTGGATTGCCCCCGGCTACTGACCCCTGCTTGGAGGAGAACGACGCCCCTGCCCAATCCCTGGACCGTACGAGAATTGCACCTTGTGTATCAGACCCCGGAACTGCACCTAGACCCTTCTCTTGCTTAACGGACTTGTATTGGCTGTGTGGCTGCTGTGTCGTTACCAATACCCCAGTAAAGTATTTGATTGCCACGTCTTTAAGTCTCCGTGTCTTTATAAGTATTGCATATTGTCCAGTAACACCCCTGACCACCCCGGGGGCTGTTACACACATTAAAGATGTGCTTCATATGTATTACCAGAGAGCATGAACAGGAATAGCAGCAGCACAGCTAAGCACCAATCAGTGAGAAGTAGATGTATTTCTATAAAAGGTCACTGATAACTTAACAGACGATCCAAACATTATCCTCCCTAAATGTTTCCAGTTACAGCGCTTGTTGAAAATATTTTTTTTTCAATTTCCATCAAAATCATGTTGTCATAGTCTCACACACACAACTGCAAACACGCAGTTTCCACTGACATCAGTGTGCCCTTTGTCAAATGCCACCTTCATCCACCAGCATACAGCTGTGCAGACCGCCACATATCAGTGACAGGTGACTGCTGTGTAGGGTTGGGTATCGTTTGGGTTTTTTCCGATACCGGTGCTAAAACGATACTTTTAAAACGATACCGGTGCCTAAACGGTGCCTGAACCTATACTTTTTTCTTCAAATTGAACAATATATTAACTGTTAAAGTATACGATAAATATAAATAAATACAAAACACTTGGCTTCAAACTACAGCTTCAAACTTTTTAACTATGAACAATATATTAACTGTTAACAGTTTACAGTATACTTAAATAAATACAAATTAATACAAAACACACACACACTCTGTACACGCACTGCAGCTTCAAACTTCAGCAATTATTTTGCAGAAATATGAGCATATTTTCCTTCTCTGGCAAAATACGACGAAATCTGCGTTGTATTTCGGTCCGGTAGATACCGGTCGTATAGGAACCGGTACCATACCGGCACCGGTTTTCGGTACCCAACCCTACTGCTGTGTGCTGTACGTATACACGATGTGGAGCTTCCTACAGTCTATCCACACGCTGTGACACTAATGGGATGAATAGATTAGTGCGGCCAGAAGCAGGCGATCCACCGCTCGTCTGACCTATTTAAGTGAATCACAACATTCACACACAGGACACCGTCGCTCATGATCTGCCCGCCATCTGCTGACAGTTAGGAGTGTGTCGTCTAGGTGTATTTATCTGAAAGAGAGACGAAGGATGAATTCCAGCTCTGCATGACTCCACAAGTCATTGTGAGAGGTATTGCTGGGCGGTATGACCAAAAATGCATATCACTGTATTTTGTAAGATTCTGGCGGTTTCACGGTATATCACGGTATTTTTTTTCTCGCATTAAAGCATTAATTAATTAACGCTGAAAAGAACCGGCCGGCCAGCGGTGAACAGCTGTTTGTGTGGCGTGTCTTCCGTTCCGTCACTTCCTGTTTCCTTCACCTACATTCCTCTGGGTCATAAGCTCCTCCAAGTACAGCTTCTTATCACCCTCTATGTACCAACGTGTAGGTGCGTGGAAACAAACAAGGAGGAGAGTATTCCCTTTGGCTGCACCTGTACCATGGCCGTTTATTTCCATCCATAAAAAACATACACACATTCACTTCCTGCCACCCTTTAACCCCCCCTGTCACCATGGTTACGCCCCTTTCCTTAAAGGGGCCCCGTGAATTTGGTCGTTCCCTACATGCGCCCCCCCAGAATTCACTAACTCCCGAGATTAGTCCTAACCATTAATGTCTCGGGGCCCGGATCAACCAATCAGCCAGACTCCGTGTCTCTGGGGCCGGAGGCAGGACCACCGTTGAAGGCCCCCTCCGGGTCTTGTCGTGCTGAGGTGGTAGGCCCCGAGGTCGCCCCCGCCGTGGGGGTTCAGCCAACCGTACCGGTTGGTCCAGGTCCAGATGTGCTGGTTTAAGGCGGTCAACCGACACGTATTCCAGCTTGCCGCCCATGTCGACCTTGCAGGTTTTGTCTCCGGTCTCCAGCACCCGAAATGGCCCGACGTAGGGGGGTTGAAAGGGTCCACGGTGGCCACCCTGGCGAACGAACACATACTCCGCTGACCTGAGACTGGACGGGACGTATGACTGTGGAAGGCCGTGCTGCGACCTGGGCACTGGTTTGAACTGGTTTTTCCAGGAGCGTTTCCCGCTGCCGGGTTGCAGACCAAGGGTCTGTGACTTTGGGGATAAACTCCCACGGGACCCGCAGTGGCTGTCCATAAACCAGCTCAGCCGATGAAGCTTGCAGATCGTCTTAGGGGGCTGTCCTAAGCCCCAACATGACCCACGGAAGCCTGTCCACCCAACTGCTGTCTTTGAGGCTGGCACGGAGAGCAGCTTTCATCGACGGGTGGAACCGCTCGCATAATCCATTAGCCTGCGGGTGGTAGGCGGTAGTGCAATGGAGCTTCACCCCTAGGCTTTCTGCCACTGCATTCCACAGCTCTGATGTAAACTGTGGGCCTCGGTCCGAGGAAACGTCAGCTGGGGCTCCGAACCTGGCGACCCAAGCCTGAATAAACGCCCGAGCTACCTCATCCGCCGTTGTTGATGACAACGGGATAGCTTCTGGCCAACGAGTGGTTCGGTCTACCATCGTGAGGAGATGTGTGAAACCACGGGATGGGGGCAAAGGTCCTACCAGGTCCACATTTACGTGATCGAACCTCCTTTCTGGAACCGAAAACTGTGCTAAAGGGGTCTTTATGTGACGCCGCACCTTGGAGCACTGGCACACCACACAAGTTCCGGCCCACTTCCGTATATCCTTCTTCAGCCCATGCCAGACAAACTTTGCTGAGACCAACTTCTGCGACGCCCTCTTGCCAGGGTGTGACAGGCCATGAATAGCATCAAAAACATGCTGTCTCCATTCGTCGGGAACAACCGGCCGCGGCTGGCCTGTGGAGACGTCACACGAGAGCGTAATGCCAGTTTCACCAAACGAGACCTCCTCCAACCGCAGTCCCGTAACTGCCATCCTCAACTCCTGGACGCCCGGGTCTGTAACTTGATCCTCTGTGTGGAAGCTTGTGTCTGCTCCACAGCGAGGAGGCCAGAGCACAAGTCCCGCTGCTGTCTACAGTGGACACGCTGCGATAATAACTCTACCAAAACCGGTTTACAATTAAAAGGAATTTAATCCCACTGATGCAAGTACGATTACAGTGAAGTACACTACTTCTATGAAATATTACAATATTAACCCACTTTGGAAAAAACTCTCCTCTGGTCCCATGAGACACAGCCGTCCCTGGGAACCACACGCCAAGAGAGAGAGAGAAAAACACTTCCTATTCCCGCCCTCATATCCGTCCGAAACTCCTCCCCTTCAGTCTATCCAATTCCTATTGGCTAACTTCCAGGAGTGTATTCTCCTGTCTGTCTGTCCCTGAGTTCTTTAACACATTCAATGACTGTCAGTTATTGCTTAATCCCTTCTATGACAAACATTCCATATAATATATAAGACTTTGCAACTTTTGGCAAGAGCTACATGTCTCAAATTCTACTTCTAGCTACTAATCCTAAAACACTTTATGCTTATCTTAATTGTGCATTTCCAAAACACTTATGATTATGACTAAATATGAATTCTTAATTATGAATCATTCAACACTTTTATTATAACTTCTAAACACACAGTTCTACGCTCAAATTTCTTACAATTGCTATCTTGTTATAGTCCAAGCCTAACTGGACAGCCCCGGTGACAGCCCTGGAGAGACAGTCTGCGACCAGGTTTTCCTTGCCCGCTACATGCTGCATATCCGTGGTAAACTCTGATATGAAGGAGAGCTGCCGCTGCTGGCGTTCGGTGCTCTTACTCATGGCAAACGTCAGTGGCTTGTGATCCACAAACGCAGTGAATGGCCGAGCCTCCAGCAGGAACCGGAAATGCAGAACGTCCAGAAAGAGGCCGAGGAGCCAAGATGTAATGAAAGCCAAGAACAACTTCAAAGGCAGGTAAATTGTTAAGTTGAGAATTGCATGGGATGGTTGTCGGGGAGTCTTTGAGAGTCACTTTCTCTTTCTGCAGTTCTGCTCTCTACTACATGTGTAGAAGTACAAATACTCATATGTGGGTACTTGCTTAAACAGAGTACTGATATGAGTACTTACAGTTTTTCTCAATTGCTAAAACACTAAAACCCATTGGCTGAACAAAGTTCTCAGTTGCCTGAATTCATTTAGCTAATTGTGTAGTCTGTTGTCAATACCTTAAACTGTGTCACATGGTAAAACACAATTTGCAGATCTCACTTCGACTTTTCAGCAAAACTCTAAACACATTCTCAGTCTCAAAACACATTCTGCACTCTAATGCACATGTCATCCATACTGGTAAACACAAGTGGCAACAATCAAATACAAATAGAGAACACATGTCATTGATTAAACACAATCACTCAAAATGGATTTCACTTGTATCAAATGATGTGACACAACCAATATAAGCCAGTTCAGAGAGCAAACAGGTGGTTGAAGGTGGGAAGTCTGAGAATGGATAGAAGAAACAATGTGAGAGGACGAGGACAAGTGCGTATGCGAGGTGGGCGACGAGGAGGAAGAGGAGGAGGGCAAGAAAGAGGAAGAGGAGGACGAAGAGGAAGACAAAGAGTGGAAATATCTGATGAAATTCGAGCAACAGTCATAGACCATGTTATAGTCCACGGACTGACAATGAGGGAAGCAGGACTTAGACTGCACCCCAATTTGAGCCGATTTTCTGTGTCCACCACAGTAAGGACATTCAGAGAAGAGAACAGGTACAGTATGCTACTGTATTTTTGTAATTGCAAATTGACTGTACTCCACTATATGCAGCTGTTTCAATAGACATTTGTAAAGTTCATCACTGTATGTATTGTACTGCATGAATATTTTTTGTAACTGCACATCTACTTTTTGTAGAACTGCAAGGCTGCCACATGCAGGTGGAAGGAGAGCTATATTCACTCAGGAGCAAGAGACCGTTAGAGTGGGCATGCTCCTTCAAGATCATTTAATACGACTCAGAGAAATCCAGGAACGAGTGATACAAGACAACACACACTTCCAGGGAATCGACAGTGTAAAATAAACACATTGTATGGCCTTGAACATGGTGCTTTCTATTTGTTACAGTAACAGTACTGACTGCTCAATAGATTTTGACTGGTTGCAGGTTCATATCAACAAAGAACAAGAATTACAGTATCACAGAGACAAAGGACACGTTTGTGAGATGCAGGGTACAGTACTGTACAAATAGGGGTACAAGGAGGAGGAAGAACAAAAGAAATTGCAAAGAGCAAAGCACAGTAGTCATTTCTGATCAATTTTGAGTTACTGTAATAGAACATGTTTTCGTTCATATGAAATTTGTTTTGAGATTAAAAATCGACTTCTCCCTGAGAACTATATGTTTTGAACAATGTGTTTTCTATTCATTGGTGTGTTGTTTACTGACTGCTTGATGGTGTATGTTATTTTGATCACTTTGTTTATGATTTGAGAGCAGTGTTTGATTTTGAGCACAGGTAAAACTGTTTTGAGGCGAAAGTTTCATTTTGCAAGAGGATTCAGAGGTTTTGTAAATAGTGCTTGAAGATGAGGTTTTGTGTTTACAGTTTTGAGAGAATGGGTGACCGTTTCAAGAAATGTGTCTTAGCAATCGAGAAAAACTGTAATAAAACCATCACAGTTGTAAAAATGACTTTAAAAACACGTTTTATTTCCATCAAATAAAATCACTGTAATATAATACTAATAATGAAGACTTGAACACTAAGACGTTAGCAGCTGCTAACATCCATCAATAACAACTCGGTCACACTAGCATCAGTGGATGTTTTTTTTGTTTTTCAGAGATAAAGTACTCTTTCATGTTGAGTTCAACATTGTGTGACGCTGAGCAATTTCAAACAGCCTGAACAGCACTGGCAAGGAGAGCGAGAGTCCAAAATCGAGGAAGCTGGTCCAACAGTTTTGGAAACCTTATATGAGGGTGGGCTTCTCACCGCACCTTTAAGTGTTACCAAGCAGAAAAAGCTAAAAAAACTTTTCTATTTCCGGGATGCTTAGACAACACATCGTACAAACCAGCCGTGGCTGCATCATCAATCTGGATGTAATGAAAGCCAAGAACAAGTCAAAGCTAATTTATCTGCACAAAGAATTATTTTTACTGAAGAAAACTCACAGTGACTGCAGTGGTCCTGAGATCAAGGCTGTTCTCCTGCATCGTATTCTGTGTGCAGACAAAGACCAATGTGACCCACAAAGTTGAAGTTTCTCCTCCAACAGCCGCAGCTTCAGATCTTACCACACCGTTAACCAGCATTCTTCACATTACTGACTATCTGCTGTTTGGAGAGCTTCAGAGTGGCCTATTCATTATCTGCTGCCCTTAACTCAGCTCAACGCAGCCTGAATCAGCACATCTTGGACTCCATGCTATTAAATAGGATTTATGAATCGTCATTTTATCTATCAGTTCACAAGCCTGGCTGCAGCCCACGGCTTTTTACAAAGGCAGGTAAATTGTTAAGTTGAGAATTGCATGGGATGGTTGTCGGGGAGTCTTTGAGAGTCACTTTCTCTTTCTGCAGTTCTGCTCTCTACTGAGTACTGAATAAAACCATCACAGTTGTAAAAATGACTTTAAAAACACGTTTTATTTCCATCAAATGTTCCTCGCTGACTGTAACAAACGAAATATACAACGTGATGCTGTTGCTGACATTTTGCCATTGTGTTTTCCTAATGACAGTTGGGATGTTAACAACTAACAATACGTATTTTGACCGATTGATGCTACAGTTAAAGGAAATATCAAAAATGTTAAAAAACATCAGCTGGTCCACCTTAAAGACCAGCGGGGCTCTTTATAACCACCATATAATATTGATAGTTAATTCAAGTTAATAGTTATTTTACTATAAACAATGAAATGAGAACTAATCATTATTAATTAATTAGTAGTAATGTTATAATTTATGTTGTTTGTTATATTATGTTACATTTTATAAATAATAAGTTTTCCAGATTATTTGCAACCTTTTAGACATCTATACACATTCCATATATATAGATGGACAAGATATACTGTGTTAATGGTTAATAACTGGTTTGTAAAGGAACATTATTCAGAGAGTTAAGACTTTGTCAATGGTTAACAATAATGGTTTCTGGTATCAATATAAGATTTATAGATGGTTTACAAATAATTAAAAAATCATTAACATATACTTTATATCGTATATAAAATGTCATGAGTGTAAAAATTAAATGTACAAACATAATTTCATGACATCATTAATGATAAAATGAATGCATAAATTATAGCAATATAATGATCAGTAAACATGATTACCATTTCATCATGTTTTAACAGTAAAATCACTATTGGTTAAGCATATCTATATGATTACAGTAAAATAACTATTGGTTACGCATGTCTATTTGATTACAGTAAAATAACTGTACTTCATATGAACAGTATGTAAGTATCCACAGCAACAGGAAAATAAAGTGGGACACATTTGGGATAGTTACGTTTACAACTGTGAAATGGTCTACAGTCACCTAAAAACATCTATGGATGTTGGCAGCATGTCCACGTCCACCATCGTGGTGGGTAAAAGTGACAGTGACGGTTCCACCAGGTGGTGTGTGCCGTTAATCATCTGCCATCTCACACTCAGCAGATGGACAACACTTAAGAAAAAGAGCAAAGGAGGGTTAAAAAAAAAAACACAGATGGCTGGCAAACAAAGCAAAGGCTTTAAGTGGCTGCTGACTGGCTCTTTATGCTGTACATGTGGCCGGGACATGGCTGTGTGAGTGTACCAGACTACACTGTCTGTGTGTGTGTTAGGGCTGGGCGGTATGACCAAAAATGCATATCACGGTATTTTGTAAGATTCTGGCGGTTTCACGGTATTTTTTTCCGCGTTAAAGCATGAATTAATTAACGCCGCAAAGAAACGGCCGGCCAGCGAGCAGTGAACAGCTGTTTGTGTGGCGTGTCTTCCGTTCCATCACTTCCTGTTCCACTTCACCTACATTCCCCTGGGTCCTAAGCCCCTCCATGGAAAGAAACGGGATTAGACCGTAGGATTTAGTTGAAAATGTTATCCTGAAAATGCACACTCCGGTACAGTAGGTGGCGGTATGCACCCATGCAAGTTGGTTGCGATCCGCAAATGGAAGAAGAAGCCCCTCCATGTACAGCTTCTTATCACGTACATTTATAACAAATACTAGGGCTGGGCGGTATACCGGTTTTAATTTCCCGTACGATATGAATTTTTCACATACTGTCATACTGGCAAAACACCCCGACACAACAGTTTGTAACAGATAAACAATTTGTAGCACTAATAATTGTACATTTATAAAATGTCTCCGCCGAACTGCATGCTGGGTAAAGCTCGCTAACAGTCTGCTAACAGCTGGCAGAGGCTCTGTCGCGGCAGTAACGTTACATTAAAGAACAGAAAAGAGCGATGCAGGATGAACAAAGACTGAACAACAAAAGGTATTTAGGTCAGACACATATGCAACGCTAATTACCGTAATATGTGTGGTATTTGTTATCACACATAACAGCTTCTTATCACATTGGTGATCGCAACCAACTTGCATAGGTGCATACCGCCACCTACTGTACCAGAGGGTGCATTTTCAGGGTAATCTTTTCTTCACTGTTCTGATAATAAAATAAAATAAAATAATATATATATATATATATATATAAACCTAAACAACACCTACTAACAACTAAATCCTACGGTCTAATCCCATTTCTTTCCATGGAGGGGCTTATGGAAACAGGAAGTGACAGAACGGAAGACACGCCACACAAACAGCTGTTCACCGCTCGCTGGCCGGCCGTTTCTTTTCGGCGTTAATTAATTAATGCTTTCACGCGGAAAAAAAGTCTTACAAAATACCGTGATATGCATTTTTGGTCATACCGCCCAGCCCTAACAAATACCACACATATTACGGTAATCAGCATTGCATATGTGTCTGACCTAAATACCTTTTGTTGTTCAGTCTTTGTTCATCCTGCATCACTATTTTCTGTTCTTTAATGTAACGTTACTGGAGTCCCAGCTGTTAGCAGACTGTTGTTAGCGAGCTTTACCCAACATGCAGTTCGGCGGAGAAATTTTATAAATGTACAATTATTAGTGCTACAAATTGTTTATCTGTCACAAACTGTGTCGTGGTGTTTTGCCCTATTAAAGAGCGTTAGTTGTGGGTTGTTAATTGTTGTTATAAAGTTATGACCATGACTAGGGTTCCCTCTCAATACAGCTAAGACAACTAGCTCCGACCGTAGCGTTCCAAGCGGCGAACAATATATTTTGCTGCCTGTTGAAGTGCGGCAGAAGTTGTTTCGGCTCTGCCGGTATGACTGTATATGAAAAATTCATATCATACGGGAAATTAAAACCGGTATACCAGTTGAACCGGTATACCGCCCAGCCCTAGTGTGTGTGTGTGTGTGTGTGTGTGTGTGTGTTTAGGTCTCATCAGCAGGAGGGCTGTGCTGACAGCGTTTGTTGAGGAAAACAATGAAAGAGTTCAAAGCAGATTATTTTATCATGATCTAACCCCACCATTTGAACACTCTAAAACTAGCTTATATTCACTGTAATATAATACTAATAATGAAGACTTGAAATTACATTACACAACCAAATACGGTTGACTTTCAGTTTCACTTTTTCTCTGTCATGCTCTTTCTCTCTCTCTCAGTCAGTTCAGACTTAAACCTTTGGCCATCTATATAAATGAATGTGCATGACGTGGCTCAAAGCAGTACATCTGTCTCCTTCGTGTCTGCAGTAGGATAAGGTAGTCAGAATAGAGAGCTGTAGAGAAGACATGTTTTTGTAGGCCAACAGGAAAATAGCATCACACTGGTCATCACGGTCACATGACTTCATGTTAGTCTATAAGGGAACTCCACCACGGTCACATGACTTCACGTTAGTCTATAAAGGAACTCCACCACGGTCACATGACTTCACGTTAGTCTATAAGGGAACTCCACCACGGTCACATGACTTCACGTTAGTCCAGTGGCGGCTGACCAATAGAGGGCAATGGGGCATGGCCCCACCTTGAGCCACACAAACAAAAAAAAATTATAAGAATCATAAATTACACAAATTGTCAATATTTGTTTTTGAACTATGGAATGTACCCAGTAATATGTGTAAAATATGATATCTGCGCAAAATATATACTTTTCCTGCTCGTCCTCTCCGCCTGTGTGCACGACACGTCTCAGAACGTGCAGCTAGGGGGGCAAAATCGTTTTTGCCCAAAAGAGGCGGGTCTATGAAGCAGTTTAACCAATTGCTGATTAAAGATATAAATGAGTGAGATACAATTTAGCCAATCAGCGCCCTCAAATTGATTCAGTGTGGGGCCAAAAAGATTTTGCCCCCCTCGCTGCGCGTTCTCGTCAGGAGAAGTCTCTACAGGTGAGCGCGAGCGGCAGCGCGAGCACTACTCCTCCAAGTCTCGTTTGAGAGGAGAACTTTGGCGGAGATTCTGCAGCCAAAGAGCTGATCCCAGATCAGTCTGACCTCACAATCAGACAACAGACTAGCGGGAAAGGGAAGCAGTACATGCGAAGCTTCTCTACTGTCCCGCATCTCATACAAGATCCTCCTCCTCACCTACAAGTCCCTCCATGCCCATGCCCCCCAGTACCTATCGGACCTCCTCCGCCCACATGCCCCTCCCCGGAACCTGCGGTCTTCAGACTCTGGCCTGCTTGCCACCACCCGCACCAAACTGCGAACCTTCGGGGACAGAGCTTTCAGTGTGGCAGCCCCCACCCTCTGGAACTCTCTCCCTGCGGCGATCCGCAACATCTCCACTCTGGACGCCTTCAAAAGGGCCCTCAAGTCCCATCTGTTTGCCAAGGCTTTCGGCCCCTAGTTTACTTGTTCTGTTTTTCTGACTGTTTGTCTAAACTGTTTTTTTTTCTAACTGTTACTCTTGTAAAGCGGCCTTGGGTTCCCTGAAAGGCGCTATATAAATTAAAGTTATTATTATTATTATTATTACTGTACACCAGACAGGTTTGGCTAGCAAGATGACGTCATGCTAATAACTTAGTTTGCTTTTTAAAACAACGGGGACAAATCCAGCACCGACAGTTACAGTAGTGAGGGATGAGGAGGTAAGGAAACATGAGAACACCAAGACACACATGGAGAACTCTGTCAAGCTACATATTAGGCAAAGTGAACATCTTTTCTTCTACATAGTTGTCCTGTCTCATCTGCTTAACTTGGTCATGGAGGCATCAACATGTAATAGAGATGTTAAATTAAGAGTGAAAACTCATCATAGCTTAATTTAACATCAGTATTCATAATTACACTTCATGTTTACTTCTCCTGATCTTTACCTCCTATAACAAGGTCCATAGGGGCATCTCAATAAATAAACATGTTATATTATATTATATAAGTGTTATTTACTGCTTTTTTTCATGTTGGAATAAATGTTAAATATTTAACTGCAAAGTAATAATGCGTGTTTGATACTTTAATTTTTTTGCATTAAATCATACTGGGATGTTTGCTGAAATTGATAGGATGGCCCCACCTAGAACATGTTCCACAAGCCACCACTGCGTTAGTCTATAAAGGAACTCACCACGGTCACATGACTTCACATTAGTCCAGGGATTTCCAAAGTGTGGTGAGCGCACCCCTGGGGGTGCGCGAGCTGCCTCTAGGGGGTGCGCGAGAGGAAAAGTGTACGAATTTTTATAATTCATGTTTTTATTTTGTGAAAAATCCCACTTTTTAAATTAAAATTATTATTATATTTTTAATATTTAATATTACACAATCAGACCGCCATTACACTTTTCCTCTCGCGCACCCCCTAGAGGAAGCTCGCGCACCCCTTATAATAATAATAATAATTTTAATTTAAAAAGTGGGATTTTTCACAAAATAAAAACATGAATTATAAAAATCCCCTTTGTAAGATTTTAAATTAAAAACGTACAATTTAATAAATGCACTTGAGCTCCTTCCGGCAGTCTTGCGCCTGCCGCCAGTCGTACACACTAGCCAGCCTAGCTTGTGCAGCTAACGTCAGCTAACAGCGAACTTCATGCATTCAGCAACATTAATTTAAATATGCTAAACTGGCTGAAATCGGGGAAACTGTCAAGTGGGACATCTGAAGCTATCAGTCGTAAAAGAGGAGAGGGACAGAGAGAGAGAGAGGAATCGGAGGCCATCTGAAGTTGTCAGTCGTAAAAGAGGAGAGGGAGGGAGAGAGAGAGCGAGAGAGCGAGAGAGAGAGAGAGAGAGAGGAATCGGAGGCGAGGGGAACGGAGAGGTGCGTTGGGGAGAGACCGGGAGAAGAAATCGAGCCAGAGTCAGAGGAAGATGAGATGGAGGAGACCGAAAAGGAGGAAGGGATAGCACAGACAAATCGGGAGCACATCGGCCCATCGCGGAGTCAAGGTGAAAAAATAGGAAACGAGAGTGAGCATCAGACTGGGAAAAAAAAGAGGAAATATGATGAAAAGTATCTGTGTCTGGGCTTCACTTGGATTGGCAACGCAGATTCCCCAAAGCCACAGTGCGTGGTGTGCAGTGAGGTTCTGGCTGACAGTCTGAAGCTCTTATTTACGTCGCCACCTGAACACCAAGCATGCCAGTGCAAGTCAAAAGCCCCTTAGATATTTCAAATCGAAATTGGAGGAGTCTCATTCATGTGTTGGTCTATAAATGACGCACTACGGGCTTCATATCTGGTTACAGAATAGCGAGAAAGGGGCTACCGCACACAATCGCCGAAGACGTGTGCTTGCCAGCTGCCAGAGAGATGGTGGAATGTATGATTGGGGAGAAAGAAGCAAAAAAGTTGGACATGATCCCGGTGTCCAACAACACTGTGTTGATGCTTCGCATCGATGCTTTGTCCGAAGACATCCTGGCTACATTAGTCGGTCATTAATTGTAAATTAAATGTGATAATCTGCCTCTGAGCCTGTGCCCTCGCCATCCGTATTGCTCTTTAAAAGTGACGCCTTGTGTCACTGAAAGTTATTGAAACTTTGTTGCAGTGTTTCAGGGCGTTTTCACACCTTCAGTTCGTTTGCTTTGTTGCAGTTGCTCCTTTGTTCGGTTTGTGTTCACACTGCAACATTTAACAGCGGACTAAATCTTGTAAACAAACACCACGTGCGAGCAAACTGTTCTCTCATTGGTCCGATTTTTATGCTCCGTTGCTTTTTTTTTTCATTAAGGGGGGGGGGGGGGTCAGGATATAGAAGGGGGTGCGTGGCCTAAAAAGTTTGGGAACCGCTGCATTAGTCTATAAAGGAACTCCACCACGGTCACATGACTTCACGTCACCACTAAGATAAAAGAGAACTAGTGCTCTAGTGAAGACGTTTGTTAGAACCGACACATAAAAGCTTCAAACTACACAAGGTATGTAGTTACTGACGTATTTTTTGTTGTAGAACACAACGTAAAAAAATCTCTTCAGCTTCTTTTAACCACACACCTTATTTCAGACATCTGACCAAAAACACATTCAAAAGACACATCAACTTCAAGACGAGTGAACCAGAAATTCAAAGATGCTGACTCATGTCAGGGTTTTAGGACTCAATCCTGCAGCTCTCTAAGGGGCAGAGAGTCCGGGACCGACAATTGACTCGCATGACAAGGAGGTGCAGAATCTGCACCTGAATCCTTTAGGTTAAAAAATACCTTGCTACCGTAAACTTGACATTATACTGAAAATAGCTACGCTATCAAAACACTAGTAGTGAACGTGGTCGCTAAATGTTAGAAGTTTGTGCATGCAAACTGCAAGCACATGCTCCTTCTTGGTACACCTGCAGGATTTAAACCGGATCCACTCAGTCCTATTTCTTTGAACACTAAGACGTTAGCAGCTGCTAACATCAATCAATAACAACTCGGTCACACTAGCATCATGTTTACTGACTGCTTGATGGTGTATGTTATTTTGATCACTTTGTTTATGATTTGAGAGCAGTGTTTGATTTTGAGCACAGGTAAAACTGTTTTGAGGCGAAAGTTTCATTTTGCAAGAGGATTCAGAGGTTTTGTAAATAGTGCTTGAAGATGAGGTTTTGTGTTTACAGTTTTGAGAGAATGGGTGACCGTTTCAAGAAATGTGTCTTAGCAATTGAGAAAAACTGTAATAAAACCATCACAGTTGTAAAAATGACTTTAAAAACATGTTTTATTTCCATCAAATAAAATCACTGTAATATAATACTAATAATGAAGACTTGAACACTAAGACGTTAGCGGCTGCTAACATCCATCAATAACAACTCGGTCACACTAGCATCAGTGGATGTTTTTTTTGTTTTTCAGAGATAAAGTACTCTTTCATGTTGAGTTCAACATTGTGTGACGCTGAGCAATTTCAAACAGCCTGAACAGCACTGGCAAGGAGAGCGAGAGTCCAAAATCGAGGAAGCTGGTCCAACAGTTTTGGAAACCTTATATGAGGGTGGGCTTCTCACCGCACCTTTAAGTGTTACCAAGCAGAAAAAGCTAAAAAAAAATTCTATTTCCGGGATGCTTAGACAACACATCGTACAAACCAGCCGTGGCTGCATCAGACAATCCAGCCCACTTTAGTGAGCGACTGGCCAGATGGGATGTATGCTCCGACTAACAAAGGAGGTTTCAAAACCTGTCTTCAGGTGAGGCCGTGCAGTGAGACACCAGCACACACCTGCTGATGTATTCAGACAGAGATTAGGAGAGCGGGTTAGGTCGCCACCGGCTTATCTCGTCAAGATAGACTTTAGCTAACCTGGACCGACTCAGCCACGAACACCACCGAGGCTCAGCTCCGTAGTCCATAGTCTCCTGAAAACCTCCCTCTGACCTGTGGACCTGTCTCCAGTGAGATGCTTTCAGTATGAGAGTTTGCAGGCTTCTGATCCCTGCGTCCTTGTGAATGAACACTGTACTTTTCGGAATATAAGCCGCTACTTTTCCCCCACGCTTTGAGACTGCGGCTTATACGCCGGTGCGGCTTATGTGCATATTTTTCCGTAGCTTTGCGCCGCCAACACATTTAACATAAATATGGATGAAGTACCTTTGACGTTTGACCTACCTCTCACTAGGACTGTTAACAAAAAAGGTTGAACGGCAAGATGCTTTTAACATTTTAACATGCTTCGAACTGGCTTGGCCAACAGCTGCTAGCTGTTGTGCTAGCAGCAACTGGCCAGCAACTGCTTCGTTTTACTTCTTCCGTTTGGTAGCCTTGACAGACCTTATGCTGCGTTCACACCGGTCGAGTTGATTTTTTTGACGCACTGCAAAATCGCGTCCAACGCGCCACCGGTCGTGTTCACACCAAACGCCGCAAAATCGCGTAGCGCCGGAGAGGGGGCGTGGTTTATCGACTGGAAGCCGTTCACCTGGCCGTCATTTCTTTCTGCTTTCAACCATGAAAGGAATAAGGACAATTGCTGCTTTGTACGTGTTGTGGAAGTCCCTCAAACGTCGGAATGCCAAACGCCGTCATATCTGGTTCACAATATTGTTCAGAGGAGATTTCATCGAGCTGTATTCACTGTGTAGCAAGCCACCGGTCGCTGTTTACTACAGCTGTAGGAACACAACATAAACTGATTTGGCTGTGATTTAACGGAAAATAAACCGACAAAAAGGGACTCCGAAATAACAACATAATGATGCCGATTTGTACTTGTCTTCTCCGACAAAAAGGGACTCCGAAATAACTACGTAATGATACCGATTTGTAGGCTACTTGTCTTCTCAATGGAGCTCTGATGGATCGGTGCTAGGCTATGCTAACATCGTAGCAGCTCCACCAGCACTCAATAACGTCATGTAGACGTAAATACGGCAGCGTCTATTCATTGTTTGTACCGTATGGTTTACACACACACACACACGCATGTATACACATAGTTTGGTCCAGTCTCTATTGATATGAGGTATCGTAGAGCTCTGGGTGAACACAGACGGCTACAGGATTTATTTCCTGATTCAACAACGGCAGGAAGCCAGTGATGACAGGGGGAGCAACTCAACGCTGATAGGCTATCGCGCCACAGGGTCACGCGATTATGTCGCAGAAGTTGAAATATTTCAACTCGCGCGTTGGCGATTTTTGCGGCGTCCATCGCAAAATCGCGGCGCGCCAGTCTCATCGCGTCTGTGCATAGACTTTGTATGTAATCTCGACGCACGTCAAAAAATCAACGCGACCGGTGTGAATGCAGCATTAGTCTGTAATGTAAGAATGTCTGTATGTCATGCAGTATGTCTGTATGTCATACTGTATGTCTGTATGAAGCATGAAAAGATTGCTAATGCTAATTGCGGTTAGCATTTCCCCATTGGCGGTAATGTTAAAATTAGCTTAGAAGCTAGCGAGTCAACACACTGCGAGTCAATATAACTCTGCTGTCCTGAGTCTGCATTTGGGTCCTTGAACACACCACATCATGTAGCCTTGACAGACCTGGTCACGGCGCTAGCACTCCAATAACAGCTGATTCCTCCACAGAAATGCAGACTTTTACTGTACTGTAAAAGTCTGCGGAGGAATCAGCTGTTATTGGAGCGTCATCAGCCCTATTACGGTAAGCGGCCAAGCCAGTTACGGTAGCCGTAAATGCTAATGCTATGAGCCGTAAATGCTAATGCTATGAGCAACAACAGTTACCGGTACCGGTATTGCCTCGTTGCTGTTAGATTCTATACATGCTGCTTCGTTTTACTTCTTCCGTTTGGTAGCCTTGAGAGACCTTAGTCTGTAAGTACCGGTATGTCTGTATGAAGCATGAAAAAATGGATGAAGATATATTACGGTATATTCGCTAATGCTAATCGCCGTTAGCATTTCCCCATTGGCGGTAATGTTAAAATTAGCTTAGAAGCTGATGTTCTACATCAACCAGCTTTTTATTATTGTTTTAACAATCTCACACACCCTGCAGGAAATGCAGCTACTGTTTTTTGCTTAGTTTGTTTTTGATATTTAGTTTTTGTCCTGTTTCTGTAAGAGTGAAACTTTAATTCAGAAGGAGTACATTGTATTTGCTGCTTTGGTGTACGAATGTTGGTCATATTCGTTCAAATAGTCATTTTGTATCGATAATTTTGTTTATTCATCAGAAAAAGCTAAGAGTGTGTAACGTCGCCGCTCACGCGCAATGCATCCTGGTACATGTAGGCACAGCAGGAGAGATCCGCTTTCTCATTCAATACAGCATGCACTACAGAATCGATTTCTTCAGAGGACTACATTTACCATCAGAAATCAGACACAAAACAATCTGGCAAGGTTTCCCTTTAAGGATTCACTTAGAAAGATACTATAGATCCCATTTATGTGGTTTGCAATATGTAATTCTCAACCTTCTTTGCATTATGACAACTAAAGATACCACTACACAAAATGTTTGGATTGGGAAGCTTCTGATTACTTTAAAATTCTGGACAAAAAGATTTCCTCTTTACACACAAGAATGTGATACGCAACACGACTCAACCCTTTGGAATAGCTTTGACTAGAAAACTCTCTGGTTCGCTCAGTTTAATCATCTCTCAAGACTCACTTTTACTTCAAGACTCACTTTTACTGTTGACTTTTCTATAATTATTCTTTCTGCCACCTATTTTCTGTAGTATTATCCATTGTTTTTACTGCTTCTGCTATTTATATTTGTTGAATGGGATGTTGTATTTGATTGTTCCTGCTTTCCTGTATTTATTTAAGAAGTTCTTGGTAACAGTAGTTTTGAAAGGTGCTTTGTAAATAACATTGTTGTTGTAAGAGCCATATGAGACTTGATAAGATGTCTTAAGTGATTTGTGTAACAAACATTTGGACATGCTCCTTTAGTTGCATTACAGACTACGTCACAGCCAACAGCCCTCAGTTGAGGTTATTCAGTCTGCGGAGCAACATAGTTTTTTGACCATTGTGCTAACGCTGTGACAAGTTGAGCAAAGAATGTATCTTGTAACTGTATTTTGTTAAGTAAACCTTTTTAAATAAAGCTACTGCCTACGAAGATTCATTATGCATCAAGCTTATTGCCAAACCCAGACTGTAACAGTCGTGGTAATGTGGACTATCGGACGGAGGGAAGATTGCCGCTACATTTGAGTCAAAAAACTTCGCTCACGATGGAAAGAAGAAAGGATTATCAAAAACCTTTTTACACGGATGAGGACCAAGTCAAAGTCTTCATAATGGATAACGTAAGTTACTGTGGATGATTCTTAGGAAGCCATCGCCACTAAATCAATAGATAGAAAGCTTACGTACATTAGCACTTGGAGCTAGCTAGCTGGCTAGTACCTAGCTTAACGAGATCGCTGCTAGCTTTGGAATGGCCGTTGGAACTACCGTGGCTTGTATCCAGTGGAGGCGGTGAATATTAGTGGAAGTTGGATGACAGCTATCCGTGGACAATCGGAGCACACTGAAAGAAATTGTTGGACATTAGCTTCTCATTTGAAAATGGACTGTTTTCAAGCAAATGCAGACGGTTTTGTGCACTGACTGAGACAGCAGAACGGTGTGTTGCTATGGACTATTCTGACCAAAAGAGGGCGCCAAAGCCCACTGAAAGAGCCACGGAAGACAGAATCAGTCGGCTTATTGGAACCAGAAGAGGTAAATTATCTCAACTTTCAGTCATGATGAAAACAATTGAAAACCTTAAAATTGATGGCACAAATGTGAATGAAGTAGAAGATATGCTTCATCAGAAATTTAGCAAAGTGTTCAAAGAGTTTGAGGATGTCAATGCTGAAGTTATAGCTTTACTAGATGAAGACGAAGGACAAGCAGATCAGCATAATTGGTTTGAACCAAGATCACCACCCATAAGAGACTTTGTGGAAAATACTGAAAACTGGTGTTCTGCAATGTGGAAGAAGGTAACAGATCAAAGAGATGCCAGTAGAATTCATCTCACATGTGAATCTCAAGCAAGCAAACCTGAACACGGTGATGTTAATGCAGAAGACAGCATATCTCAAGTTGTAACAAGACGGCATCGGAGTAAGAATAAATCTGGCTCATCTGCTAGCTGTAGCTCAGTAGCTTCATCTGCAACCACAGGCTTCTCAGTGCGCATTAAGGAAGAAGCAGAGCATGCAGCACTGATTGCACGTTCAGCTGCATTAAAAAGGAAGCAAGCGCTTGAAATGGAAACAGTGCAGCTAAAAGCTCAAATGGAACAACGAGAAATTGATACTGCAATTGCGGAATCCAGTGCAAAGCTCAAGGTGTTTGAAGAATATGACAATGCTAAAGACAACGTCAGCAGTTATGGATCAAAGAATTGTTCTCAAAGTAAGAAAAGGGAAGAGAGAGATGAGGCTAAGCCAACTTTAAATACTGCTGTAGGAAGACAAGCAGCACATGATCCAAGCATAGCGGTGCAGACTGCACAAGACACGCAACGCGTCCAATCTCATGATAACAGTCACTGTCAGTTTGGAAACAACGAAAACAGGCTGTATCAAGTCATGCAGAGACAAAATGTGATCACTGAAATGCTTGTGAAGCAGCAGACTATGTCTTACCTCCCTTGCAGAGACATTCCAGGGTTTAAAGGTGACCCCCTCACTTACAAATCTTTCATTAGGGCCTTTGAACATGCTGTGGATAGCAAAACTGACAGTTATCAGGACAAGCTTTACTACTTGGAGCAGTATACCAGTGGGGAACCACAAGGACTTGTTCGCAGTTGTGAGCATATGTTATCAGATAGCGGCTACTCAGAGGCCAGAAAGTTACTCCAAAAGCATTATGGAGATGAGCTGAAGATAGCCAACACATACATGGATAAGGCATTGAAATGGCCACAGATCAAACCAGAGGATGGTAAAGTATTAAGCGCTTACGCTCTGTTCCTGATTGGCTGTAGGAACACTATAGAAGATATAGAATTCATGGAAGAAATGGATAATCCTACTAACATGAGAGTTGTCATTTCAAAGCTTCCTTACAAAATGAGAGAGAGAGGTAGAGAACAATCGCATTTGAGATCCATGAGAGAGGAAGAGGACGACCAAGGTTTTCTAACCTAGTTGACTTTATCGACTGGCAGGCAAAGGTAGCTCTGGATCCTCTTTTCGGAGATGTTGTGGATAGTTACCAAGCCACAAAAGAAAAGGATAAAACTACAAAAGAGAGAACAATCAGGAAAACTGGTCAAAGTGAAAGCACCTTTGCTACAGGTGTACAGGATACAACAGCAAATAAAAGCAGCCCAGTAAAGGATGTTGTTACAGCTTTCCACGAGCCATGTTTATTCTGTCAGAAGAGTCATACTCTGTCTGTCTGCGATAAGATTAAAGAACTGACGAACAGAGAGACTTCCTGAAGTCTAAATGTCTTTGCTTTGGATGCCTTACACTGGGTAAATTAATAAATATTGCAAAAAGAGAATGAAGTGTCAGACCTGTTCTCAGTGGCACCCAGACATACTCCATGTCATTAAAGATAACAATGCGGCACCAGAAAGAGTTGAAGAGAGCAATACTGCAAGCAACGCTATCTCAAGTGCCTATCTGTGCCTACCTAGCTGTGGTACCAGTAAAGCTGAAATCCAGAAAGAGTGAAAGGCATGTAGAAACATATGCCTTCATAGATCCTGGGAGCACTGCAACCTTTTGTACTGAAGAGCTACAGAAAACACTAAACCTTAAAGGAAAGCGTACCCAGTTTCTTCTCGACACAATGGATCTAGACAATTCTAATAGTCACAAATTGATGAGGAGTTGTGTTCTTTCAGACCTAGAAGTTTGTGGAATTGAAGAAAACACATACATTGAACTGCCAAAGGTGTTTACACACAGCCACATCCCAGTAAAGAAATAAAACATCCCACAACAGGAAGATATTATGCAATGGCCTTACCTGAAAGACGTGCGTCTCCCGCACATTGAAGCAGCTCATAGGTGCCAACATCCCAAAAGCTATGGAACCATGGCGGGTCATAAATAGTGACGGTGATGGGCCATATGCTGTCAAAACTGCTCTGGGATGGTTGATCAATGGACCTCTCAGAAAGGGAGAAGACCTTAAGACAGCCAGCGGTAAACTGCAGAACTACACCGCTAATCGCATCTCAGTGGTGGAAATAGAAGAATTGCTAGTGAAGCAGTACAATACAGACTTCCCAGAAAAAAGCTGTGAAGACAAGGAAGAAATGTCTCAAGAGGATCGTCAATTCATGCACCTAGTTACAAGGTCAGCAAAGGTGGTTGATGGACAGTACTGCATGAGTTTGCCATTGAGAAGTGAAAACATCAGAGTGCCAAATAATCGTTGCATTGCTCAGCAGCGGGTTGATACTCAAGAGAAGATTCAAAAGAAACCCAGACTTCCATGAAGATTATAAGACCTTCATGAAAAACATAATTGAAAAAGGCTACGCCAAGAAAATACCCACTGAGCAGCTCAGTCGCAGTGACGGCGGAGTGTACCACCCTAAGAAAAAGAAGAGGAGAGTAGTCTTTGACTGCACTGCTACATATCAGGGAATGTCACTGAATGAGCAGTTACTCCAAGGATCCGACCTCACCAACACACTAATTGGTGTCCTGTTAAGATTCAGAGAGCATCCAGCGGCAACACAGGATCTGGCAGTCAGCCTAGTACAAGACCTCCAAGACTTGTGTTCAAGAGGAGGTTTCCATCTGACCAAGTGGGTGAGCAACAGCAAGACAGTTTTGTTGTCTATCCTTGACAAAGAAAGAGTTCCTGGAGTGAAAGACCTGGACTTAGGTCACAACACACTTCCCCTGGAACGTGCACTGGAGGTTCAGTGGTGCACAGAGACCGACAACTTCAGGTTCTAGATCAATGTGCAAGACAAGCCTGTTACTAGACGTGGGATCCTGTCCACTGTTAGTTCTATTTAAGACCCTCTTGGGTTTTGGCCGCCACTCATGTTGCCAGTGAAGATCATCTTGTGAGACCTGTGTAAAAAGAAGCATGCCTGGGATGAAGAGATAGAAAATGGACAGACAGAGGTGGCAGACATTACAGAGGAACTGTGTGCAAGAATATATCATTTTGATAATGGATGAAACTGCTTCTGGCAACGACTGGATCATTGGTCGTGCAGTAAAGACATTACCAGACTCCAGTGGAACAGTCAGGCGAGTTCGTGTGAAAACCAACACACTGGACAGACCTGTAAACAAACGCTGCCTGCTGAAGCCTGCTGAAGCAAGCAGTGTAAACAAGAAGACTCCAAAAAGTGGATGAAAGACTCTGGATACAGTTTATTTACCTTTTGCATATGATGTGAACATGACTATGGATGCATGTTGAATGTTTATGGCTCCTTTTGTAATTAATATTTGGTAATTGTTTTGCAGCCAGCATAAGCAATTAGGGGCTGGTGTAAGAGCCATATGAGACTTGATAAGATGTCTTAAGTGATTTGTGTAACAAACATGTGGACATGCAGTACGTGCATTATTGACTACGTCACAGCCAACAGCCCTCAGTTGAGGTTATTCAGTCTGCGGAGCAACATAGTTTTTTGACCGTTGTGCTAACGCTGTGACAAGTTGAGCAAAGAATGTATCTTGTAACTTTATTTTGTTAAGTCAACCTTTTTAAATTAAGCTACTGCCTACGAAGATTCATCATACGTAAAGCTTATTGCCAAACCCAGACTGTAACAGTAGTGGTAATGTGGACTATCGGACGGAGGGAAGATTGCCACTACAGTTGTTGTTAACATTATTATTATTTTCATTATCATGATTAATATTGAATTACATTATAAAGATTAAAGCCCTACCAGCTCCCCTTTAGATACTGTAATATTCATTGCATCAGCAGCACTGAGATCAAAAAGTCTCATGTTTGAGTGGACGGTTGTCACTGCTGTCTGTTGGTACACTGCTGCTGCTCTAACTTGTAAAAGGCATGTCACTCCAAAACGTAAGATATGAGACATAGTGGTGAGACAGCTCGTGTTTACAGCTGGTGGAACTATTAGATCATTATTCTCTTGTTGTTTTGTCTGGTCATGTTTTTTGCACATTATGCAACTAGGTACTAAATTATGCTCAGTTTTGTAAAAAAAATAATCACAATAATTATATAATGTTTTCACTCAAGGCTATGTCTGCTATGCTAGCTGGTACAGGTTAATAGGTCACTACAGCAAGCCCCTGCCAATCACCAGCTAGTGTCAGTGGCGGGCCGTGCATTTTATGCCTGGGCCTTCTGTGCTGTCCTACTACACTTGAGCCAGCTCCTAATACGCTCATTTTGACGCTACGCTTATTATTTGTTTCTAGGGGTGTAACAATACACGTATTAAACAGTTCTGTACGAGGCTTACGAACCGAACAATACGTTTGAATAATACTAGTGCATTTGGAAAATGCAGAAGCTTAAATTGTGGGAAATATAATGTTTTCGGTGGACTGCGCTCACGTAACAGACAACGGTCTGTTAACAATAACAAAAAACAGCTGAGTCCCCACACTTTAGGGAGGCAATGGGTACATCCCAAGTCTCTTAATTGCATCCCCGTTTCCCTCACTTGGGTCCTTTCCTTGCGTCTTAGTCCCTCCCACCAGGGATGCATGGAGGAAACCATGCAAGGAGAGAGGAACGAGGAAATATGTTTTAAGACACATGAGACGTCCTTTCCTCTGAAGCGTCAGTGAAGCGACGTCCGTTTCTGATGACGGCGGATCAGCTGATCACAGCTGGATCAGCTGTCAGTCGGCTTTAACAGCTGGAGAGACTTTTGATGAGTTTATATCTGTTCACATGATCACTGTACTTTATAACAGTAACTAACAATACTAATAACTAATAAAGACACAGTAATCATCACTGTAGAGTGTTTCTCTCTGTAGTCTGTTAACAAACTGTGTCCTGTGTTCTGTTTATAAGCTCAGGATCCATTTCTACCGGCGGAATGCGATCGTCTTATTCATGAATTATTTGCGTCTGTACGTTTTGAAATTGTGACTGGCATCATTATTAAATAACCCATAATATGATTATTGTTTCGCTTAAATGATAAAAGTCATCAAAAACTCAGGAATGATGTAAAACGTGTTTAATCTCTCAGCTCTCTCTGACTTTAATTGTATTCATAATAAAGTCATTGAGGGAAACATCAGATCATGAAAACACAAATCTTTCTAATAAATGAAGAAAGTTGTTTGTGGTCGTTTTGTTGTTCAGACTACAATGAACATTTATTTAAACCAGATGGTGAATCAGAAACCTAATCAAATATAAAGCTTGAGTTTATTCTGTGATCTGTCTTCACTCTGGTGTTAAACTCCAGTCAGTCAGTCCGATCGGCTGCAGCGTCCAATCACATAACTGATGAACAATGAGGGGGCGTGTCGGCCGTTAAAAGACTTCCTGGAAGTCTGTTCTCGTGGGTCCTTGGTCATGGCTCCTCCGAGGTCCCTCCTCCATCCTCCATCCTCACTCCTCCGAGCTACGTTAGAGCTTTGGGACGGCCGTCAATATGGTGGCGCAGAAACAACTTCCGGTTCAAGCGAGGATCGAGGAGCGAGGAAATGACAATTAAGAGACTTGAGAAGCACCCTAAGCAAAACAATTTTAGCGGGGAAACAACTGCGGCACACAATCTACGAACTCTCCCCACAGCATTAAACTATTCCCTACTGATTCAGACAGGGCTAAAGCAATCGCCACACAATCCCCATCTTTCCAGACCATCATGCTTGATTTGTAAAAAGAAAAACAACAGCCTGAACGGATTCTATTGTCCGGATAATAACCCCGCGCATGACGGGATGCTTCGTAATTAACGGACAATGCATATAGTACAAATCAATGTACCACAATGAAAAGAACAAACTCACAAGAACCAGTCACATATATTTACATGACAACAAAGCAACAAATTAATCAAGAAACGCTGCAGCGCTAGAGCATGAGCCGTTCATAGTATTTATAAAAACGACACGATAGACAAATGAACACAGTAGTAGCGCTACTGCAGATGTACAAAAACAAAAGCAGTCCACTTACCAAAGCTGCCTTCACTTATAGACAAAGTCCATCCTCCTTTCTTTGTTAACAAAGTCAGTAACTGTCAAATCCATTGCTCCTCCTCCAGCAAAACGCTACAAATGCAAAACGCTAAAAATGACGTAACTTCTCTTATGTTTCAACCTGAACTCTGAACTAAATACTAACACCTGCTAGCTAGCTTTCTGTTTGACAAAAGTCACGCTGGCCCACTGACCAATAACGGCGCATGTTAATGCAGACGTACTTAGCAGGCTACCTGGGTGCTACTGGCACGTTCAAGAATGCGCCCAGCATGTCAAACTAAAGATCTAATTGGTTGAAGACTATGACAATCTAGTCTACAATATCGTCCCCATTTACTGCAAAGGCTCTCTAGCGGGCATCAGGCCTCTCTCCTTACATGGAGACATAGGGGCTGAATCTGATTGGATAAGAGCTCTCCTTAAAACAAGCTGTGCTGGAAGCAGAGCAACAGAGGAAGACAGGAGCTGTGCAATGAGAAAATAAGCTAATGGGGAAAAAAATTTGAATACATGGAGTGTATTTGTGAAAAATTATTAATTTATAAAATAGCTATAACTTTGTGATTAGGTTTAGGCCAGCAGAGAAGGCTTAGCTGGCCCTGACGGCCCACCGCTGGCTAGTGTTCATGAGTGAGGAGTCATGACATTCCAGTAAAACGGTATGCCTTCAGTTACCAGACGATACCTACTGTGGAATTTTATGAAGGTCTCAGTAACGTTGTGATTATTACATAATACTGACTGTGTTTGTTCTATTTCTTTAAGGATGGTTATAAAATAAAAGCATTCGGTCTCAAAATTCAAAAGGGTGTATATCCCCATGGGACCATGCATATTAGGGCTGCACAATTAATCGAATTTCAATCGCGATCACGATTTTGGCTGCCACGACTAAATGAGCATGATCGTCTGCGATATTGACGTTTAAAATACGTGCTCTGTTACATATCAAATCAAGCTCTTCCTCAACTAACAGTCAGCCAACCACCAGGGGGCGAACGAGTTGGGAGGTGTCATGCGCGCACCCTGCAGCGGCAGTATCAAAGAAAGTTCTGTCTGCAGTCGAGTAGAGAGACAGACAACAGAGCAGACGGTCACGGGTGTCGTGTGAAAGGTAAATCTAATGTCAGGAGCAGAAGGCGAGGAGCTAGTCCCTCGAAAAGGATCATCGTCCGTTGTCTGGAAGTTTTTTGGATTTAGGGAAAGTGATGTTAACCAAGAACAAATCATATGCACAGAGTGCGTTAGAGTTGTGTCTGCGCTGCATAGCAATACAACCAACTTGTTCAGCCACCTGAAAAATCACCACAAACCACAGTACGATGAATGCATTAAGGCCAAAGCTAACGTTACCTCACTGAATCTCTGTCCATGTCCAACGTCAACCCAGAAAACCATAACAGCGACCCTGCATAGCGCGACAGCGTATCCATCCACCTCCCAAAGACACGCTGAAATAACGGATGCAATCGCATTTCATTTGGCCAAAGACGTGTGTCCAAAAAATACTGTGAGCAACAGACATATTTATTTTTAGTTTGCCCTTTATTTTGGGTAAACATTTTATTTATATTTTGCTTCAGGTGAATAAGAACCGTATACGTTTTATTTTGATGAAAAGAAGTGTACATTAGCTGGAATGTAGCATAACATGGAAGTGAAAGCTATGGAAGCCCGTTTCCACCACTGTGAGGAAAAAATAAAAAGGTCCTGTTATCTCGTAATTTCGAGATAGTAAGTCGAAATTTCGAGATAGTAAGTCGAAATTTCGACTTTCGATGAAGTTACGGTGCTTTTATTCTGAAATTGTATTTGATGTTGCGAACTGTTTCCGCTTCCGGTTGCGGTCGAATCAGACGAGTCATTGACGATGTAAGTCATAGAACTGTAACTCTGAACCTATGTGGCGTAACTGTTCAGTTTGTAGTTGTAGTTAATGTTCTTAAGTGTATTTACTGTCAGTAAGTGTTTGTCATGTAATTAGCCGTTGAAATAATAGCCAAAAGTTGAGCTAAGTGGCTAACCTGGCTAGCGAGCCTCTATTCCTGTGAATGTATGTGTTTTATATAGGATGTATGTATGGTGATATCCTCCAATAACCTTCCTTGTAATGCATGCCCACAGAATGGATGATCTAAGTGTCTTAGATTATCAAGAGGTGACAGTTGACAATATAGTTACAGTTGGACAATTGTACACTGACACAAAGCTCAATCTTCTTCGATTTTATTTGACCACACAGAAAAAAGCAATGGACAGTCCACACAGTCACAGCGTGGGTTTGGCTCCATCTTTGGAGAGACAAGAAAGCTCTCAGAATGAGACCTCCAATTCTTCTCTCAGTGTTGCTACAGCCCCACCATCTGTTACATTTGAAACAGTCAACCCTGATTTGATATTTCTTGGCAGTACTACAAGCAATGACAATTTTGACTTTGCACTATATTCCACACAGGGTGGGAGTGAAGATGTTTTTGAGAGTAGCAACGTTGTTTTTGTAGGAGACTTTACTGAAAATGAGCAACATAATCTGGATGATACACTGCCTGTTTCACCACAAACCATGCCATCCAGTGAGAGACTGAAGAGAATATTGGTTGTTCACAGAGGGCAGGTACTCCCAGAGCTCATGGAACATTTCTCTGATGATGGACTTCAAGATGATGACATCAAAATCCAGCTTGTACTGCCAGATGAAACACCTGAGATGGGATATGATGATGGAGGAGTTGTGAGAGATTGTCTTTCAGAATTCTGGAGTGAATTCTATGACCGATGCACAACGGGAAATGCTCTTAAAGTGCCTTTTCTAAGGCATGATTTTGGGCAGCAGCAGTGGGATAGTGTATGTCGAATAATTGCTTTTGGATGGGCGAGGGAGAAATACCTTCCAGTGAAGATCGCGCCTGTCATATTAGAGCAAGCTGCCTTTGGATATGCGAAGAGCGATGTAGTGGAGAATTTCCTCAAATACATGCCTGAGTCTGAGTGTACAGTGTTTGAATCATGGAGATCAGATTTTAACAGCATTGACCAGGAAGAATTAATCGAGATCCTAGATAACCACAGCTGCAGAAGGATACCAACAGCCAGCAATGTCAATGACATCCTCCAGGAGCTTGCCCACAAAAGGCTTGTTCAAGAGCCTGCCTACGTCATTGAACAATGGGCAAAAATACTCAGCACCGCCGGGCACAGCCTTCAGGACCTCACAACTGTATACGAAAACCTGCAACCAACTGTAAGAAAGGTTGTGAAGTCTCTCACCTTCCCAGAGACAATGACTGTCCAGCAGAAGGACATTCAGAAGTACCTAACCACATATTTGAGGAATGCTGATAAGCAGCATCTGTGTTTGTTCCTCAGGTTCTGTACAGGGTCAGATCTATTCCTGGGGAAAGAAATTATTATTGGCTTTACTCAGATTCAAGGTTTTCAGAGAAGACCTGTGGCCCATACTTGTGGCGGTGTGCTGGAGCTGTCAGTCCATTATGACAGCTCACCTGACTTCAGCTCTGAGATGAACAAGGTGTTGGAGTCAAATGTGTGGGTAATGGACATAATCTAATCTAGTCCAGGGAGTATGTGTGTGTTAAGTATAACACCACAGGACATAATAGCATCACGCTAGTGGAGCTCAAGGAGGGCAAATATGTATGTTTAAGTAACTTTTGTTGTTTTAGGTATCAAGGTCTATGGAAACTATGCTTTTAGCTTTCTTTTCTTTTGAGCTAAGCAATTGGTATGTAAAGTTAATACTACAAAAGTAACATTTCGGCTGGCATTAGTTAATGTCACTTAATACATGCCTAAAGTAAGTGGTGTAAACATCTAATCTCAAAAGTAAAATAATTAGCAATTCTACATTGCTTAGTGTTCTCTTGCTCTGGGAGAATGTAAGTAATGTGTGATGAAAAGAGCACTATGGCAAAAATCACTTATCTGTTCAACTCTCAGGATTGGTCACTCTCAAAACAACAATTTTGTCTCGGAATCTATTGGCTAAATCGTCACAAATATCCAGTTACACACTTACAGCAGCATCCTCACAATTTCTCATTCGAATATACACTACATTACACAGTTGAATAATATGTTTTGTTGACACATAAAGGCATAAAGGGAAGCTAGAAATATGGATCTTTACAAAAATATCTTTGGCTGTTACTGTTAAGTCTTGTTCTTTGATTGTCAAACTTTTGAAAAATGTGTTACTGTACTGTTACAGTGTATATGGTGCCAACTTTTACAGATGCATATTTATGTAGCCAGTACTGTGTAGTCATGTTCTTTTATTTACAAAAATATCTTTGGCTGTTACTGTTAAGAGTCTTGTTCTTTTACTGTCAAACTTTTGAAAAATGTAACCATATGGGGCATACTGTTACAGATGCTTCTACATGTAGCTGCCTATGATGTTCATTTTGTGGTCTTGGCATTTTCAATTAAGAAGCAGGAGGCAGCACTGGTTCTCAGGTCTTCACTTTTGATCTGGTTAAATATATCAAAAGTAACAAAATCATCAACTTCTGGTGTGTTTTTGTGTGTTACAGTTGTAACTCTTTGGGTATAGTTAAGCTTGTGAAATTGTGTGCTGATGATCAAGCTGCACAGTTACAAAAAAGAGATCTGTAGCTCCAATTTCCCTGCTTAATCCTATTTGAAAAAAAAACAATTCAATATTTTCCAAGGTGCAAGTTGTGTTATGTATTTGCACTAGTACAGAGAGATGAGATGCTTGAAAAAAATGTAAAACAACATACATTAGCACAACAGCTTGTGACCGCTGAAAGCGGCTTTCAGTGTCACTTTCTTGTAAGAAGCAGCTATAAGGCTATATAGACATGGGGCAACAAAAACATCTGCCCATAACTTAAATCTCATTTCCATAGGCCTGTATTTCAGATGGCATTTACAATGAACAATTCAGGACATAGATATATACAATGGTATACCTAGCTGACACTACTGTTTTTCATAGCACAAGCTTCATTCCCCCAGCCCATCAGTAATCATTTGACGAAGTCTTAGATAAAGGTCTGTAATTTCATACACATCATCAGACATTGCCAGGTTGTGTTCTGCCATAAGTTCCACACACAGGTGAAACACGTCCTCATCACAAGGACAGTCCTTGAAACAACAATCCTCTCGGCATATTTCTATTTTCCTTTCCTCAGCTGGCTGCAAGCAATTCTGAGCCCCATAAAGGTTGGGAACTGCATACATTATGGAGGGACGACCATTAGGAGCCCGAGGATTGTTTGTTATTCTCATGCGATGGTCATTCCACGCAGTTACAACTTCATCAAGCTCCTCCTTTATAATGGACAGAAAAAGAGTGAAAATGTTTGTTCGAAAATAATTTGCGTTTTATGCGTATTATCTCATAGTTAGGGAAGACCAGGGATGGTTGTATCAAAGGGATGGTTTTAACAGCACCACTTTCACCAAGAAGGGATGACCTAAGAGTCATGTGATCAATCTAATGTATGACTTCTTCTTTCCTGACTTTGCATATGAAATGTCATATCTAGAAGTATGCAGATTTTACAGCAACAACACTGATTTTCAGGTAAGACAGAGATTTGGTGGACGTGACTTGAAGTCTATATTTTGATTCGTACTGATACTGTTTAAGTCAGAATTGTTTAAGATTAGAGAGTAGTCACTTAGTCACAGGTAAGATGTGACACTTTTCATCTATGCTTATTTCAAACCACCATGCTGCTACAGCCAGCTATACATGGCTGACAGGGGTGGGGATGGATGTAACATTATTTTAATCTAATTAACAACTACACACACACATATTTTTTGCTCACTGTAATGTTTCTGTATTGTAATTATGACCCAGACGAACAACGACTTGATGCACTGCAACAGGCTTTTATTCCGAGCTTCATATACACGCTGTTCATGCGGTCTTGCTGACTGACTGTGTATATCTTGTTCCACCCACAAGGTGGCGTGGTTCTACTGTAAACATCACACTCACTACATAGCTGAAATATTGCTATTTGTAGTAGACAAATAAGGGTACGTTGTGTCAAATGTGAGCTCTAAGTGTTACAATCGTCCCCGGTCTCCCCTACATCTATGTTGATACTGTATAAATAGGTTTTTAGGATACTGTACCTGTATGGTATTTTGGAAGCAAAACTGGATCAGTGATTTGTCAATGAAGCTGTCAACGAAATAGCCATCTGCTTTCAGCTGGTCGAAATAGTCCATCCAAAACTGGGCGCATTCACTTCTCAAGGTGCACCACCAACGTTCAATCCTTTGATTTCCAGTACTTGGACCTAAAGTGACACACTCAGGACCATTCTCATCCTCACTGGTGTGCAAAAACGTTTGCATTGCTGCAAGGTGGGTATTCTCTGTACCGTGATCTAGCCGGATTTTTTGCGGACATCCATTGTTTTCTGTCACAGCATCTATGAAGTAACCTGCGATAATACGAGGGTCATTGTTGGTTTTGTATGCCTCTAGCCATATCATTTCTCGAGAAGCCATCTATGCAACCACTGATGCATATTCCATAAGACTTTAATTTGTCGTATCCATCTATATGCCATACATAGTTTGGCCCACGGCTGACATACATACGCCGTCTTAAACGGTAGCGGGCCCGCAGATCAACCCTATTCCCGGCCATCAGTCGCATCAATTGACGCAGTTTCTCTGTCCGTAATTATCCCGGCCATCCAACATTTCTGGTGCATCCATCTGTAGCCGTGCAGTTTGCCAGACGTCTGTAGCTGTTGGTGAATGAAGGATGCTACCTCAGCTTCATCTGTTTTATTTCTTCTCCGCCAAAGTTGGTTCTTTCGTAGCTTTCTCTCTAGGGTCCGGAGGCTTAGTTTGATGTAATGCGATTCCTCCAAAACTACTAAAATTTCACGATTTGTGAATCCACGTCGAAAGTAGTCTTCAATTATGGTGTCCATTTTGATCTGCCAAGCTTCGTCTCATTCACTTGCTAATTACATGACAAACACTTACTGACAGTAAATGCACTTAAGAACATTAACTACAACTACAAACGGAACAGTTACGCCACATAGGTTCAGAGTTACAGTTCCGACCGCAACCGGAAGCGGAAACAGTTCGCAACATCAAATACAATTTCAGAATAAAAGCACCGTAACTTCATCGAACGTCGAAATTTCGACTTAGTAAGTCGAAATTTCGAGATAGTAAGTCGAAATTTCGAGATAACAGGACCTTTATTTTTTCCTCACAGTGGCAGAAACGGGCTTCCATAGAAAGCAGTGCTCTGTTGATTTCATTTTGGGTAAAAAGTGTTTATACTATTTTATTTATATTTTCCTTCTACGAGATGCACTGTGATCAGGACCAGTCTGATGCAAAGATTTGTACATTAGCCAGAATGTAGCACAACAATGGAAGTGGAAGCAGTGTTCTTGTTCATTTAAACGTGAAAGTGCAATAAATATATGTTGTCCCTAAAATGAATGAATAATCGTGATCAATAATCGTGATCGCAATATTGATCAAAATAATCGCGATTATGATTTTTGCCATAATTGTGCAACCCTAATGAATATGCTCAGTAAAAAAACAGAGATGATGGCGTGTTATGATCGGAAAGTGGACAAATGTGCCGCTACACTTTCGGAAAAATGGAATGATCAGAGCAGGATAGCAACACTGCAGAGGTGTGACTGTCACATTGGGCTCTTGGCAGTCATACTAATGTACAGGAGGTACTGTGGAGATAGATAACAGTTTGTTGCAAATGGAATATTACAGCTGGTGTTGCTTTTGTTATACAGAGACATGTACAGAATACGTTTCAGAGAATCTATAGCTCTGTATCAAACCTTTGACCCAGCTGTAATTACTTTTTGAAGGAAGAGGACACAGGAAGTGAATAGATGAACTGCAGATGGAAAATCTTTAATTGCATTCGTAAAAAGTCCCTCAAAAGTTCTTATCTTCCCGTTTCTCAGTCAGAGCGCAGCCCACTGTGAGCACATCCATGACATCAAAAGTTTGTCACATTTAGATCTGTATCCATTTGCTAAAACCAGACTGCTGATCTGTTCTTAAACTATGATAGGAAGCTACAGCCATACAAGTTGCTGACAACAGCTTACAGTGTAACTGGGATGGATATTCTACAATCAACCCACACATAATGGTTACGGACTTTGGACTATGACATCATCTCCATGTGTTCCGTTTTAACAACAAGAACACAGACTGCTCCAGAGATGTTAGAAGCTTCCCAGGGTTCTTCAATTCTAGGACTAGATTGGAGTCAAGGATTTGAAGAGATCCAGAGTTTAATCCAGACCCTTTTGTGGCAGCCTGAGGGCATTGTGTTTATTCCCAGGGATATGTCTTTTGTGCATGTAAAAGGTTGCTGCTGTTATCTGGAAGGTAAAGCTTTGCTATAGGGCTAGCAGTGTCTGTCTTTTCACTTGTATCCCTGCCATTTCCTGACTGAACTGTAGTGCAAACATGTTCAGACCCAAACAACAGACTGATGCATTTATAGGATCATTTTCAGTGTGAGGTAGCTAGTATGGAGGATGGGGTGTATGACACAAAAGACGTGGGTCTGTGGGCAGATGGAACGTTTCAATCTTTCAATGTTCTCTGCAAATGCTACCATCTTTCTGTGCAACATTATCAACTTGGGCAATATTTTCTGAGTATTTTTAAATGAACACTGAGTTTTATATAATGTATTAGCGAGATGGTGGCAGACCCCTGTGGGGTCTGGAGCAACATCAGCATCCCATGCCAGACCCGTTCTGAAACACAGACCCGTCCTGAAACACAGACCCAGTCTCTTTGAGCCGGCTTTGTAGGTGAGACTTTTTTGCCGTGTCATCACCTCTCATATTTAAACTATTGTGTTTGTGATTAGATCGTTTACTAGAGCCCAGCGGTGGAGGAAGAAGTAGCCAGTGTACAAATACTCTTAACTAAAACTACAAAAGTATTAACTTCAAAATATACAAGTATCAAAAGAAAAACTAGAATGCAAAATGGCCCATTCCATAATATAGGCTATATTGTTGATAATTACAGATGTATTAATGTGTTTAATGTTGAAGGTGAAGCAAATTTGAACTACTTTATATTCTAATACCATATAAAATACTCAAGTAACGTACAAGTACTAAATGTACTTAGTTGCGTTCCACCACAGTTTACAAGAGCTACAAGTGCACCAGATAAATGCTTTCTACTTTAAAGTGTACAACTTGTATTCATTAGTTCATTTGGCAACTTGGATTACTGCCTCGTCTGCACTGACGTTACTTTGACGAATTGAAAATGAAATGAGTCGTTAGGTGAAGCTGAATGAGGAATAAGTCAACACCAGAGAGAGACACCGTGTGCTAACAGCAAGCATTGAGTTACATCATGTGAACAAACCAGTCTATGGTTCTATCAGCTGTAATGTGAATAAATAACCAGATAATGAATTTAATATATCGCTAGCCTGTGATGAAAAAATAAATATGGTAGTGCTAGTGTACTATTTCATTTTGAACTTTAATAAAGAAAAGCTTTGACTAAGTGAGACAGTGGGATGATGAACATATTACATATCACATGGGAGTTGATATCTAGACACCCCAGGACACACACGCGCACACGCACAGAGAATACTGTTAGGAGCTAAATGTGTGTGTGGGACTTGTCCTAGCATTTTCAAAAGAATGTTAACCACACGCCCATCTTAAGCTGCATTCACAGCACATCAGGTGTTGATTAGCACAAGGTTGTGCAGCGGTATGAGAGTGGAACTTGTTAACACCAAACTACTGCACGGTGATGAATCTCTATTGTTGTCTCATGGCTGGGTTGCACAGCTCTGGCTCACCGCTTACATGATTGGCCACCGGAGCGTGATGTTGGGTTGCATTTCTCCAAAAATAGTCGGTTTCACTCTTCGCGGCTGCATTTCTTTCCAGCATCCCCTTCCATCACAGGTTCAAGGGTCAATTCAGAACACATCTCTGATTAAGTCAGGGGTCGGCAACCTTTACTATCCAAAGAGCCATTTTGCTCTATTTTCCACCAAATAAAATGTGTCTGGAGCCGCAAAAGCTATTTGATATCACAGCTTATAAAATTTTATATATAGTTAGATTATATATACAAAAACTATAGTTTGTTGTATTTATGAAAATATAGAACAAGAATTAAAACAATTCTTGACATTTTATTGCAATTTTACCTGTTATAACAATATCAAACTCTTATGAAGAGGAGAATTTGCTGCAGCAGCTGAGAAATCATCTCCAGCATGACACTTTTCAGCAAATGCTGTGTGTTTGTTCTGGAAGTGTCTTTCAACATCACATTCTTTGCAAATATCAAGCATACAGGTAAGCCAGCATCGTTGGCAGTGAAAGCAAATGAATACGTCCACGCAGAATTAAACTATTTTCCTCCGTGACTTTTCTTTTTTTGGATTTATCCATTGATAGTTTACCGAGGGCGGGGGTCAGACAATCATGATCAGCCACCTGCAGGGAAAGGTCTTGACAGGTGTAATAAGATGTGACGCACATTTTAGTTGACAAAATATTAAAACATTTTTATTTAAGGTCAGGTATTACTGACCTTGTTGTCTTTACTAGCAGCTGTTGTTCAGTTAAAGTCTGCATTTCTGCGGAGGAAGCAGCTGTTATTGAAGCGATTAGCGAGCAGCGTGTCCAGCGGCGTTATCAGCCCTACGGAGCGGCCGTCTGAAGTTACGTTAGCACCTTTGAGCAACTAATCTACTTCTCGTTTACACCGGCACACACCCGCATGTCCAGTGTACGTGAATAGTCACGTGATATTCGATTTCAAGCGTTTAAGTCTGGACGGAGATCATTTAGAAAACGATGCTGAAACGCCGTGTGGACGGAGATCGTTTAAAACGAAAACGTATTAGTCTGGATGTAGACTCAGGGAGCCGCAACAGAGGGGCTGAAGAGCCGCATGCGGAATCCGCAGGTTGCCGATCCCTGGATTCAGGGATTGCCTCCACACGGCTCTCAACATGAGGATGGCTGAGCTGGCGGCTGGCACCACAAACAGGGCCCTGTTTCAGAAAGTGGGTTTAGAGATACTCTCCCTGCGATGAGGGACACTCTGGGTTTTTAGGCCCAGAAGGAGAAGTAACTTAATCTCTAGATCTGTTACCATGGTAACCCATCGTGACTCTGTGCACACAGCTGATGTCTGCCGTCACTGATGGAACAAAATCGTTAGAATAGTGAGTGAGCAGCTGTAGAATGTAGTTTTCTAAAAAGGTCTTGTTTTGACAGCATTTCAGTGACAGTGTTGAACTTCATTTGTTGATGAAATAAAGTCGCTGAAGGCTGTGGAGTCAAGACCCAAAAATGATGTCTAACATTTAAAATGCACCGGATTTGAACCTTTAAATCATCAAACATATCACTGGACCATGTCTCTCAATCTATATATGCTTTAATCTTTCATGATATTTGTTCGTTATCTGACTCTTGTGTTTTGTTCCCGTCAGATAAAAGCTGAACAAATATATTATAAATTGAAATACTGAATGAAACTTTTGTTTTCACCCATTGACACTTTTCCCCTACGGCTCTTGTTTAAAGATAAATGTGCACAGTCCATATTTACATGCATTAATATCTCTACGTACACTAGACTACAATGGAGGCTCTGCCTGTTATTTACCTGTTGCCATGGTGAATCGTGGTATCAGAGCTTCATTGATGATGGCTTGACTCAGAGTGAACAAACTCTGATCAGCTGTTCTGGAACAGACAACTCAAAGTTCCCTATCTCAGGGTTAGACAAGTCAGACTTTGATTTTAGATGAAATTTGAATGTAAAACTGTTTGAATAAATATGAAAGCTGACCAATAAATGCCATCAGAAATATCTCAGATATCAGGCATTTTATTCCCATATTAGACAGAACATCATTTAAGCAGCAATTATTGATGACTCAGTAAAAGCTGGATAGATTTGTGTCATGAACACCATTTGATTTACTAAGGATCTGACAAATGTTCAACATGACTTTCATTACATTCTTTATTCTGCTGGAAACTGCAAAGTAGCCCGGCTGTAACCACCGGCTCTCATCCACTTTCCAGGCAATGCTAAATGCATCTCAAACACTCTTGTTTGGAGTTTTTGCTTTTCCACTTGAGCTCAACAAGAGACAGGCAGCATGTCTTGAGGCTTCCATACACAGTGGAACGAACGGTAGTGAGTGATGATCAATGAACTCAACAAGAAGAAGTTCACAAGAAGCCTCACGCTGTTTATCTTCACAATGTGTGACTCATCGTCCTCACACATGAATGCCATTAAACCAGCGTCTCCATCAATCTGTGGAGTAGTTATGAGCACAGTGTTGCTTCCTACCTCAGTACTTTGAGTATAGACCAGGCTGACACCGAGGCATTAGAGCACTCACAATCACAACGCTGAAGACCGTCATAGAAATAAACGGGACGGACGGCAGTGCATTTGTGTTTGGTTTTTCGAACGACACCTAAATCATCGCTGCTGCTTCCAATGGCTGCTGATTGAAATGATGCAGCTGATGAAAGAGGAATGTCAATGATTCTTCAAATACAGAAACTATGGTTTACCTTTGGCTCAGCTGCACTGATGGATTTCAAATAGCCTGTTCTGAAACTGAAGTGTAGACCTGATGTGACCACAACTCACCAGTCTTCTCTCTCTCTCATTATATATATATATATATATATATATATATATATATATATATATATATATATATATAGAGTGTGTGTGTGTGTGTGTTTTGTATTCATTTGTATTTATTTAAGTACACTGTAAACTGTTAACAGTTAACATATTGTTCATAGTTAAAAAGTTTGAAGCTGTAGTTTGAAGCCAAGTGTTTTGTATTTATTTATATTTATAGTATACTTTAACAGTTAATCTGTTGTTCAATTTGAAGAAAAAAGTATCGGTTCAGGCACTGTTTAGGCACCGGTATCGTTTTAAAAGTATCATTTTAGCACCGGTATCGGAAAAAACCCAAACGATACCCAACCCTACTCCTGTGCCCCAATGGGAACGTACTCGGTCTAGTGATGCTCGTGAGGGGAGTCACACTTTAATGTACATTGGAAATCAATTTGTTCCACAGTTTCAGTAACCTGGGGGAATTTTACCATTTCATACAGCTAACTAACAGTGGATATGAATTGACTAATTGTTAGGCCTATAAATGAAAGTCTTCAGTTTTCCCCGGCCAGAATATTATTTTGGGAAATAAAATAGACAGAAAATGTACAAACACACAAATAAGTGTCTAAGTTTTGGTGTCTGTTGAAATCTCTCTAAGGTGAGCTGGTGACATGAGCTCAGCACCTAGCTGCTCCGTCACCTTTACATTTAGTGCCCACAGATGCTCATGATGTGGCCCTTTGAGGTGTTGTTCTCTTCGCTGTCACATGACTAATCGATCTTCTGATCATTTCAATAGTCATTAATTTGAGCAACATTTCATTCAGCTGTGAGAACAAATTTTGTTTGTTGACTTGGTACTCACTCTGCTGGTTTGAAATCATACATTTATCACATTTGAACTACATGAAATATCTAAACCACATATTGGTAACATTGGCTCCATCCAGCCATGTGTCAGTGTGGATCCAATTCAGTGCTGAGCTGTGTCCCTCTTACCTCCGAACAGATGAGGCGAGAGGTGAGCTGGTAGTGATCCGATCAACAGTCGGGGACTTTCGTGTAGCCTGTCCGCCTCCTCCGGGCTGCTGCCGCCGGACTCCTGGGAGCTGTAGGCTCCGCTGCTGTTCGGAATGTTAATACCGGACTGGGGTCTGGTCCCGGAACCCCCCATAGACCTGGCCCTGGCTCCGTGGTGCTGACTTGTGCTGGACGAGGCTCCGGACGCACTGTACTCATGGTACCTCACACCCCCGGCGGTGGTCCTGCTGACATTACTGCCGTTGCTGGACGAGCTAGAGGGCAGGTCCGAGCCGGAGTATGCTCTGGTCCGTCCGTTCGCAGCTGGATTAGCGGCCGGGCTGCTCTGCTTTGCCCCCATGGTAACCTCCAGTGACTCGGCTTTCAAATATTAAAGAGGCTCTCTATGAGCCACTGCGGGACAGTGCGCCAGATTTACGCCTGAGGCAGATGGCTTTACAGGGCACAACGTTACTGGAGGTAAAGAAAAGCATAACTAACTCTCAGTCGCTATGATCCCGTCGACATTTAGGACACGCCAGTGGGTGAAAAGTTAAACCGGCCAGCTGTGACAAAAGCTAGCGACGTGCGTAAAACTTTAGAAGCCGTCACCATTGTATTCCGTCAGCGGTAGTTGTGGCTGTGCCGCAGGTAACGTTGATCCGTCCTCGGTTGAGCCGCCGCTGTGGACCCGCTGAGCTCCGACCGCTGGTTCCTCCTCAGTGTCCGCTCCGCCATGGCTCCTGAGCAGCATGACAGAGTAAAGAAACGGGCTCCTCACAACGCATTGCGCAAAGGAAGGAAGTGATGGAGGAGAAAGCCCCGCACAAAACCGTTTTATCAGCGGCAGGAGGGAGACTCGGTGCAGGCTAGATGTCAAGCTAGCTAGCTGAGATCACAAGCATTTCCGTTGAGAAGTTTCAAAATAAAGCCGTTGCAGTGTTTCATATGGGCAGCGTTCACAGTTCCCAATGCCCACCAAGCTGAAGAAGGTAAATACAACTAAAGAAGTTCGAATTTTAAGTTTTAGTTTTGTTAGAATTTGGAATTGTTGTTACTTATTATCCCTATTTTGAAGTGTGTACTTCGTGGTACTGCTGAGCAATATCTGATATAGTGAGTAGAACAGTTCACGTCACAGAACAAACCAAGAGTCTACATCCACACTTGACCGACTCTGTGAGGCTGCAAAGCCCTGCTTCAAGATATTGTCAGCATGCTAATATGTTCACAATGAAAATATTTTAATACTAGAAAGGTATTCAGATGACGTTTCGGCCCTCGGGCCTTCTTCAACATCAACAATAGTAAGACACGTTATGTGGTCCACACCCTAATCACACATCTGATGGTGATTACATCATATTTGATGAACTAAATGACAAGAGCCAATGTACTTTTAGTGCCCCCCTTTGGTGGTTTTCCTATGCTGTTGCATGACAACCTTTTTATGTTTTATGTATGTTATGTTATGGACCTGCACAAAATAGTATAAATTGGTGAAGTCCAATGAAAGGATTGGTATATATATATATATTATACAATATTCATCCCTTTTGTTATGAAGCCCCTAAATAAGATCTGGTGGTACCAATTACCTAATTAGAAGTCACATCATCAGTTAAATAACGTCTACCTGTGCGCAGTAAGTGTCACATGATCTGTCACAAGAAAACACATTTAGAGTGTCCCACATGCCTATTAGTGAACTCCAAACATGTTTTGTATCTTTTTTTCTGTCCCTGTGGAGTGTAATATGGACAGATACTGTGGAGATTTCCAGCCCCAGCAGGGTTATGTTTGGTCTCTCTGTTGCCTCTCTGATTAATGTCCTCTTCACCTGCTCCGTGACCATTGGTCCTCTGTCAGCAGGTTTGTTATCGTGCCATATTTTTTCCAGGTTGTAATAATGGATTTAATGGTGCCCTATTAGATCATGTGACAGATTATGTGATACTTAGATTACACACAGGTGAACTTTACTTCATGATATGACCTTTGAAGGTAATCAGTAAAACTCCCCCAGGTAATTTAAACTGTGGAACAAATTGTTTTTTTCGATGTACGCTAAGGTACGCTGATTCCCCTCACAGCAACTCAACCCGGCAACTCAACCAAAGGGTTTCACCCACAGTGGTCTGTCATTCAATGGAAATAGTCTGTCTCACACAGAGGTCATTGTCATACACATAGAGGAGGAATATCTACGCACGCCCAGTCTATGTGCATGCCCCACTTTTCACTATTTTTTGTCATTTCAAATTTTTTGAATCAAGTTTCCTTTGACTCATTTCACTTCACCAATTATGTGTATATGTGTGTGTATATATATAAATATATATAGCAAAAGTTAAAGATCGGTTCTAGATCAACATCATGAACAAAACACTTCCAGTCATAATCTAAATTGAATCCATGAAGCAGGCTCAACTTTTGCTATCATCTATTAAAATATATTCAGTATTTGTGTGTATTTTTACACATTTAATTGTTCATAATCAAAAAGTTAGATGCAAAATGTAAATCTCTATATGACAGGAGACACAGTGGCTCTTGTTACTTGTTATAAAATGAGAAATGCATGGAGCCAGAGTATGCAACTCTTTTGTCATACTCATAATGGAAAATGTCAACATTGTGATTTTAAAGAGGTTATGTCAATGAGCCAGAATCTGGAATGTGAATGTGGCTGAAAGAAAACCTGTCAGTGCTCTCTGGTGGACAAACTATGAGACAGCACCCCCATCAGCTCGTCCACGCCTTTATCTCCTCAAGACTGGACTACTGTAACTCACTCTTCACTGGGATCACTGGCAAGTACATCCAGAAGCTGCAATACACCCAAAACAGCGCTGTTAGGATCCTGATGAGAGTCTGGAAGTATGGGCCTAAAAACCTTTTTATTCAGGAAGGCGTTTCTGACCTTATGCTAAATCACGTCAGTTATTTCTTTTGTGTTTCTGTTCATTCACTGTTTTTTATTATGCTTATGTTTACTAGCTTTTTTATTATCGTTTGTTTTAACGTTTTAACAATGTACTGGCTCTGTAGCACTGTGAGATTCTCTGAATGAAAAGTGCGTTACAAATAAAATGCATTATTATTATTATTATTTCTCAATGACATATCTTTTGCTTTCTGGTTATTTACTGGCTCAGACTTATAAAACATATATATATATATATATATATTTATCTGATAAGATCAAATCGGCTGACACCTCAGTCAGGCTCTAATACGTTCTAGTATGACCCTATAGGCTTAAAACCTACATGAATTATGTATCACAATTATTATTGTTGGGGTCTGGCGACACCTCCTGGCTGGCTGAGCCCCTCACATGTGTCCTTCCTCATTTAAGCCTGACGTGAGATCTGCCAGAAACTCCACCTAGGAAACCACACCCCCAGCTCCGGCCAAAACCGGATGCTGGCCCTCCATTGGCCAAGAAAATGCCCCCCGCTGTTTGTGAGACCTGGTTTATAAGCGCTAACACGGTGAGATTCTGCCTCTTCGCGCCGGACTCGTCCAGGCCACAAGAAGACCCATCAGCCTCTTCCTCCAGCATCACGCTGGCAACAGAAGGCCACGAGGAAACCGCGGCCTCATCAAATCCTGTCAGGTCACATGTTACATTCGCTGGTCGAAAACAGACTGTTTTATTTTGAGTTCTGGATCCGAGTACGAGGACGGATAGCTTCTATCCCGTATCCCCACCCTTTTTGTGTACACAGCCGGCAGGAAGGAGACTAATCCTCTCTTTCCCTCACCGATGATTCCCGGGAGGGACGCGCCGACCACGTCGCCTCAGCCGAAGTTAAATCGTCCTCTCTGCAGCGAGGACAGATCGGGTCTGCGTCTGCTCCAGAGAGAGCCACGCCACCGGGAGCGATCGCGCTCCTGAGGGCCGAGTTATCCCCCAGTCTGCGCCAGCTACGAGAGCCGCGCTGCCGAGTCAACACTCGAGGACTGATCGTTTCCCATCACGGAAAACGGGCCCCGCCGAACGAAGCTTCTACAAGTAAGGTTCATGGTATCTGGGCATAGCTTAGCATAGCTTAGCATTAGCGTAATATAGCCTTTTCGCTGATGTGTTGTCATTCCCGTGTCTTGTTGTGTTAAGTCACTGTCACGTTATATTGAGGTATTGCGCAATCATCACGGACCACGGAGCTCCGCTGTATTGTGTACTTCCTGATGTAACTGCTGGTGAATGTAGAGTTTGTGTATTATCGCTTTAAAGACTGAAACTCCGGTGGCCGGACCCTCGTCTCGCGTGATAAGAAAACACTACGCTCATCTCACCGCAGTGATAAAGGTCTGTTTTGTTTGGGGATTTATTTTATTTCGTTTGGCTCTTCATTAAATCGACTCTGTGAGTGAGGTGAGAGTCGTGGCTATCACTGCATAAGCTGTCGTCAGTTCAGAACGACAAACGGCAGACTTGTGCAGGATAAGACCAGCTGTGCTCATCCTCCTTCCGACATCGCAGCAGAGTTGATTCATGTCTCTTTCTCTCTCTTTTCTCTTTCTCCCTCTCCCGTAACCTACACGCACATAGAGTTACTGTTTTTGGGTGAACCTCCCGCCCGCTATTGTCCCAACACACGTGCTGCGCCGCCACACGTGATTACACCCAACTATCTCTCCGCCATTTTCTCTAGGTCACCCGCGTCTGCCATCTTGGTTTGTAGTTCTTAGCTGTAGTTCTTAAGGCCCCTCCCTTTTCATCACTGATTGAATAGGTTACACCCCTCGTTTCACCCACATAGATTCTCTCACACACACACACACACACACACACACACACACACACACACACACACACACACACACGCACACACAGACACACACACCCTCCCCCATTTTATTCATTTGACTTTAGGTAGTAGACATATAATTGTATGATGGTGTTTGTTGGTTGCAATATTACTTGATCTGATCATTTATTATTTTGATTTCATAAACTCTGTTATACTTTAAGGAGCAGTCGTCTGTGATTACTTGTGCATATGTATTTGATAAACCTGTATGTAGTAGCCTGTGCTCGAACTTAAACCGTCACTGTCACTGAATGTATAGTCATACTCAGACTATTGACATTATGAGTGACCACTAATTATGAGACTTAGTTTTATCGTTTGGTTATTGGTCCCTGTTTGCAGGGTGGTGCCCCGTTGTTATTAATAATCATTAATCATTGTTACTTACATTCATAATTCTATTGATGTCAAGAATTCAGTTTCTTAAATGCTGATAACCCAAACACGCCCCTCTACGTTCCCAACATTATCATGATGCTTTTATTGATGACAGTACTTATTCTTCCATAGTACTAATGCACTGCAGCCTTTCGTTGGCATGGTCAACTGCACCACACAACAATAACGTAACAACCTTTCGTGCAGTCCTGTTTATTGAGATGAATAAGCATAATCCCAAGTAGGTTAGCATAATAAACACTGATATGTTTGCAAAATTGTGAGCAGTTATGTAAAATATAGATGTATACATCACATGTAAACTGGCTGTAAAGGTACTTGAATGATCCTTCAGAGAGAAAATTTAATTCTAAGTGAATATGATGTTTCTGGGTTATCTTGTTGTAGGTACCCCTACAAGTACCCCTTCAAGATGCCACATGTCCATCTGTACTGTATGACATCTTGTATGCATGGCAACTAAAGTTAATTAACCCTGTAATGAACAATGCAGCCATATCATCATATCAAAAAGACATATACATACAAAGCAATGAATAATATTTCACACCATTTGAACCTGTCTAGTGTCTTGCAGCTGACTGAAGGAACTTCAAAACACTTCATGGCTAAAAAAACCTCTAGAAAACAGATAGATGATGATGGCTGGTAAATCAAGGTTAAGTCAAGCCGGCTCGAGCTCAATCTGCTGCTTTGTCCAAACACTGGACATTAGAATATACAGTGTGTTTGCAACGTTACATGATACAAAGTTCATTTAAACTGCAACTTTCATTGCATAACAACTTAATGACACACTTTGCTCCAGACGGTATACTCATTTATATTATTATAATTATATTTCAGTTTAAGCGTTCTTGTCAAATTTCTAACTATAGGAATCTTCCATCTTGTACAACTTGTTAAGATCTTTTGCAATTTGCATCAGAAATTTACTATTTTATGTAACAATTTCACTGCATTGTTCACTTTAAATATTGTATATTCTGGGAAACCTGATCTCGAAAATCATTCTCCAGAACGGAAATCATGCTCTTATTGTTAAATCAAAAGGGACTTTTTTTGGTCTGATGGTATATGGAAAATGGATAGGTTTGGACGTTCAGCGTCGGCTGACATCAGCAGCGCAGCAACGTCAATAACAGCAGAGAGCCTCGCGCTACTTTCATGGTCTTCCTCCTGAACTCCTCATCCTGATGTTTCTAAGTGATGAACAACACGCGCTCCACTCAGGTGGTGTTCTGTTTACATGTTTTTGTTTTGCTACCGTCTTGTTTGTGCAATTACTGCCTTCAAGTCAGTCCTTTTCATTTTGCTTCCTGTAGTTGGAATCTGGTGCAGTGTTTTTAAATCACAAACAAATTGATATGATTCCTATATAAAACTGAAGAAAGTGGCTGCAGATAGTATGGTACACAAAGACCTCAAATGAGCAGCAGGGCCGAGATCCTTCTTGTGGCACGCGTCAGTCTGTGTCACGCAGCGTCACTCAGCGTCACTCTCTGTCACTCAGCGTCACTCTCTGTCAGTTCAGCGGAAAGATTCAGCTGTGGCACGCGAGCATAGTTCGGCAATTGTCAAGAAGCTGCGGAGCTGAGGGGGCGGAGCCACATTTCCTGAGACATTTCCTGAGAACACCCGTTGTTGTTACGACAGATCAGCTTCCATAAATCAGTTTTATGATTTTAGTTGAGTCACCGGAGCCCCCTGTTCTCTGTATGCATCCTTAGAGTAAGTACGTTGTACTTTGTTGTTTCTCATTCATTTTATTTCAGTATGATTTTGCTGCTTTTGCAACAAAATGGAACATAATACACTTTCTAAATTATTACTTTTATAGTCACTTACAACAATCGGCTAAAATAATGAAAATAAATCATCCGTTTTAGAATCATTTAAAAGTATATATTAAAATTAAGACATAAAATGTCCAATCCAAAAATACATGTTTGAAAATATCTTCACTCTTCCTCTGCTTATATGTATATGTATGTCAGTAGGACATATGTTAACAGTTTACAGTATACTTAAATAAATATAAATAAATACAAAACACACACACACTTTGTACACACTGCAGCAATTCTTTTGCAGAAATATGAGCATATTTTCCCCCTCTGGCAAAATACAACACGTCTCATGCCTTATTTTATTTTACCAGTTGGTGGCGGTAATGCGCTAATTCGTTTGCCAACCGCCAGTACACCAAAAGGGAGGAGAAGAAGAAGCTTTCGCGTGCCTGTGTTGTTGTGCTCATGAGCGACAGCGCTACGTACCCCGTTGTAATAATACTATGAGTGAGGAGCGGAGGACCCAGTCCTGCTGCCAGGACGGAGTCATCAGAGTAGTGTAAAAAAAGTATTTCAATCGGCGCAGGGTGACAGAGGGTTACGCAGAGTGACAGAGCGTGAAGCAGGGTGACGGAGCGTGACGCAGGGTGACGGAGGGTGACGGAGCGTGACGCAGGGTGACGGAGCGTGACGCAGGGTGACGGAGCGTGACGCAGGGTGACAGAGCGTGACGCAGAGTGACAGAGCGTGACGCAGGGTGACAGAGCGTGACGCAGGGTGACAGATATTTGATGTTGATGGTTAATTTGCAACCAAGTTGTATACATCATGTATTTACTTGTTATTTGTATGTAATAGAAAAGTGAGCATGTGTAGTTCATGAAGCAATAAATAATGACAATTGAAAAATATAGAGAGATGTTTGGTTCATTCTTTTCAAACACTAAGCCTAATTTACCTGAGTCATTGATTTAATTGTCACACTTAAATCCTGAATTGACTGGTGAAACAGAAGAAGTTAAAGGCCAAGATGAGAAGATATAATGTTGGTCAAATACTGTGGTCCAAATTCAATTTATTCAGTTTTATTGGCATTGAGATATAGAAAGTTTGACTCTCGAATATTCAAACAATTCCGAATCTCACAAGACAAGAGCAAAAACAAGATGAATGTGTTCTCCTTTCTTCGTTGCTGTCATGTTAACTGTCTTGTGACCCCTAAGATTGATCTCTGGAGCTGTAGGTGGATGCAGACAGAAGTGTTACTATTTTGAAAATGTATCACTGATTGTGTTACTATGGTAACTGAAGCAAGGTCCACTGGAGGCTGTTTAATAATAGAGTGCAGTGATGAGATTAACGTGTTATACATTCATAATATTAGCAATTTCCTGCCACGTTTTTAATATTTTGTGATCCTATATTGAACGTAATTTTCTTTTCTTTCTCGGAACTGAATCACGCTGCAAGCAATCGGTCCATTTTGTAGCCTCAGATGGCTTAATTGTTGCTGAAAGAGCACTCTTCTAACGTGCATTTATTAACATAGCTGTATAGTAGTAGTGTGATGGCAATAACATAACGAAAATAATGATGTGGCCTGCTGTACATGTGTTAAGTAGTAGCCTATGTAACGTAGCCTATAAAACAATCAATACATATGGTAACATATACTAACAATGATAATAATATACTGTGTTGTCAAACTTGTATTCAACTTGTTTATCTGCTTTTTATATGTTGTGCTATATATTGTGATGACTTCCATAACAGGACAACTACATTTATTTAATACAAGTAGGAAATGGCATTTAACACACAAGCTGAAACTCCTCCCCTGTGCCAAGCCTGTCATACTATAGGGGACCCAAACATTTGTCCCTTCTTTGCTCATGGAAACTAATCACTGTCCTGAAATGAACCATCCACCTTGTAGCCCTTATCTAAAAACTCCTCACAAAACATGTCGTAATCACTCTCATATTTGAATGCAAACACAAAGACACTTCGTGGTGAGTCTTCGTCTTCTTCTTCATCCATGTTCATATTTTGAAGGTCGTCTAGCGCTTTCAGCTGGTTGTCTTTGTCCATATTTGTCACTTCTGGCAAAGTGACTGTTCCCTTGAACACCTTGGTCTGGCACCACTTGGCTGCCAACAAAGTGTGTTCCAGTCGTCTGAATTTGCCATCATTCTGCATTTGAAGAAAAGGAGCATTATAAAAAAACACCATTCATTTTAAGTACATTTCATTTTTAAGTCACTTTGACTGTAAAATATGAAACAATAACTAAATAGCACATTTAATTTCAACAATAAAGAAGTGATACATTGTAATGCTACATCAGCACAGTAATACTTTTTCCAAACGTTGACAGTGATGTGCACATAATGCTTGTGTACCCGACTGGAGATCCGTGAGCACCATGTATGTTGTGTCAAACCAAACAAACGTTGGATCGGGTGGCTGTTATAGGAGACAATAACCAAACTTTTCTTTAATGATGGTGGGGGATCATAAGCAGGATTTTACTGGAGCGTGAATAATGTAGTGGAACCCCAATTTGGAATTCGCCATCCAAATGTTGCTGTTGTGTTCTTATATTGCAGGAGGGAGACGTAATGCTAAACCCTTTGTTTAATTGTGTAATGATATGTTCAGACATGCTATATCAGGCTTGCACAATAATTACCTGTTGGTCTGTCGGGTCTTGGGCTGCAGTGCTGGTTGTGTTACTACTTAAAATGAACAGAAAGAGAATAAATTGTGACATTACTTTCAGAATTTACTTTTCTCTAGAAGATGAAAAGTTCACACTTTACAGAGAATGCTGGATTCTTATGGCAAACTGAGTATCGGCATACAGTTAGCCGTAGAAACACAGTTCATTGTGCAGTTCAATGAGTACTCTAACTGTTTGCTTGAAGTGTGCCTCCTTCATTTGGCAGACAGAATATCGAAATGCTGCCAGCTCACGGTTGAACTGTTCTGCCACTGAGGAATTGATCTCTGAGCGTAAAGAGGGGCAGATATTCAAGCTCCTCAGTTTTTCCTCTGGTCTGCGTTGGTTTTTCTGATGGAACCTGTCATAGAGTGCATACCTCTCATTTGTTTTTGTGATGGAATGTAATCCAGTAAACCGGTCTGTTCCTTGACAAGGTTGCAGTGGTGCCCCTGGCGACCTGAGATTCTGAATCCAGTCAAGGTCCACTTGAAGTGTCTTTTCCCTGGCTGCATCAATGTTTGGCTGTGATGGTGCACAGAGCCGGCCATCATGAGGCTGAAAGAATTTCTGCTGGGTTCTATTGTTCATGTGGCGTGAAACCTGGCCAAACATAAATTGTCTATCAATAACATCATGTATTTCCCTTAGTTGTTGGCCTTGTAAATACCTTTGAGTGTGACATATACTTACCATGAACTTGTTGAAGGTGTTTCCTGAAGTTCGGAATTCGGGAAAACACTCTGTAGCTGCAAAACGGACAATGACTGTGGCATCTATGGCTTTGATTTGTGTCCTGGCAAAAGCATGCCAACACAAGTTTCTCTGTCGAAGAACATTGCATAAAATTAGGAATATTAGTGACATGAAGATTTGCTTAAACTGTTGTAAAAAAACAGGAGCATACAGTATTTTCTCTTCAATCATGTTTAAGTACCTGTATCTCCATCGCGAAAATAAACAGCATCCCTTAGATGTTTTTGATGTAGATGCACTGCAGAAGCCTCTACTTGCAGAGTGCAAAATATACACTTGGGACCAACAAACTGAAGAACAGACTGTGCATCATTGAAGACCTGATGTGAATCTGCAAGAGAATATGTATTTATTTATTTTTAAATAAATTTCAACAAATATGTAATATGAAAGAAAGGTCCCAGCTTCATTCTATACCAAAAATAATAAACAAACTGCAACGTGTGCAGTAGAGAGCAAATACAGATCATACTCTATAGTCTATTTACATGAATGTTGTAAACTTTTAACAACATTTTTAGATACAACTCTGTCTCCTACTAGTTATTGGTAGGCCTATAAATCTGTGTATAGGCCTACTTCTGGGGAAGGGGGGTTATTACCAAAAATAATGTCTGTGTGCCATCACTATAGATGCACTACCAGCCTAGTTCCAGTAAAACTCGTTATTCTTATTTGCGTTATTTCTTGACATGTTGCGCACACTGTAGCCTACAGTGACATCTAGTGGCGACGGCCGTGGCAGCAACTTCTATTGGTTATTAAATACCTTATAATAAATACATCTACTGCATGACAGTGATCAATGCTGGATGTCTTTCAAAAAAGTAACATACCTTTGTTTTATTGTTGTATTTCTGACACCCACTAGAACCAGTAAATATATCATACAGATATTGAATTGAATGAGGCTGGGTGACGAACGTGGCCAACTACACTACATGCCGGTGTGGATGTCAAATCTTTAAAAGGTGAAGATACACCAAATCCGTGGACGTATGTGAAGTTTATGGATGACATTCATTTTTTTATTGGAGAGCAAGATAGACTGACCATTAATTTGCATAAACACGACCCGCGTTCAACTTTATACAAATTTGGTCCGTCCGTCGCAAGACAGCAGGCTCGCGAAACTCAGAACAGACTTTCATCTGTCGCCATGTTGAAATCACTTGAGCCGTCGCGTCTTTCCGTTTGTTGGCTGGATTTGGTAGATCTCGACCTCGTCACTGCTATTTTGTATAAAAAGCCCAGCCTAACCGAGGCTGCAGGCAACTTTAAATCTTTAAATCACCTAACCCCAATGAAGTTACCAATGAAGTTACGATTTTTTGAAGTCATTTTCGAAGTAGGAATAATTCGAGGTACTGCAGCGTGGAGGCATAGTCTCAAAGTGCACTCATCCTTACCTGCCATGGTTTAGTCCTTATGACCATGTTCAATGTCGATGCCCAGTACAAAGAAAATCTATTTCAAATTGTCTTTGACATCTATACATCCGAAAAAAAGGTAGTGTTAAGTTTAAAGGTTTTGAAATTATTCGGACACACTTCACCTCTACTTCTCGACCTAACACGGAGCCAATGGCCCATTTACAGCCTAATCTCACCTCTGATTTTAAAATTCCACCGACGCAAGGGGTGTGGGCTAGATCCGATGAGACCTATTTTTTTGTCAGAGAGATTTTTTTTTTCTAAACTTTTTTTTAAATGAAGTAATCAGTCATTATTGACATTATCATTTCGGCAAAATAGTTTTGCCTATTTTTGTTTTCCGCATTATATATTTATATGATTATTTTTGGTGTAAACATGTGAGCACTGTTTTAAGGGAAATTGGGCTGTTTCCACACGGAAGACATTCGTATGAAATAGGCTAGACTAAATTGTTAAAAGATCAATACGCTGTATGGACTGGTCATGTACAGCCAACAGTTAAAAAAACCGTGTCTTTCATTTTCCTTCCATGGAGGTTAGGGTCCCGTATTAACAACGTCAGTTGGCCGTGCATGTCCACTCTGTATTGCGGTAGCACGGTGGAAGTTCTACTTAAATAGCTTGCGTGTTAAATGCCATTTCCTACTTGTGTTAAATAAACGTAGTTGTCCTGTTATGGAAGTCATCACAATATATAGCACAGCATATAAAAAGCAGATAAACAAGTTGAAACAAGTTTGACAACACAGTATATTATTATCATTGTTAGTATATGTTACCATATGTATTGATTGTTTTATAGGCTATGTTACATAGGCTACTACTTAACACATGTACAGCAGGCCACATCATTATTTTCGTTATGTTATTGCCATCACACTACTACTATACAGCTATGTTAATAAATGCACGTTAGAAGAGTGCTCTTTCAGCAACAATTAAGCCATCTGAGGCTACAAAATGGACCGATTGCTTGCAGCGTGATTCAGTTCCGAGAAAGAAAAGAAAATTACGTTCAATATAGGATCACAAAATATTAAAAACGTGGCAGGAAATTGCTAATATTATGAATGTATAACACGTTAATCTCATCACTGCACTCTATTATTAAACAGCCTCCAGTGGACCTTGCTTCAGTTACCATAGTAACACAATCAGTGATACATTTTCAAAATAGTAACACTTCTGACAGTCTGCATCCACCTACAGCTCCAGAGATCAATCTTAGGGGTCACAAGACAGTTAACATGACAGCAACGAAGAAAGGAGAACACATTCATCTTGTTTTTGCTCTTGTCTTGTGAGATTTGGAATTGTTTGAATATTCTAGAGTCAAACTTTCTATATCTCAATGCCAATAAAACTGAATAAATTGAATTTGGACCACAGTATTTGACCAACATTATATCTTCTCATCTTGGCCTTTAACTTCTTCTGTTTCACCAGTCAATTCAGGATTTAAGTGTGACAATTAAATCAATGACTCAGGTAAATTAGGCTTAGTGTTTGAAAAGAATGAACCAAACATCTCTCTATATTTTTCAATTGTCATTATTTATTGCTTCATCAACTACACATGCTCACTTTTCTATTACATACAAATAACAAGTAAATACATGATGTATACAACTTGGTTGCAAATTAACCATCAACATCAAATATCTGTCACCCTGCGTCACGCTCTGTCACGCTCCGTCACCCTGCGTCACGCTCCGTCACCCTGCGTCACGCTCCGTCACCCTGCGTCACGCTCCGTCACCCTGCGTCACCCTGCGTCACGCTCCGTCACCCTGCTTCACGCTCTGTCACTCTGCGTAACCCTCTGTCACCCTGCGCCGATTGAAATACTTTTTTTACACTACTCTGATGACTCCGTCCTGGCAGCAGGACTGGGTCCTCCGCTCCTCACTCATAGTATTATTACAACGGGGTACGTAGCGCTGTCGCTCATGAGCACAACAACACAGGCACGCGAAAGCTTCTTCTTCTCCTCCCTTTTGGTGTACTGGCGGTTGGCAAACGAATTGGCGCATTACCGCCACCAACTGGTAAAATAAAATAAGGCATGAGATGTGTTGTATTTTGCCAGAGGGGGAAAATATGCTCATATTTCTGCAAAAGAATTGCTGCAGTGTGTACAAAGTGTGTGTGTGTTTTGTATTTATTTATATTTATTTAAGTATACTGTAAACTGTTAACAGTTAACATATGTCCTACTGACATACATATACATATAAGCAGAGGAAGAGTGAAGATATTTTCAAACATGTATTTTTGGATTGGACATTTTATGTCTTAATTTTAATATATACTTTTAAATGATTCTAAAACGGATGATTTATTTTCATTATTTTAGCCGATTGTTGTAAGTGACTATAAAAGTAATAATTTGGAAAGTGTATTATGTTCCATTTTGTTGCAAAAGCAGCAAAATCATACTGAAATAAAATGAATGAGAAACAACAAAGTACAACGTACTTACTCTAAGGATGCATACAGAGAACAGGGGGCTCCGGTGACTCAACTAAAATCATAAAACTGATTTATGGAAGCTGATCTGTCGTAACAACAACGGGTGTTTTCAGGAAATGTCTCAGGAAATGTGGCTCCGCCCCCTCAGCTCCGCAGCTTCTTGACAATTGCCGAACTATGCTCGCGTGCCACAGCTGAATCTTTCCGCTGAACTGACAGAGAGTGACGCTGAGTGACGCTGCGTGACACAGACTGACGCTGCGTGACACAGACTGACGATGCGTGACACAGACTGACGCTGAGTGACGCAGAGGTGCCAGTGCCACAAGAAGGATCTCGCTGTCTCTCCAAATGAGGTGACGGCTGTAAATATTTCTCGGGAGCAACTGAACACATTTCAATTATTTATGATTTTACAGTTATGAATAGGCCTATGCTAAGTGTAAACTTCAGTGAGGACTCCCACGGGGGTTTCTAATGCAGAATGACTTTCTGTCAACAACAGCATGAACATTATGTGGACAGCAGAGTTCACAGAGCCGGTGAGGAAAGTCGTTTTTTCTCACACTCCACTGCGTTAATCCTTCTAATCTCCTCTGTCTGGAAATAGCCCAGGTTATTTGTCTGTTGATGGCTACAGCATCCATCCTCAGCTGCAAGGTGAAGGGGAGGATGGGGCGGCTCAGCGGCCACAGCAAAACCGCAATCACATTAGCCTTAATGGCTGGTGTTTGTTTGAATGAAAGGTCAGTGTGGGTGCTTCATTTAGGTGTTACTGGTGTTACTGGCAGGAATCCTTGTGGACTCGGTCTGTGCTGGGTATCAGGGGTGTGTGTACTCAACCTTCTGACACAGCATTGAGACCATGGAACACAGTGTAGGATTTGGCATCATCAAATCAATCCATGACGAAGTGTCTTTGGGCACTAAACCCCAAGTTTCTGACATTTGATTGGTGTTTGAATAGATGTGAATGTGAACTAGTTTAGTCGCCTTTAGGTGCAACATAGCAGACTCCGTGAAGAGGACCTGCCCTATGTAGCTATGAAGGGCTCATTCTAAGCTAAAGGAAAACACAATTCCTATTTTCAGTGATAATATACATTTTTTTATACCACACATTTCTCTTATACACTTAATAAAACATACTGATTAATATTATATTCCATTTCTGCTAATAGAACCCCCTAAATGCTATACAGTGCTCCTTTAACTCAACCAGCAATAATATGTAACTAGAAAGGTGTACTCAGAGTCCAGATCTCCACCAGGTGTCTCTGCAACAACCACAACTGTAATCTTTGATTGAATGAATATAACCAACAGTATCAACAATCATTTGGTACTTGTACAACGCTCATTAGATATGAATATAAAACTATTAAAACACACAAATTACAAAGTCAATATTAGCCACTAGCAGTGTGGTCCACACTGAAATATCTCAACAAGGCATATGAACATATGAACAGATATTAATGGTCCCAAGAGGATAATCTGTCATCAGTTCAAATACTGCAGGCAGGTAACAGGCAGCCTACCATTAGGACCCAGGCAACAGGGGGCATACCATACAATGGGGTGGGAGGTTCACCTTTCCTCCTGAACTCAGACAAACCTGAGAGAGCAGCTGATCTACCTCGAGGCCAGCCTTTGTTTGGTAAGTTCTCTTTCCTTTTTTAAATATGTTTAAAAGCATGATTTTAAGAGTGAAATTGTAGAAAAAACATTCTGTAAAGTGTTAACAGTACTTTTTTGATCCATTTTAGATTTCCTCCCTGGCAACCATCGGAGGACATGACACAAAACGTGTTACATGGAACATCCTTGCCCGCATGTTCAACGGTGATGTTGGGAATAGAATGAACTGGAAAGGGATACATGGGGAAAAGTCCTTCAGCCAGATGGAGTCGAAGACTTTGCTCCTGCGTAAGTAACTAATATTTAATAAACAATTTGAAGTCACCCAGAGGTCTTAGGTCGTGTTCAAATTTACAAATTTGCTTTGCAACTTCAACTTCATTCTCTGCTCAGGTAGATATTACTCGACTATATCTTCACACAATAGTTATATGATATATTAGCTCTGAATATAGCACAGCAAACCATTACATGCCAGACAGCCACGAGCTTTTAGACTGCATGTCTGCTATATGTTCCACTGAGGGCTCATGGGATATAGTATGATCTGCTTGTGATTACAGATGCCGTCGAAAGAATCATGTCTCACGTGCCGCCACAGATGATGAGTGTGAAACAGCAATGAGGTGGTTCAACCTGGCAGCAGACAGGGGAAGCTCCAGGCGTGCCACAGTCAGCATCCCTACTGAACAAGCCTAAACATGTATGTGTTATACATGTGATACATGCGATGTTTTAAAATCCTGTTTTTGACACTATTCATTGCAGAGTTTGCGGTCTGTTTAGGTCTTATATGCAGAGACACCTTAACTGTGGGGTCTGCTAGCCCCTCCAAACCAAGCCTCACATGGTTTGAATCCCCCTTTGTCACTAAAGACTCTCAGGAAATATTTAACTACTGAGATACTTATTTTGAATTATGTTATAAGTTTATGTTGAATGAGGAGTAGGAATGTTCCACCACTTGTGTTTTACAGTGTATGCTCAGGACTGCATATTGGTGTTCAGTTGTTTGGATATCTTTAACCCAGTTCCTCTGTCCTTATCCAGTCAAGTTGAAATGTCTGCATGTGAATAGTCATTCACATGGCACAGTTACTGTGTAATGCTGCATTTCTTCTCTCGACAAGTTTGAATTTCTTGTGACAATGCAATGTTTTGAAAAAATAAAACACATTGGAACATTCAAATGTATTGTTTAATTTCTTTCCTTCTGTACAATTTTCTTGAAACAATACATTAAATCTCAAAATCAAATAGTATAATTAGAATAGACTAGAATAGAATGTATACTATCTTTATCCCTTTAAGGGGGAAATTTGTCTCTGCATTTGACCCATCCCTGTATATAGGGGCTGCCAATGACAGGCGCCCGGGGAGCCGGGGGTTCAGTGTATTGCTCAGGTACACTTCGACACGTGACACGTCCCAGTCAGGGATCGAACTGTGGACCTTCCGGACGGACTCTTTACCCAGTGCGCCACGGTCGCCCCTTTAGTAAATAATTAATTTAATTAAAAGTAAAGACATTACTTAAATAAACGAATGGTCTTAAGTAGCAATAAATAATGTTCTATTAGTGATTTGTTTATATATGCTTATGAATGTTGAACTTAAAATAGTTATTTCATTAAACTTACACTAAAGAAAAGAAATAATTCAAGTGAACGAATGATTTTTAGTGAAGATTACTAATGTGGACTTAAATTTGTCTACTGCATTCATCAAGGTTCTATGTTAACACAACTAGATCTGTTTAGTTCCTCCATTTGTAAAAACTTAAATGGTTTGAGGCAACGGTTTTCCACGCGGTTTTCGAGTAAAGTCAACTAGTTCGGGCTAACAGTGTGGTGTTAGAGGGAGACTGATTAAGAAACGTTTTAGTTTTCATGTATTTTTCACGCCGCTGTTGGCAACGCTGTGTGAGGAGAAGCGCGCCAAACTTTTGGATAAAGCTGATTATTATTATTAAGCCCGGTGGATAATATACAGTGTGCTTTGGCACAGGCAGTTTTACTGCCTTGTGCCACAAAGCCACACTGAATTTTCAACAAAACTACCTGTCAAACATATGCCCTTCATACCAAAACCATGAGATTAATCAATAAAATATGGATACCGTGAGAGAGATAAGACTCTGGCAAACGCGGAGATGTGTTTTTTATGTTTGTGGTCTTAAAAATGTGAGCTCCAGTGCAATATGCAAAACTTGTACCATTTGCTTTCTTTGAGAAATGAGTGGTCAGATTTAACATGGAGTCTAATGGAGCAGTTGGTTGGAGTTCATGTCGCTCTGTGGCTCCTTGAGCCAAACGTGTAAGTCCGTTGGATTCCACAGACATCTGTGTGCGACAGCACAACATTTCCAAGCTTTTTGGCCAAAAATGGTGTTTAAAGAGTAAAAATTGTGGGAGCTGGAGCAATTTGTTTGGAAAAATTACAGAAGATGTTCCTGCTCTGCTCCACTCTGACAGTTATGCTCTCACTCTAGCTCTTAACGAGCCGTGCACACCCATTATAAAATCAGAAACTGACCAAACATTTTCCTGAAACTTAATCTGTGACTCCATGAAAACTGTGCTAGCTATCAAAATGTCCGTTTGGCTCAATAAAGTGCAGCATTTTGTCTATGTTTTAAACTTTGAATCATGTTTCTACGTTAAAGTATGGCTAGTCAATATGGGTCCAAACTTTTGTGTTTTTCTTGCTCTCTTCACGCCGAAACCCCATTCAAGTCAATGGGGCGATTTTGCTCTGTTTTTTGGGATTTTCGGGAAAACCGCTGGGCAAATTTCTCAGAAAAATGGATAGCACACTATTCCCGATCGGGCCGCATGTTTTAAGGTATTTTTCACGCCGCTGTTGGCAACGCTGTGTGAGGAGAAGCGCGCCAAACCTTTTGGATAATAATAATGAGAATCATTATTATGATTAAGCCCGATGGATAATATACAGTGTGCTTTGGCACAAGCAGTTTTACTGCCTTGTGCCACAAAGCCACACTGAATAACTAATAAAGACACACAGTTATCATCAGTGTAGAGGTGTTTTCACTAGCTTGCAAGTTAAATCATTGGTTAATCACGTTAATGCGCAATTGCAAACAAGTGCTCTCAAAGCTGCGGTGTTTTGATTCCCAGTGATGCCCAGGATGCTATATGCTATAGCTAGCGGGCGACTACATGAGTAGAATTCCACTCTACGATGACTGATTTCATGATGGAAGCAGAAATGGAAGCACCTGCTACTCCCGCAACAAACGACGGTGGTGACGAAGACCAACACCCGTGGATCGCTAGCAAGTTAGTGAGCTGAGAAAGTGTTGACAGTTGTGCAGCACTAGTTGGCTAACGTTAGCTAACTTAACGTTAGCTAGCCACCACACCATAGGATTGACAGGGGCCGCGAGAGCGCAGCATTAGGGTTAGCGTTAGGGAAATCCTTCCAAGCTGTGCGCAAGCTGTCTGTGAAGCTGAACACACCTCTACCTGCCTCAGCGGCCTGTGAAAGGCTATTTAGCATCGCAGGACTAGTCTTCAGCCCAAGAAGAGCAAGACTGACTTCTTGCAATTTTGAAAACAAACTTCTTTTGAAGATGAACAGGACATGTTTCAGTTTCAAGTAATGACTGGGTTGTTACTTTCGGTGCTGCTTTAGTATTGATCATGTTTTGATATTTGAGTCATGTTGTGAATGATCAGATGGAGTTATGATGGTAGCAGTCGCCCAATTGCAGATTCAGCTTGAGCAAAACCTTTATTGTGTTCAAATCAGGCCCATAGGAGTTTACAAGGCAGGTGTCCTTTCTCAAAACACCGACCTGATGCATCAAGTGGATATGTTTTGCTGAACACAATATTATGCATTTGCCCTCTACATCCTCTAGTTGAGGATACTTATAAACGCACTGTTACAACTCCTTCATAGTGTCATATTGCTTTTCAGAGAATTATGATAAGTTCATAGTAGATGCAAAAGTAGAGTCTCTTCTTTGCTAACTCTGACCTTATGACCACGCTGGGACCACACTACATGAACAGACAGCAAACCAAACTACCTGTCTGTAACAGTGTTCTCTGTCTAACCAGGAGTCATATAGGGGTGTGGCCGACAGATTCAACATTTCAAAATCTACACTTTCAGCACATCTCCATCACTTCTGTTCCCTGGTCACTAGACATCTGTCTCATCGCATTGTGTGGCCGACAGGGGAAGCACTTCACACGTCCCAGTTACACTTTGAAACAGCTGGATTTCCAAATACAAATTTCTCTGCGGTCGTTGGATGTCACATTCCCATTGTTAAACCACATTGCAACAATCCCATAGCCTATTATAACAGGAAATAATTATATTCCATCCTCCAACAGTAAATGGAGCTTCTGACATAGGTCACACTGGCATGATGCCAGAGCATTTCGCAACACCGATGTTGCACGTCTATTGGAAGAGGATCCTCAGGCCCTCGTCCCAGAGGGAATGCACATAATCGGTGATTCAGCTTATCCTCTGTTGAGACAACTGATGAAACCCTACCGGGATAGCACCTAACCGCCAGGCAGCGGCGCTTTAACCAAAAGCTCACTGCAGCTCGTGTGGCCATCGAGCTTTTGGCATCCTGAAATCCAAATTCAGGAGGATCAAATGTCTGCACATGAAAGAAGTGGAAAATGTCAGTGCAACTGTCACAGCATGTTGCATTCTTCACAAGATTTGTTTGGAGTCAGGTGACCAACTTGATGAAGAAGAGCAGGGTCTTCATGGCAAACGTGGGATCTGGAAACAGAGCTAAGGTAATGATGGCCATCTAAATTGACAAACAAATAATGTTATTAAGGTATCATACTTTACTCACCAGTTGTCAGTCGATCAGCAGTTTCCCTGCTTATTTTTAACTTGACAGGCGTCATCCCTCATGATAATCGTTACTTTGTCCATTGTTGTAGGTTTAACCAAGGTCCTACAGGGGCCTTTATTACTTGACAAGAAATGACCACACCTGCTTGAAATGGAGCAGATCTACTGTGTGGGAGCCCATTACAATTGACAACAGATTGTGCCCATCACAGTGGTTGCTGTTGTGTATGTGTTGCTGATTTTCCAGATGATGTCGTTCAAGAATGTTTTTCTGATGCTTTAATGTAATAGTACAACAAATAACTATTACATTTAACAGAACTAATCATCTTAACGGGCATATGAGAAGTTTATGCAGGACCTCGGTGTACCTTTAATTACAAGGCCAACACTAGCCAATCACAGTGCGCGGCCATCATATAAATGTGACGGGGATTCCCTTAGCTCCTCCCTGACGTCAAACGCTTGTCCCGCTTCCGGTCTCCCGGACTTCCGCCACTGTTGCTGGTATGCAAGACACTGCGCATTGTTTCTGTCAGTCGTGCCGTTCTGGTGTTATATTGGCTTTCTGTCATTTTGTAGACTATCTCCGGGGCTCCCCTCGTCCTGCACATGTGACTCACCTGCGGATCTGTGTCGGTGAGTCTCAATTAGGTCCTGATTTTATTGTATTATGGTGTCATGTTAGTAACCGCGTCTTACTTATATAGCCGCAGTAGCAGCGCTACATGCCCTCGTCCCCCCTTCTGGAGCAGACCAATACTGCCTGATCGGAGACTGTTGGCTGGGTTCGAGTGGAACACCGCCAGAAGGCGGCTACAGCTAACCCGGCTCACCTTTAAGGACGCTGCTGTTTTGCTTACCAGGGCTTTGCCTATGGCTGTTTTGCCTACCGGCGTGTGATTACCGGTGTTTTGCCTACAGCTGTGTTGGACTAACGCCCTGTACTAACGGTCTGTACTAACTAACTGTGTTGACCTATTGGGTTTCATCTACCCTCCTGCGCTGCGTTGCCTACTGGGTCTGATGCTGCTATTATCAGCACTGCGCCCCTGTTCTGTGCTGTTTGCCGTTAGCAGCACCCTTGTTTTAATGAGAACAACCTCATTTTAGCTTGAGCCAACGTGTATTCTGACCAGGGATGTTAAGGCCCACTCTGGCCTTTAGTTTATATAAATTGGATTACTGGTCAATCCCCTGGCTGATCAGTTAACCAGTTATTGTAGTTGTTTTGTCTTTTCTTATTTTTTCCTTTGTTTGATTTTCCTTTCTGAGAACCAGGGCCTTTTTGTAATTGTGTTCCTTGTCCCTGTAGGAGCTGCCAAGCCAAGGTGATGGGGTTGGTGCCTCCGGGTGTTGGTGTCTCCCTTCGTGTGCTGTGTGGTTTGGTGTGCCCCTGGTTAGGAACCCTCACGTGTGTATGAGTGTTGTGTACACGTGTGATCGGGGTGCCTCCTCTTTTGGGATCCTCACCTGTACTGGTCCACCTCGTGTGAGGAATTTAAATTTTAAAGCTCCTAATTATGGATATTATGTGACACAGTGTATTTACTTGTAGGAGTTTGAACCAAGTAGTGTGTTTGAGTGTCGGTGTGATCAGGTTTGAGGAATGGGGGGGGGTTGTGTGAAAGTGGCTGGTGAGGTGTGAAGATCATAACAATGGATCAACGCCCAGGAGGGACTTGTTGGACTTCAGTCAAACATTGAGCTGATCGATGTGAGACTTTTCAGAGACTTTGGGTGGAAAAGGGAGATGTGAATCCAGGAGAGATTCAGACCTCCTCGGTACAACAGTCTGTCGTGTGGTGCGGACGGGGCCTCACTTTCATGATATATATATATATATATATATATATATATATATATATATATATATATATATATACACATACACATACACATACACATACTCATACACACACACATTTTGTTATTAATAGTGTGATTTGGTTTGTAACTGTTTTTATGTTTGTATGGATAATAAATCCATTTGATTATGACTTAAACCTGCTGTTGTGTTTTGGAGGCGATTGAGATTGATCTATTTTTGCGAACAGTATCTCAATCTACATTTGGAGTGCTTCTGTCTTAGTGTACCAACTTTCATTTTCTTTTATTTGTTTGTGTTTCACCCCAAACTATCTTTGTCATGATCCAGCTGACTGTCAATAAACTGCACCTTTGCAGGTTGGCGCTCAAGGATGAATTTTAATCTAACTTTGACGACCCCAAAACAATCCAAGCTCATATTGTCAACATTAGGCATAATTTAATTGAATCTGGATAACTTGGTAAAAACAACGGGGTGCTGACATAGAAGTTGGTGTGTGTTATCGTTATTAGAAGTGACCTTTGCATGCAATGCCTTTTGGGTCAAAACAAGAAAGAACGCATTCATAGTTTTGGTCGACATAAATTTACTTTACCCAGGCTCACATATAGACACAATCTTCTCAGAGATACTGAATATGTTGAATAACTAGATACAAATTTGATGATTCATACAAAAACATAAACCATAGCCTACATTGCCGTGTGTGTGTCTGGCAGCTCTGTGGTTTTACATCTCACAGGGATGATGTGAACTCTGATGTGTGGCAGGCGCATATTAAAGCCGATTACACAAGTGACCAGTGACTGACCTCAGTAATACACCAACACTGGCTCTGTGTGTCCTGGGTACGCCACTCTGCATTTCACACAAAAACTTAAAAAGAAGAAAAAAACACTTAATTAATTGCCTGACATTTTCCAGTACTTCCCCCAGTGAATTTAGCAGGAGATGTCAATCAGGTGGATTAGACTTGTTTTTCTGTTGGCCCTGTGCTGACAATGGTAAATGATTAAAAGGGAAGATTATGTGACAGCAAATTTGCGTTATCATTAAACTTTCATCATGGATTGGGTCTAAAGCTCTAAATTGCTTATTAACTCGGCTTTTTATGGCTGTTCGCCTATCAACACTTCAAATGAGCCAGATGAGTGCCCCCCCGCCCCCGACCGGCACATTCTCTGCTCCTATTCGTCTGTGGAAACATCCTTTGTATGACTGGGATAAAAACATGGGCGCAAATGCAAGGGTTGTATCCTATTTCTGGTCCTATTACGCCTATGAAGTTCAGTTATAGATCTATGTTTTTCTTATGTTCCTGATTTTTTTCTTATGTTACTGAAAAAGCTAAGGGAGCTTGTTCAATTTACACACTCGCCGATGTCCCTGCTGGAATGTGTGTGAGCGGCTCCGGCTTATGTCACTTCAGCGTTCCTATTGGCTGTGGGAATGCAGACAGAAAGAAGGCTTAAAAGCATGTAGTTCTCGAGGGAGCTCCACAGTGGGCAGTTCCTGTCAGAGTCCTCAGAACTGTTTGGTCGGAAAACGCCTTATGATTTGTGAATTGATAATTGATCAAAAGGTGAACTGATTGAATATGTAGTTTGGTTTATCACATCCCAATAGAACAACACTATGCAATTGAAGTTGTTCATTTTGTTGGTGAAATTACATGTTACTTTTCTTTCTACTTTATTTATTTAGATGACAAGTCTGACTTCTGAACCTCTCCACTGCTAAAATCAGCGCTTAGTTTCAATGGAATACAACCACTGTCTTATATTCACACCCTTTATTCATGTTTTTTCAGTTATATCAAACTGAAGCATAGAAATATTTCTTCTTCACTTTCAAAAAAGCTTGGATCACTGTTGCAGCACAACCTATCTGAAGTCAATGAGCCCTCTGGTCTATATCACAGCAGATACCTGTTTCTCTAGTGATAAGATGTCAAAATCTCCATCTAGAAGATGAACTTTACTGCGTCCTGTGGGAAAATAGGGATTTTAAAATTAATTAGCCGTTTTTGTGCAAAAAAAAATCACACAAAAAGGTTTTGTTTTTCAATTAAGTGTTATTGTATTTATATTATTGAGAAGGATGACAAAAAAGGTAAAAAGGTCTGGAAATACATAAATGCCTCATAGAGCAGAACATTAGAAATATTCAGTGTAGGGCTGCAGTAATTATTATTTTCATTATAGATTAATCTTTTCATAATTTTTTATTCATGTTCATCATATCAAATGTTTGTTCTATGAAATGTCAGAAAACAGTGAAATGCTCATAAAAAAATTCTAAGAGCCCATGGTCATGTCTTCAAATAATTGTTTTGTCCAAAAACAAACAAAAAACATTCAGACTGGAAAAAAGCAGCAACGTTCTCACTAACTCATCACATATGGACTATTGGTTAGTACCCCTCCGGATCACTTTTAAACCAACTGCTTACCCCTTTAGTGTTATTTTTCAACATGCAGTGTAGTCTGATAGACTTCAACACGTGGTTAAAGTTGCAAGTTCAAACAAAAGTACTTTGTTCGGCTTAGGAAAAGGTCATCGTTTGGGTTACAATAAACATGAGATACTTAAGAGCTGTGTTAAGCAAGTTAAGTATTTTACGTTTGCTTTGTGGAAAGACTTCCTAAGACAAAGATGTGAGCGCCAAATCTTGTTTATCAAGAATCTTTAAAAATACAAAATGTATCTAAATGTGCCTTTAACTGTAAGACCAAAATAGTTGCCTCTAGAAAACAATTAAGTTTATTCCAATGAGTATTTTAATAACCTACAATACCACATATATTTATCAGTGCAAATTACAGGTAGACTGAACACTGAGCCAAAGTAAACAGCCTTTACTTTCATTTGTGTAATCCTAACTCGGCTAACTTGCAATTAGCTGCGACTTGTCTGTATGGGAACACAGTGTGTGGTGTGTTCAGGCATCCTACACCATGGGAATATCTTTTTACCTTTGTTTGGTCTGTCAACACATCATGTCATAATTTACTTAACACAAGAGCGCTTCAAACAGCTGGCCCAACCTCTGCAGAGAAGTTCTCCTGGGCCCCGTTCCACGTACATGGCTAACTGAGTTAGCCGGATAATTTTCAGGATAAGATTACATAGATCAGGCTTTTCGGTTCCACGAAGCAAGTTTGGCAAAATCACCATGGCAACACATCCATACGCTTGAACCTGCCCCAGCGCAGGCTAAGTAAAGGTAGCTGGATAAGCTGCCACTCCCCCGGAAAAAATGGCAGCTCCTGTCATATACGGTAGTCTAATGTGCTTGCGCATATACTGGGGGTTATACGGGAGTTCCGGAAATGCATGTAAAGTGAGACACACGGTGATCCATTAAAACCAGCTGAGCAAACTAAGAATCATTAATGTACAGCTCCCTTCCTCAGAGATCCCATTGATGAAGGAGGATATTAGTTAGATTAGTGTTTTATAGGGAGAGAGTTCTTCCACATTGCCAAGATCCGTTATCACATCATGATGACGTCCTATATGAGCGCTATCGATTCTGCTGACAAGGACTCATTTATTTACAGACCTTCTCGAGCCGTACATTGAACACCACACGCCGCAGCCGAGCACTGACTGTCTCACAGACTGGATGCAGCCTTGCGCTTTTTTTGCGAGTGGTACATTTTAGTACAGTGTCGGCGATGTGGAGAACATCGGGAAAGCTGCATGCCTTGCTGTTCGTAAAGTTTATTAAATCTCCTGCCCGTCAGCGGAGTGAAAATAGGCTCTTTCTTTGAGTTTATTTGCCATTGTACTGTTAGAAAATCATGGTTTCGGTGATTGATTAATGAATGCTTTCGCTTTCGTCAGTCTTGCGCCGGTCCAAGAATTTCACCTCTAGCGGCACAATACGAATGCCCCCGGCCGTCCCTCTTAATCATGTCCCCAGTTCAGAGAAAACCTCCGCTTCAACCTTTTGAAGTAGGACGGGCACGCGCAATTATCCTGATCCTGATCGATCATCAGGTTAATTTAGGCTGGCGAATAGGACATTTGATCGACTTAGTTGAACCACGTACGAGGAACGGGGCCCTGGTGTAGGCCCAGCACTCTCTCTCACACACACACACACACACACACACACATATATATATATATATATATATATATATATATATATACACGCACACACAGAGGAGGTGGGAAAGTCTGCAGGTTCATCTTCAGGATGTATACAGATACAATGTAACACCAGAGACAGGGTGGGAAACTGCACTCCTGTTTTTATAGAGAAATTATTGTTCTTTGAAACATGAGGAAGAGCAACAAAGAGCTTTTGTGTCACAGCACCCTGGTGACCATATCAACAGTACACAGCTCTGGGCTTAACAAGGACTCTGAATCACATTTCTACATGCAACCTGGCTGTCTGAATACACCTGAGCTTTCAGTGCCTTATTTGAAACTAATATTGGTTAAAAAAAAGCCTCATTGTGTTTCACTTTGTATTTACTCTCTGTCTGATTATAAACCATCAATGTAAACAGGGAACAGACCTGAACAAAAATCAACTAAAAGCAATTTTACTACAGCCATCTTGTACACATTCTAAAACTCATGGCTCTACATGCTGGTAAAAGCTCTAAAATATATGAGCAAGAGACAAAGAGAATACTCTGAAACCCATGCCCCCTGGATGGGGGGGGGGAAAAAACGAGCTGAAAACTAACAAAATGTATGTGTGTATTATTCATCATCAGAAATTCAATCAATTGAAGCAGTGAAAATAAATAGTGTGTGATTCTCTCTATTCTATGCTATGGTGTACTTATAACACTGTCATATCATTATGAGTGCTTTAATCCCCATGTATGCAACCCAGCCATCAAGAGGACATGGGAGAAAGTAAACGCAAAGCACAATTACATTATTCAGAATGGTGAGTCAATACAATATGTGCCATGGTAATGTAATGAACACATCCATAAGTTTATTAAGTGCCAAATAAACTCTACGAACAGCACGGCATGCATGGCATCCGCATCGCCGACACTGTACAAAAATGTACCACTCGCAAAAAAGCGCAAGGCTGCATCCAGTCTGTGAGACAGTCGATGCTCAGCTGCGTGCAGCGTGTGGTGTTCAATGTACGGCTCGAGAAGGTCTGTAAATAAATGATTCCTTGTCTGCAGAAACGATAGCGCTCGTATAGGACGTCATCATGATGTGATAACGGATCTTGGCGATGTGGAAGAACTCTCTCCTTATAAAACGTTAATCCAACTAATATCCTCCTTCATCAATGGGATCTCTGAGGAAGGGAGCTGTACATTAATGCAATAGAGGCTTCTTAGTTTGCTCAGCTGGTTTTAATGGATCACCGTGTGTCTCACTTTACATGCATTTCCGGAACTCCCGTATAACCCCCAGTATATGCGCAAGCACATTAGACTACCGTATATGACAGGAGCTGCCATTTTTTCCGGGGGAGTGGCAGCTTATCCAGCTACCTTTACTTTGCCTGCGCTGGAGCAGGTTCAAGCTTATGGATGTGTTGCCATGGTGATTTTGCTAAACTTGCTTCGTGGAACCGAAAAGCCTGATCTACGTCATCTTATCCTGAAATGTATCCGGCTAACTCAGTTAGCCATGTACGTGGAACGGGGCCCTGTTCTCTGTCCTGCTGTTAGCGATGTGTTCGCTAGCTACTGTAATTAGCTAAGGTACGCTTCCTGATGTATCCACATTCCGCTTAAAAAAGTGTCATCCTGTCAAAATGCATCAGCTTAACTTACACAAATATAGTTATAGTTAACCTACAACTGACATTTAGACAAAATGCTTTCTACAAGCGTATCGTTGGACATACTGATTGTCACGATCCACAGTTTTACCATTCTTCCTGTTGATGCCTCACGTTTTATTGCCTGTATCCTCAGTTTTTTCTACTTCGGCAGCTTGTAAAAACTCAGTTCTGGTTCTTTGCTCTGTTGGTAGTGCATCCCACCACACAGCAGATTTTACACATTTTTCTGTGGTTCACTCCGTCAATATGACAGTTGGCTGCTGGTAATCAAACCCAGGGAAAACATGCATGTGTTAAAAAAAGAACTAGAAAGTTCCTTGCATTAAAACGTGTTATTGCATCAATATTCCAACAATGAAATAACCAAACACAGACATACGTTTTTCATGTCTCAACACACATGAAGCAATCTGAACACCTCATGGATCTATATATAAGTGGCTGGATGTCACAACGCACGTCACAAAGATGGTATAATACTATGTTTTTTAGGCTGCCTGACAGCTCTGCACCATACCATGGATGCAGTAGGAACGTCTGCTGGAGGTAAAGTGTGTATATGTGTTTTTGTGTCGTGGATCAGTGGGCGAAAAGCAAGCACGGCTTTCCCTGTGGCAGAGACCAGCTGAGGGCAGGAAACTCTGCCAAGTTTACCCTGTCTCATTTGCATGCATAGATGGCACAGTATTAGCATAGTAATAGCAGGAGAAAAAAAAAAAAGTGCAGAGAACTAACAGGAGATATTTGGCAGCTGATACTCAGGGCCCAATTACAAGTGTTCGCCTGCATTCTCCTTTACTCAGGGGTTTTCTCATCTCGCAGCCCTCTGCTCCGCTCGGCACAGTGGGCCTATCTTCAAACTGTCAGCCTGTTTAGAGCTGGAGATTGCTCTGTGTGTGTGTGTGTGTGTGTGTGTGTGTGTGTGTGTGTGTGTGTGTGTGTGTGTGTGTGTGTGTGTGTGTGTGACAGAGAGAGAGAGGGGAAACAGACTAGCTCTGCACTAATGAGGACAGGGACAGAAACAGCTAGAATCCTCTGCCTCACCTCTGCAGCTCTTCCCACAGGATGAGGAATGTAAATAAGCTTTTCATATTCTGACGAAAGGGGCAGGATGAAGACCTGGTTGGTGTCCTAGGGAGGCATCTAAGAAAAGAATGAAGTCATTGTGAAAAGCCGGACTTCTGTTAACCTGACCTGTGGATCGTTGTAAACTGTTTTACGACTAAAATGATTCACAATGAAGATCTGATGGAGTCCTCAAGATAAAGTGTGTACAGAATCGTAATTGGCTCTGAATGAATGTGTACCTTTTAGCATTTAAGCTCCATTCACTGGTGACTGAAACCACTGTTGTCAGGTCAGCTGTGATATATATATATATATATATATATATATATATATATATTGTTGAACACGGTGGAGGTTTTGCGAAATCGTGTTGTCTCTACCGGCAAAGCCTTGGTTAAATCAGGCATATGACTCTGAGGCTCTTATAAGATTGCACCTGTCACACAGACATGTTTCTGTGGTCACACACACACACATACACACTATTACACCCACCCACCCACCCGGTCAGATCAAGGTCAGGATGGTCTCATTCACCTACACACACACACACACCCATGCGCGCCTCTCGGTTCATGCCGAGGGCAAGGGGAAGCCCGAAGTTCAAGCAGAGGGGGCGCCACCATGTCGGCCGGAGATGAGAGAGGCCCTTGAACAGGTGTGGGACATTAGGGTAGTCGAGACTTCAAAGACAAAGTCACTAGACCGAGTCGGCAGTCGTAGGAATGTAGGATCATTAATCATATAGAAGCGGGTACTTATATCAAAGCATACCCGGGTTTAAGGTCACGTGGGAGAAAGGGGGAATTTATGTGCCATCAATCAAGTTATGTGTGAAGTGCTAGGGGCCCCCAGCCCCAGAAGAGTATAAATAGTGACAGTTTTAAACCAAAAAAGAGTTGTGCGGAGTTGTGTGAGCGGTCGTGTGAGGAGTCTCGAACAAGAACCCCGTGCAGGCTTCTGTCTGCACGGGGGTAGAACTTTAAACTTCTTGCAGACCTCCGGACTTTGAGAGTCAGAGTTTTTAAGAATACTTGGAAGATTTTTTGAAGTTGAGTCAGGAGAGAAAGCTCACTCGGTCTATTCCTGCGCTGGGTGAATCATTAACTTTTTCCTCCGTAGACTACACAGCCAGCCAGTCTGCTGGCTGAGTCAGAGTTTTTAAAGATCATTTGTCTGTAAACTGCTCTGAAGGGGTTTAAACACTCTGGTGATATTTTCTTATATTTTTCAGTTAACGATTTTTTCTCTGTATTTTGGACCAAGAGATTATACTTTGATTTAAATGCAAATAAATAAATAACGAATCGGTTTCTTCGACCAAATCCTTTTCTTCATATTTTCTTGAGAAGCCAGCCCAGAGAGGGGTTACGCCTCAGCAGATCCCCTTCAGCCCCTGAGGTAAGTTGTGTTTGATCCAGCTCGGTACACTACTGATTGCATTCTTGACATGCACAAACCACACTGATACTTATTCAAATTAGTTTCGCTCTAGTGTAAGCAATGACACCCGGAAGAGGCCAGCTTGCGTATTAAAAGAGCTTTATAACGGTTTGGGCTCTAAAGCAGGGTCCTATCAATTTCGAAAGGGTTAAGGAACAATGTACATTAAAAGAAAAAGTTAATACTTTCATAAGACCGACTGCTAGTCTGAGCGACCGAATTACACTATCAAAGTGAGTTACTGTGGGTCGATTCAGACGGGACAGCAAGCAAGCCATCGACCTGGTCTGTGTCGGCAATTGAAGAATATTTTAGTGCAAACTTAAAGTCCGGTAAAAGTCACTCTTAAAGTAGAGCAGTGCGCGAGGCAAAAACAGGGACTGAGAATTCGGGAACCCTTCCTCCCGAATATCTCCCGCAGGGCCAGGTGTGAAAATCATATAGGGAACGAATTAAGAAGCGTGTCCCCTCCTTCAAGCCAAATCTTACGGCACCAGGGGTACACACAGGGAGGGGCCGACTCCGCCGGGCACGAGTCACGTGGAGTCGTGGTCCCTCTGGTGGATCGCAAGGGTTGATCTACCGCCGGCAGACCCTCCTGCCTTCTGCGCATCAATGTTGGTACGGAGCAAAATCTGCTCAAACGTTTGTGCGTTTCACACGAAAGGCCTCCTATTTGCTTATTACTAATTATTTCCAGATAAATTGAAAACATTTACATAAGGAATCTAGTTTTAATAACTCAAATAGAAATAATAAAAATAAAAATAAAAATAAATTAATTAATCTTTACATTTTTTTTTATTATCGAATAAAATAATTAAAAATCGTGAGGGGTCACCCCCCATATTCACGTAACAATATATATATATATATATATATATATATATATATATATATATATATATATATATATATATATATATATATGATGCGATCACTGTGTTGCAGATATACAGGTGCTGAGCTACTAACCATATGCATGTATAGCTGAGTGATATTGACTGTGGAAAGAGTAATTTGAACCAAAAAAAAGAAAAAACACAACTCTAGTTCCACCCGCTAGCTTTTTCTGGGTATTTAAGAGGCATCTCATGGTCTTCGTCATGCTTAAGAAAAAGCTACGTGGACAAGTTTTACTTTCAAACACAAGTAATATCAAGGTAAATGTCGTTAGGAATGAGGTTAGAAAAGAGCCTTAAAGAGGCACTACACATACGGTGTAGCGGTAGAGCAGCAGAGAGTTTGATCATCTTAAACAACTACAATTTATGAATACAAAAGGAACCATGCGTCCCATCATGGGTTGAGATTATTTCAGCTGTGTGTATCTTTTATGTCACAGGTGCCGAAAAAGAGTTCCATGTTGGTGGAGGGGTAACTATTTCCAGGTCACGGGCGGAAAAAGGAGGCAAAGAAATATAAGTTAACATATTGATTAGCACCCACAGTCATGTTTTCTGTTGTCTTGGCACATTTGTGAAAAAGGTCAGCGTGTCCCTAGTCTTTGGATGAAACATGACCCTGCAGCCTCTTTAGAGCTTTGATGAGTCTACTGTTGATGACTTCCCTCCCATCATTAAGCTATTTTGCTGTGAAATCCTGAAATTCTATTTAAACTCCATCTTACCCAGTGCTACATCTGTCTAAAACAGCACAGATGCTGGGTAACTCAAGTTTTCTGAGCCAAAGGCAATATATTGGCATCACTGTCCACCAATTACATGAATAAAAGCCCTGCTCCACTCCATCTCCCTGGCACCTGGCTTTACATGTATCTGACTGTAGGAGTGGAGGTGAGGCTACATGGGAAGAACCAGGAGCACCAGGGTGGTCTGTTTCAACAAATGGCTATGAGTGAGAATCAACCCTTCTCGGCCGAGTCACGTGCAGCATCTTCTCCATCGCCATTTGAACACCAAGAAGAGCCCCTGCAGCTCCAGTGAGGAGAGAAATGATTGAGTCACCTGGGATCTCAGTAGAGAACAGAGAGAGAAGCTCCCAGAGGACCGCAGGTCAATAACAAAACAGACAGCCGCTCCTATTTACACACATTCATCCGTAGGCAACATCAAACTGACCTAGATAGAGAGAGCTGGAACAAAAGACTGGAGAAAAAAAAGCATTGAGTGGTATTCAGACTTACGCCTCTGATTTAATGAAACGGGGAGCAAATGCAAAGGCAAATACAAGCTCATGGCGCAGTTCATTTTTCCAGTTTTGCTGGCCAGAGGCTGTGGCTAACTCATGGGCCGCAGTGTGCGTGCATCGCCAAACATCATGCTTTTTATTTCGGCGGCCATGTTAACAGGTTAGAGCAGCTACATCGTGTATGTGAGCAGTGTGGCTCAGGTGAAGCTCAGCTTCATGTAGGCTCCCTCTCTTCTAGTGATTCGAGGTCTTGCCTATTTTTTCCATGTGCCACGCGATTCACAGCAAAAATAAACAGTGAAAATTATTCTTTCACATTTTATTGTCATCATACAAACAACATTGCTCAGTTTCCATGTCTATATTTGTAGATAATGTAATGAAGAGACAAAAAGACATGAAGAAAGCAAGTATTGATTTTTAACTCAACACTACCGGTTTCAGAATAACAGCTCTCCGTGGACAGAATCCATAGACTGTAACCACTGTTTTTAAGCCTTGTCGTTGCCATCTTGCCTGTTTGCAATCAGTGAACGGAAGTTACCATATTTGGACTGCTGAGGCGTGATGTTGAGATGCTGTATACGGCTCTGGTAGCGGCAAAGACTGCTGAAAATGCGTTGGAATGCTGAAAACTGAAATTAATCGCAAAAACATTGCTGAAAATAGATATCCAATTCAAAAACAAATTGCAAAAAGCTTAATAATTCAAAAAGTTTAAAGATTACAAATATGAAAAGTCATATCACACCTCTCTCGAAAGAGCTGAACATTTTGATATTTGAACAGTTTCTGTGGCTTAAAAAAATTCATCAGTGGTGATATTTGTAGGAGTATAAGTTGTCGTAGAAGTATTATTAGTAGAAGTACTAGTAGCATTAGAATAACTACTAGCAGTAATAGTAGTGATATTTGTAGTAGTAGTAGAAGTTGTAGTTGTAGTAGAAGTATTGTTAGCAGTAGAAGTATTAGTAATTAGAAGAAGTAGTAGAAGACGTAGTATCAGTAGTCATAGTAATAGCTGTAGTATTGGTCGTTTAATATCACAGTAGTAGTAGTAGTAGTAGTAGTAGTAGTAGTAGTAGTAATAGTAATGGCAGAAGATGTAGCAGTAGTAGTAGTACTAGTAGCAGTCATACTAATAGCTGTAGTAGTGTTACTACTTTTAGTAGCATGAATAGCAGTAGTAGTAGTAGCAGTTGTCGTATCAGTAATAGTAGTAGTGGTAGTAATAGCAGTAGTGGTAGAAATAATATTGATGGTAGCAGTAATAGCAGTAGCAGTAGTAGTAATAGTAGCAACAGCTAAAGTTCTAGTAGTAGTAGTAATACTATATTAGCAGCAGCAGTAGTAGTTGTCGCAGTATTAGTAAGAGCATTAATTTTTTTAACAAAAAAGCCTAATTTTGAGATTGTTTAAATACAGTTAATCCATGGGGATTTTATTTTGAAAGGGTGGTGCTGGGTGGGGGGGAGAGGGGGAGAGGAGACATAATCATAATGTCTGACACACATAAATGCCTGGCTTTATCACAAGCATTTCAATTAGAATTCACTCTTTGGGGCTTTTATTTTGAAATGGGGTGTGTGTGTGGGGGGGGGGGGGGGTGGAGGAGGGGGGAACGACCTCTAAAGATCCCTAAGACCTGAATGACTGTATGAGAGACACAGAGAGAGAGAGGGAGAGGAGTGTATGTGCGCGTTTGTCTGTGAGTCTGTGTGTTTATAAACATCACTAATTGGCTCAATCGCAAACACCTGTGTGCCTGAAGCCATTTGAAAATATTCTCCATAGAGATCCTATTGAAAATAAAAAGCTTAATAATTCAAAAAGTTTAAAGGTTAGAAATATGAAAAGTCATAGCAGACCTCTGGTGAAAGAGCTGAGCATTTTAATAGTTGAACGGTTTCTGTAGCTTAAAAAATGAAGGAGAAGAAGAGGTGGGACGGAAGAAATAGTTGGAGTTGGAATTGTTGGAATGCTGTTAAGCATTCCAACAATTATGGCGTAAGTTCAGATAGGAAGACTAGCCTCTTGCATGCCTAAGCCCGTAGTTCATTTCTCATACATGCTCACTCACTGGGGGGATTTATCTTGCTGCTGCTCAGGGCAGACACCCCTCCATCACAAATCTCCCTGGAGAGTCCAAGCGCCAAAGACTCTGAAGACTTTATCATCACGTATCATTTGTTCACAATAAACAACTATCTTTTCTTTATCTGACTTGTCTCTCCTGATCATGCTGATCATCAACATCATGCTGTATTGAAGAATACTTGAAATAGAGATTGAGACCATAAACTCATGTTACAATGTTTACTGAGGGAATAAATCAAGAGAGAAGTAGTCATTTTCTCATCGACTTCTATACAACCGTAGGATTGGGCGCCTGATGGACACTGGAGAGGATGCAGGTTTAAGAAGCTTTCCTGACAGAATCCCTTCATTTGTTGACAAAAACATGACACATATCAAAACAAAAACAGTAGTGCATTCCTGCATTTTTAAAATTTGCATGAGGACAGTGTTGTGGAAAATGCAGTGACATAATTTAATTGTGGATTGTTATTATTTAATTACAAATGAGCACACGCTTCTTAACATTTTTCTGTCTAAAATAAATATAGATTACATTTATAATTAAATGAAATGAAACATTCTGACCATTGTAAAAGGAAAACCATGTAGAAAGAAGGGCGAGCAGCGACTGAATTCAACAGTGATTTATCTGTATAAGTATTAATCCAACAACCAATCATTGTATCGAGGCAAAGGCTGTTGCTAAGATCCTTGCAGCTCTTTCTGGAAAAACCTGCCATGTCTACACAAAGAGCAATAAAAGAAAAAGAAAAAGAAAAAAAATGGCAATGCGTGCACAGCAACATAGTTGGTGACAGTGGTGTATGGTAACGAAGTAGAAATACTTTGTTCCTGTACTTAAGTCGTTTTTTGGATATCTGTACTTTACTATACTACTTATATTTCTGTTGACTTTTACTTTTACTTCACTACATTTTGCAAAGAAAACTGATACTTTTACTCCGATACATTTCCCCTGAAACCTTCGTTACTCGCTACAAAATCAAATCTATCTTCAGAAACAAAATGAATCATGAGAGCAGCGTCGGGGACTGTGGTGGAACACAGACTGCAAGCAAGCAGGTTTGGTGAATCAGTGGTGCTAGCAGCAAGTTAAATCATTGGTTAGTCACGTTAATGCGCAATTGCAAACAAGTGCTCTCAAAGCCGCGGCGTTTTGATTCCCAGTGATGCCCAGGATGCTACAATGTGTCAACTGGCCAGCCAGCGTTTCTCAGATCGGAGTGAGATGAGGAGAAAAGGTGATGTCGTGATCTTCGCAACAGAACATCTTTGACGTGTCGAGTCTTGGCCAATCAGCATTCAGATGTGTACATCCGTTAAAGTTTAAGCTACGTTATGTTCCGTTACAGTTCAGACTTGCTGGTTGCAGGTTGTTTTAACTCAAAGTAGAATTAGCCGATTTCGTGGTCAGAATAACTTTTATGACCACGAAACATGAGGCCCAGATACTGATGAGATGATGAGGTCAAAGAGCTTCAGGGAGAGGAGGCTGTCTGTAGCGCAGCTTGACGCAGGGCTGAGCTGTGAAGGAGCTGGGCCTGGATAAAGGTGGAGCTGGGCCTGGATAAAGGTGGAGGTCTAAACAGACGTGAGTACAGCTTCCTGCTGTCACAGTGTTTTAAATACATTGATAAGGCAGGGTATGCTAAATGCAGCCTCTGCTCCAAGGAGATGAACTACAGCAACAAGGGCTCACATGCCCTCTCATCACACTGTACACACTGTTCACTGTAATGACCACAGCCAGTGGACCAACAGTCCCACGTTGCTCCCAAGAACCCTAAAGTAATGAGAGAGGGTTAAGGTGCCTGTACCTTCATTTCAGCATGTTAATTTAAATAATTGAACTGGATTGAATGCATATTAATTGCAAATATAAGATAGGCCACAATTCTAACAAATATACAGTAACAGTAGAAGTTAATATGAAGCCGTACAGTAACAGGGTTCAATGAAAACTAATCACTTTCTTTGTACAGGCGATGGTTCTCGCTACTCTTGCTGTCTTTGTTTTTATTTGACCAACACTTTTGAAAATGAGACCTCGGTCTCTATTGATTTTGTCTCAATAAAGTTTAATATTAATAATAGAGCAGAAATACTGGTAACATTTTATAATAACTACACACTACACACTGTCTCATTAGTGAAGTATGAGTAAACACTTAATTCATCATTTATAAAGCATTGTTCCTACATTAATAATTCATTGGTATGCAGTTCATGACAACAGTTATAAATGTTTCATTCTTGATTAAAAAGCCTGTCTATTATGTGTTTCATTATTGTGTTTTCATACTTTATAAATTATGGATTCCCCATTTATAAATGAAGTATTATATATTTTACAAACCAATTATTAAAGAGTTGTAGATGATTAATAAGATAATTTATAAAGTGTTAGTAAATGATTAATAACTTATTTAGATGTACATTATTCATGAATTCATACAGACGACACAGTACACAACAACACAGTACACAGCAGACAAAAACATATTACAAAGGATAAATAACACCAGACAATGCCATATAAAACATGATCGACATCAGAACGATAAAAACCTATGAAGGTGTGCATTAAAAAATCGGACTGCTGCTGGAACGAAAGAGCTTCTTAGTGGTTCAGTAGAACACTGAGGCATCCTAAGTCTCTCACTCAATGAGCTTCGGAGTCCATTGAAGACACCGTGTAGTGGACGGCCTTCATACAAGACAATTGTTTTTAACTTGGCTCTTGTTTGCTTTTCAACAGTGATTTCTAGTGAGTCTGGGGTTAGACCAATCACTGAGCCAGCCTTTTTGATATTGATCCTGTTTTTATCATCCACAGTGATGCCGCCCCCCCAACAGAGCACAGCATAAAAAAGAACACGAGCCAAGATCCCCTGATAGGAAACATGAAGAAGCTTCCTGCTGATGTCAAATGATCTGAGCTTCCTCAGGAAGAAGAGTCTTGACTGAGCCTTTTTAAAAACAGCATCAGTGTTCGTCTTCCAGTTTAATTTATTGTCCAGATAGACCCGAGATATTTATACGACTGGACTATCTCTATCTGCTGACCTGCAATGGGGAGACCTCCTCCTTCTTACTTCTAAAATCAATGACCAACTCTTTGGTCTTTCCAATATTTAGTTTCAAAAATTTTTCATCACACCAGCTGACAAAAGACTCAACCTCCCGTTTGTAGGCCAGGTCGTTGCCTCTGGTAAGTAGACCAACCAGAGCAGTGTCATCTGAAAACTTCTGGATGTTACAGGACACATGGCTCTGCCTGGAGTCAGCTGTGTAGAGTGAGAATAAAAAGGGGGATAAAACTGTTCCCTGTGGTGCTCCAGTTTTAGTTAAGATGGTGTCAGACAGTTTGTTATCAAGCCTGACAAACTGTGGTCGAGACTACAAGGTAATCCAAAACCCAAGCAACAGTTGTGTTGTGCAGTTTAAAAGTCATACGTTTTTTAGCGAAAAGGTGCGGTTGGATTGTGTTAAAAGCACTGGAAAAGTCAAAGAACATGATCCTAACAGAGCTGGCATGGTTAGGGATAGGGACTGGTTAGGGACTATGTTAATATATGCTTTATAAAAGCATATTAATACTGCAATTCATGATTAATTCATGATTTATTAAGGTAGTTACTACTCGTTAGTAAAGTGTTTTATGTGACCTCATCTAAAGTGAGGACTATTTATGCATTACAAAGCATTTATAAATGACATTGAAAGGCCAGCAGTGCCTCAAAACAGTTTTTGAACAGAACAGGCAAATAGACACAACACAGTGATCAAAAACATATTAATATTTATTGCAAGATGCAAACAATATGCTGTTTCAACTGAGTTTTGTTGAAAGGTGAGCTCAGTAGATTTGCTAACGCGCATACATATACACTTTCATGAACGTGCTGCAGTCTACACTTGAGTCTCCATTTGGGGTTTTGAAAACATGGTCACCCTGCATTATATCTGCTTACCATTAGCATGATAGCAAATGTCATTGTGTTTTACTATGTCCAGCCTCACAGAGCTGTGGACTCTTAAGCCTCAGTTATACTCCCAAGCGGAAGTGTATACGAACAGCTGTGGACACCACACATACGTTGTAGTGCTGCTTATAATAATAATCATAATAATAATAATAATGCATTTTATTTGTAACGCACTTTCATTTAAAAAAAATCTCAGAGTAAAAATAAACTCCAATAAAAACCAGTGAATGTACAGAAACACAAAAGAAATAACTGACAGTGATTTAGGTCAGAAAGGCTTTCCTGAATAGAAAGGGTTTTAGGCCAGTCTTAAAGAGACCAGGGTCTGTGTTGCCCTTAGGTGGTCAGGGATCTGGTCCATAGGCGTGGAGCTGCCGAGCCAAAGGCCCGGTCGCCCATGGTGCGGAGCTTGGTGCTGGAGACCCGGAGAAGCGAGCTGTTTGAAGATCTGAGGGTGCGGGTGGAGATTTGGGATGTGATGAGGTCTTGTAGGTAGGGAGGTGCATGTCCATTTATGCATTTATGTGTGAGTAGTAGGACTTTGTAGTCAATCCGGAATGAGACAGGGAGCCAGTGTAGGGAGTGCAGAATGGGTGTTATGTGCTCATACTTCCGGACTCTCATCAGGATCCTGGCAGCGCTGTTTTGGATGTATTGCAGCTTCTGGAGGTTCTTGGCAGTGATCCCAGTGAATAGTGAGTTGCAGTAGTCCAGTCTTGAGGAGATAAAGGCGTGGACGAACTTCTCTGCATCTGACAGGGTTAAAGTGGGGCGGAGTTTGGAGATGTTTTTGAGATGATAAAACGAGGTTTTGCACAGGTGTTTTATATGGTCATCAAAGGTCAGGTAAGAGTCAAACCTAACTCCCAGATTAGTGACTGTGGAGGAGAGGGGGATGACCTGACCGTCGAAGGTGAGATGAGTTATGGAGGATGACTGAACCTGGTGTGGAGTGCCAACAAGGAGGGCTTCGGTTTTGCTACTGTTTAACTGGAGAAAGTTGTTGCTCCTCCACGCCTTTATCTCCCCAAGACAGGAGGTGAAACATGACATGGCTGCAGAGGGGCTTGGGGCAGTTTTGATGTAGAGCTGTGTATCATCAGCATAACAGTGGAAAGACATCCTATGTCTGCTGATGACACGACTGAGGGGGAGCATGTAAATAATGAAGAGGATGGGGCCGAGGACCGACCCTTGCGGAACACCACAGGAGACAGGGAGCAGTCTGGACTTGTATCTTCCCAGTGAGACATATTCAGTTCTGCCTGAAAGGTAGGACTGAAACCACTTGAGTGCAGAGTCTGATAGTCCAATGGTGGTATGGAGGCGCTGTAGGAGGATCGTGTGATCCACTGTGTCAAATGCAGCAGTCAGGTCCAGGAGGATGAGGAGTGAGGGTGATCCTGCATCGGCTGTCATCAGCAGGTCATTCGTCACCCTGAGCAAAGCTGTTTCAGTGCTGTGGGCTGAACAAAATCCTGACTGAAATTTTTCAAACAAGTTGTTGTGTTTGAGGTGGTCCTGAAGTTGAGAAGCAACTACCTTCTCTAACACTTTGGACAGGAAGGCGAGGTTGGAGATAGGCCTGTAGTTGGCTAGAACCTTTGGGTCCAGGGTGGGCTTCTTGAGAAGGGGACGGATGACAGCAACCTTGAGTGCAGGTGGGACACAGCCAGACTGAAGGGAAAGGTTAACAACTTTGGTGATCAAAGGACTGAGAGTGGGGATATGTGATTTGAGCAGAGCAGTAGGAATGGGGTCCAGGGTACAGGGTACAGGGTTTCATTTTTCTGAGGATTTCCTCAACATGGCTCTCCTGAACCTCAGCAAGATGTAGAGGAGACAGCACACTCGCAGATAAGGTGTTGGTATCAGAGGGAAGCATAGATGGAGAGCTGGACATCAGAGTGCGAATGTTGTTTACCTTGGATCTGAAAGAGTCAATGAAGCTGTTGCATTGCGCCTCTGTAGCCTCAGTTGAAGAGGATGGTTGTGGTTTCAGGAGATGGTTCAGGGTTGAAAAAAGCTGTTTCGAGTTGCCAGGGTTTTTATTGATTAAGCTGGAATAGTACTGTGAACGAGCATCTTTAAGGGATTTGGAGTAGGCCCTTTGATGCTCACGGAAAGCCTGTTTGTGGACAGTGAGTAGTTATACTACTTTCGGGAGCCAGCATGAGCACTGTTCCACACGTGCATTATATTGCTACGCTACCATCTTTAGCGGACAAATCTGCACGGTTGAAGCTATGTGTCCGCACGAAGCATAATCGTGCACCCACTGAGGAAAAAAATCAAAGTGGACCCTGGCGGATTCAGAAAGTACCATTTAAGGTTTAGTTTAGTTTGTTCTTTTCTCCTGAGGATGCTTTTCTCCTTACATGAGGCATTGTGGAGTTGAACAGCGAGCTTCACTTCAATTCACAAAAACTGTAAGCTGAGGAACTTTAAAGTCCGATTTAAGTTATTTTGGTGGAAGCAGGGCTATGTGGGGAAAACAATTTTAGGTACTCAGATGTGTTTGAAATCATAAAATAAAAAATAAAAACATTGGGTTAGGGGGTGTCTGTTTTTGTCACATAACATCTATGTAATCTTACATCATGCACAGACCAGTATGTTGTGAATTACTGCTCTTGATTATCATCCCACTGAAGTAATAATAAAAACAATGTGGTGTTTCTGCTCGGTAAGCTTAGGTAGGCAATACATTCCCTTGAAATGGTTAAATATATTTCCATTACATTTCTGCATTACTTCTTTGGCCTGTCCAACATGCAAATCATAGGATATTTGGTCTTCCAAAGATTCAAGTTTGCTGTCTGATTAGGAACAGACCATATGTTTTATCTAAGACTGGGCTTTGGCTCCAGAGTGTCACATATGTTCACAATTAGCTGGGAGACAGGTCCGGCTGCGGTCGGCCTGTGGAGAGGGAAATTATGAGTTCATGATCTTTAAGGGATTACAACTGTATCTTGGGAGAAGTGTGTGTTCTTTATTTTCTTGAGGTCCTCCATTCTATGTTGCACCTTATCACAGCATGCTGACATTTACAACATGGGTTGCAACTGCAGATCTATTTTACACCCTGTTGTAATTTATTGTACTGTATTTATAGTTTTTTGTAGGTTGCACGGAATACACTATTACAGTATGCACTGGACATTTATTGTATAATAGTGTGCATGTGGATATTTTGAAAGGGCATTTATTAGATGTTTATGTGTCATGGGAGTTCAAGATCAGGACGCAATAGCAAGACCACAGGAGACAGAATCTGGTATAACAGATTTTATTTTACCAAAATAAAGGAGAGGAATGTGTGGAGCCCGTGGTCCGACACAGGAAGCAGGCCGGATCGACGGCATGGTACCCGTGGTCCGACACCGGAGGGCAGGCAAATCGGCAGTGTGATTCCCGTGGGGATCGACACCGGAAGACAGGCAGATTGACGGTGTGATGTCCCGTGGATCGACGGTGTGATGTCCCGTGGATCGACGGTGTGATGTCCCGTGGATCGACGGTGTGATGTCCCGTGGATCGACGGTGTGATGTCCCGTGGATCGACACCGGAGGCAGGCAGATCAACAGGTACTCGAGGCAGAAGACGATACGGGGGGGAACAGAGGTTAACACACAATGGGTCAGACAGGGATCCTGACATTATGATGTTTATGTACCATTACAAATTGCCAACCACAATATCTGCTGTAATATCATTCACATACGGTAAATGGAGTGTACTTGTATAGCACTTTTTCTAGTCTTCCAACCACTCAAAGCGCTTACACCCTATGTCTATGTCATCATTCACCCAATCACACCTCTAAGGTACCACCTGCCCATAAGGACTCTAACATTCACACAACATTCATACACCTACAGGAGAAATTTGAGGTTAAGTGTCTTGCCGAAGGACACATCGACAACTGCTCACTAGGGGGTCCAATGCTGGTCAACCTGCAGCGTTTATGTCCCACTACGGCCCACGAGGAAAATTGTGACACAACAAAGTCACAAGCTATGCACATTTAGACAGAATATGATGGAAACTACCACACAGAAGAGGAAGTGCAGCAACAACAAAGACTGGAAAACTACTTAAAACTGGATTAGTCGATGTAAGGCGATTCTCAGAGAATTTTGCGAAGAAACACGTGAACAACCAATGGGCAAAAATGTTACGAGAGTGGCCAACCACATTTACCACAGAATAGAACAATATAACCGTTGCAGGGTCCTGTAGGAAAGGGCTTTCTGATGGCAAGATAAAGCAGCTGTGGATGGGAGCAGTACAAAAAAATGTTGCCGTTAGTCAGCCCTTTCTGGTGGGGAACTGATGCCATTATATTGCTCTCTTCAAAACTGTAATTTTACCTCGCAGACCACAGGAGTTGCTGCCTTGATTGGTTACTAAGTTTGTGTTACTTTTGGATCCAAACTAACGTGGTTAAAAAATAAAAAACCTGAACGAAAGAGGTAAAAATGAAACACCAAAGTTTGGTTTACATTTTCTACTACTTTGTCATTTGCAAGTGCCTTCATCATTTCAAGTGTTTATTGTAAAATTAAATTATTTCTTCAGACCTAATGTGCACTTTACAAAGATTATTTTCTCACACGTTAAACAAATGTCAAACATTTAGTTTAGTGCTGGTTCTTCTGTCTACTTCTCCAAATAAAGGAAATGTTACGATAGATATTACAATGACTATGACTAGGCTATACGTCATCATGCAGACACCTATGTCAGGTTACGTGGAAAACATCTTTAGAAGGGCTAGGGAATTTAGCAATTTGAAGCTAAAACATGCGTACTTCGAACCACATTTTGATCCGATTTGAATACATTTGAATAGTGGTCCAAAAAAATGGACCCACCCTTTAAATAGAGCCTAAATATGAGTTCAATGTCACATAACAAACCTGGGTATATCCCTGATCCTACTGCAGATTAGATTTCTGTGAACAGTACTGCACAAATAAAATGAATGTCCTTGTGGTTCTTGCTTTACACATGCAACTTGTATTTAAATGGGTAAAAATGATATTGAATTTCCCAAAGAAGGGGATGACTGAAATGCATCTTGCCTATGTTCATAACATGGAGCCCGTCAGACTATGTTAACAAAACTCGACCTCCTTCTTAGTGGCCTCAATGCTAAACACTGTTGGTTTGTGTTGTAACCCTGAAGGTCCAGAGTTACACAAAGCCAAAGCTGAGAGTAACACTCAGGAGACGGCAAAACGCCCCGAGGGATGCAATCATCTGGGATTACTGCTGAAGAGTCTGCATATCATATTTCCATTTCCTTGTCTTTTACTTTTGCTCCCGTCAACAGAGAGCTGCTTCAACTGGATGTGCTAAGGCAGCGGTTCCCAAACTTTTTAGGCCGCGCACCCCCTTCTACATCCCGACCGGGTTCGCGCACCCCCCCCCCCCCTTAATAAAAAAAAGAAAAAAAGAAGCAACAGAGCCTTCATAGCCGCATAAGAATCGGACCAATGAGAGAACAGTTTGCTCGCGCGTGGCATTTGTTTACAAGATTTAGTCCGCTGTTAAATGTTGCAGTGTGAACACAAACCGAACAAAGGAGCAACTGCAACAAAGCAAACGAACTGAAGGTGTGAAAACGCCCTGAAACACTGCAACAAAGTTTCAATAACTTTCAGTGACACAAGGAGTCACTTTTAAAGAGCAATACGGATGCGAGCACACACGCACAGGCTCAGAGACAGATTATCACATTTCATTTACAATTAATGAGCGACTAATGTAGCCAGGATGTCTTCGGACAAAGCATCGATGTGGCGCGACACAGTGTTGTTGGACACCGGGATCATGCACAACTTTTTTGCTTCTTTCTCCCCAATCATACATTCCACCATCTCTCTGGCAGCTGGCAAGCTCACGTCTTCGGCGATTGTGTGCGGTAGCCCCTTTCTCGCTATTCTGTAACCAGATATGAAGCCCGTAGTGCGTCATTTATAGACCAACACATGAATGAGACTCCAGTTGTTTTTGGCTGTTTTGTAACTCCTCCAATTTCGATATAAAGAATGTAAGGGGCTTTTGACTTGCACTGGCATGCTTGGTGTTCAGGTGGCGACGTAAATAAGAGCTTCAGACTGTCAGCCAGAACCTCGCTGCACACCACGCACTGTGGCTTTGGGGAATCTGCGTTGCCAATCCAAGTGAAGCCCAGACACACATACTTTTCATCATATTTCCTCTTTTTTTATCCCAGTCTGATGCTCTCTCGTTTCCTCTTCTTTCACCTTGACTCCGCGATGGGCCGATGTGCTCCCGATTTGTCTGTGCTATCCCTTCCTCCTTTTCGGTCTCCTCCGTCTCATCTTCCTCTGACTCTGGCTCGATTTCTTCTCCCGGTCTCTCCCCAACGCACCTCTCCGTTCCCCTCGCCTCCGATTCCTCTCTCTCTCTCTCTCTCTCTCTCTCTCTCTCTCTCTCTCTCTCTCTCTCTCTCTCTCTCTCTCTCTCTCTCTCTCTCTCTCTCCCTCCCTCTCCTCTTTTACGACTGACAACTTCAGATGTCCCACCTGACAGTTTCCCCGATTTCAGCCAGTTTAGCATATTTAAATGAATGTTGCTGAATGCATGAAGTTCGCTGTTAGCTGACGTTAGCCGCACAAGCTAGGCTGGCTAGTGTGTACGACTGGCGGCAGGTGGCAAGACTGCCGGAAGGAGCTCAAGTGCATTTATTAAATTGTACGGTTTTAATTTTAAATCTTACAAAGGGGATTTTTATAATTCATGTTTTTATTTTGTGAAAAATCCCACTTTTTAAATTAAAATTACATTTTTTTTTATATTTAATATTATTACACCATCAGACCGCCATTACACTTTTCCTCTCGCGCACCCCCTAGAGGCAGCTCGCGCACCCCCAGGGGTGCGTGCACCACACTTTGGGAATCCCTGTGCTAAGGCTACTAACTCAGATCTAATTCAGCTCAAAGTCAGAAGACTGAAATTTCATATGAGAAAAGTTTGTGCTTTCTTTAGCCACGTTATTTCACTCTTTAGTTGCTCTGAAACTGCTCGCAAAAACTTTCACATCCAGAGTAATTTAAACCAACTCAAAGGTGCACTTTGTTGGAGTTTGAAGGAGTTTGACTGTTTAAAGTCAGTGAAGACACTTGAGAAAAGAGATGTAAAGTAACATGAGCTGGAAAATGGTTTTATTACAAATAGTTAATCGTATAACGTTAAGTTATATCTATTTAGAAAAATTTGTATAATTTGCCTATACCACAATATAAAGGTCCCGTTTCCTAGCAATGGTAAGATTGTGAAAATGTTTTTTTATTAACTTCTTTGATTCACTTACATCAGGGGTCTCAAACTCATTTTCACTCCGGGCCACATCAGCATCATGGTCGCCCACAAAGGGCCGGTTGTAAATGCAAATACTCGTAACATATTGTTAAATAATCTCTGCATTCACAGTTTAAAGTAGTCTTCAATGTACTCACAACATTTCCATGTCAAATGTACAGTAACCAGCCAAAGAGCTGCTTCTATGACTGTGTGTTTAAGTATCTCATAATTTTGACTTTCTATCTCATAATGTCGACTATGGGGATATTTTTATTGTCAAGTCTAACTTAAAAAAGAAAGTTGTTTTTTTTTTGCTGGCGGATTCGCGGGCCATATAAAATGACGTGGCGGGCCGGGAGTTTGAGACCCCTGATTTACATAGTGATAAACTGGAGGTGGAACTCCTGAGTTAAGATTTTCTTGGGGAACACAAAATATAATTATATATAAATGTTCTGTTTAAATGTGCTCTGTTATCTTATTATCGAGATGGAGGCCATAGCATCCATAGAGAACTGTGAGTTCTACAGGCTGTAGTTCTACTGCCAACTGTCATAAAATGCAGTTGGCAGCCTCTGATTTGCTTTAAGGCACAATAGGATATTGTAAGCAGGGCAAACTATACTTTACAGCACATATCAGAAACTACTAAACATTAAATCACAAACTTTAATGCAGTTCCCCCTTTTTACCTGTGTAGCGAGGCCTTAAGGGGGAGGGGAAATTAAAGGGGACCAGCAACGCCACCTGGGGACTTACACCCTGGGAAATATAAACTTAAACAACCCTAACATATCACTTGACAATGTATTAAGGGCACACAGATTCACTACCAGTATTTGGACAGAGACGCGTTTCGTAAAATAAACATTTATTTTAAAGAATTCAATAGAAATCACTAAAATGACTAAGACATGCAGAACAAAGGAAACACAGCCAAAACATGCAAAGCAAAAGCACTGGGTTAAGAGGTCGTCTGGGAACCAGAAGGTCAACGGTTCGATCCCCGACTGGGACGTGTTACGTGTTGAAGTGTACCTGAGCAATACACTGAACCCCCGGCTCCCCGGGCGCCGATCAATGGCAGCCCACTGCTCCCTGTATACAGGGAGGGTCAAATGCAGGAGTCAAATTTCGTGTATGTGTAAATGTATATGACAATAAAAATGGTTTCTTCTTCTTCTACACCTGCATAGTTTCAACTTAATGAACTGATGATATTGGCTGTTCTCAAATGCTTTTTCCAAATTTCAGCATCCTCTTTGAAACAGGAGGGAACACTGTGCTCCAGAGAGTATGTACGCAGCATCACACTGAAGATTCAGTGGGAAGAACAGTTTATTCACTACCAGTCACCATGGCAGGTCACAGCTTTGTTTACCAGAAACACTATCTTTTCTGTGAAACCCAAAATGCTACACACAGCAGCTTTAACATCTTGAGATAGTCACTGGGAGGCCGACACACATGTACTCAGTGGACTGTGTTGACAGGAATCTAACATCTTAGTCCCTTGCTCTGCATGTAATGACACACTTCTTGAAAACCATCCAACTTTTTTGATGTGAGAACTGGCCCGAGAGTGCTCTCACAGCCCGCTAATGAGCAGACATGGGGATATGGTCCTAATGCTGAATATGTGGAGCGACACACATACACCGTCTCCTCTCTGAAAGCTATATCAAAAGCAGAAAGCAATGGGAGATGTTGGAAAGCGTCTGTGTTTTATAAAATAAGATAATCCGTTATTAGTCCCTCAGTGGGGAAATTACAGGATTACAGCAGCATTGCTCACAAGTAAAAAATAAAGATAAAAATCAAGTAATATAATAAACTAAACAGTAAACAGTAATAAAATAAGACAGTAAAGAACTTGTCTGTGAAACCTCATGCAGGCTCGGGATGGCTTATGAACAGACTGCACATCACAGCCAAGCAGAGGTAGTTATGGTAACATTATGACAGGACACATTCTCTGGTTTCACACAAATTTCTCATGAGTGTAAATTTGCAAATGTTACTATGCAGTCTTTTCTAATTATCACACCATGATTACTTACCCAGAGGCCACAGGGGAGTGGACAGATGACACTGTTGAAGGAAGATCACTTAACTAGCATAAGACCATGTCTATACGTATACAGATATTTTTAAAAACTATTTTTATACTATAATTCGTATTCAATCCCCATACAACCTAGGCGGTAGTGATGCGTGGGTCGACCCACAACATTCAAGTAAGATTCGTAGAAAATATCAGGCGTTTGGGCGGGTCAGAAAGTGACAAATCAGGATTCTGTGTAAGTTAAATAATATCTTACAGAAGTATTGCGTGCAACAGTCCACCTTCTCCCAGATACATTATCCAGATACAGGTTGCATATTAATAACAGGTGAAAATGCATCCCGATGCCCTGATAATCTGACAAATCATTTTTGAGAGTGCTCAAATACTAGCCTGAAATCATTAGGGATCCTCCTCTTGGGATGATCAAGATCCAAATGACGGGCCTTTAGTTGTTAAGATACCAGACCAAAGGGTTGGATAGACAAATATGACCTTTCTTTGTTGTCACTGTTACAAAGGCAAAAGAGATAATACTATAACAATGACATTCAGAATGTCTTCCTTTCAACAGTCCATATTTGGTGGGTTTCTCCACAGGCCTCTTTCAGTGCAGGAATTCTCTGGCTCAGGCCACCCTGCACACCACAAGACCACTGATATCATAACCGGTCATATAACTGTACTTTATATCAGTTTGTATAATGTACCGCATACAACAAGCTCAAATGTGATGCCAAATATTCATGCCTAACTGAAGTATGAGAGCTCCACAAATCCGCTGTGAACAAATCAGCAAGAAGTCCACTGTTTGCATGCTTTTAGTGCACGTAGCTTCACTTTTTCCCCCAATCAGCTCACTTCATGACATCATTAACTTTCCTGTTTATATTCAAACCAAAGTATGATGTGTGCTAGTGCTAAAATGTCAAAACATATTCATCCGAAGAGCAATTGAATTGTCAAAATCCATGAAAATTGTTTGTGTTGTTTAGGGCCTACCACCATTTAATAATCAGTTCATTATAATTTCAACACATATGAAAACGTAGTGAATTTTCTCTGTCCACTTAAACTTTGGTGCGATTTGACATATTTAAGTTATAAATAGCAAACCATCTTGACAGAGCTGACCTTTGAGGGAATGAAGAGCCAGACAGTCCAAAATAGTGGTCGCTATCTCAGCTTATTAGCCGTTTCTATTTTAACTGTCCAGTCTCATATAACTCCAAAAGAGGGAAGGTTTGTAGTAATCACAGAGTCTGTAGTGCATAAATCCAGGAGTGTGGCATAGGATCTTGAAAATACAAGACCCTGGGAACACAGATACGCTGCCTAGCCATAGTGCTAAAATATCTTGTTTAAGGTGTGGTGGATTTGAGCAGGTCATGGTAAGCCTACTCTTTCACTGACCAGTACATATACATTATGTACCAAACCAGGTACATGCTTTATTGTCACTGTATTCATATTCTGTTCCTATCCAGACAATAAGCTGCAGCACGTCCATCATTCCTCCACCCAACAAGACGCAGACTTAAAGGCTTCACTAACAGTGGTGTCTGGCTGTTGAAGGTTTGTAGACAATTATGAGACATTGTGCTGCTATTATGACTAGCCTGAGAATATTAACAGTCTGCTAGCATGTTAAGGCCTAGAGCAGGGGTCACCAACCTTTTTTAAACAGAGCTACTTCAAGGGTACCGAGTAGTACGAAGGGCTACTTATTTGATACAAACTTTCTGAATAACAAAGTTGCACAGATCACCTTTTAATAATAATAATAATAATAATAATAATAATAATAATAATATACGTGAAGAGACTGTTTGATCACGTCAGTTAATTATTCCTCACAATAATTATTAATAATGATTTCCACAACAATGATGGTATAGCTACACATATATATTTAAACATGCAACTTTTATTTCTGTTAATCTGTTTCAACATTTGAAAGTCAGAGGTATCACATCTCTGATATTTTTGTATCATCACGTGATCAAAGCCGGTTACTTTTGCACATAGCGCCTGCTGGTGAATGATGCAGTGGGTGTAATGTAGACATTTTGTGAAGTCTGGGTCACCTTTGCATTGCGCAATGAAGCCTGCATGCCTGCCCGTCATCGCAGGAGCCCCGTCTGTTGTCACCGACACCAGCTTTTCCAATGGTACCTTTTTCTCCACGAAGAAACTAATAAAAAGTCTTGTCTATAGCCGAGCGGGTGATCCAACCCTCCGAGGCGCGGGAGCGTCTTCAAGCACCCACGTTCAAACCTCTGGGCCTTTTCGGTCGGATTGCGTTGCCTCGCCTCTACCCCCGCCACCGCTGAGTTGTTGCCCCGCGGCCTGTTCCGAGGATTTACGGACCCGACGACCCCGCCATTCGGAACCTGAAAACCTAGTGCAGTGCGGCGGCCTCGTCCTGGCTGTCCGCCGTGCGCCTCCGGGTACCCGACTCTCTTATGACAAGAAATATTGTCATTTTAAAATCTACACTAATTGGCCTAGACACACCAAACCAACATCAAAGAACTAGCGGCGAAGAAGGCCGACTATTGCGTAACCTCACGTTGCCTGGGTCTTGGTCAAAAAGTTGCACTTGAATACACAATATAGACAACACGCAGGTGGGGTTGGTTTGAATTTGTCATTTAAAAAAGGAAACAGGAATAGCTAGGACTGTTGTTAGGATACATGCATGAAACAAAGCAGCGTTTGCCAACTATTTTTACAACACTCTTACTCACTACTTACTCCAGATGGCCATCTCGTTGTGTAAATGATCGTGTATTGGAACGATCCGTTTTCCTTCTTCTACACTGATTCCCTTAAGCTGAACAGACAGTCAGAGGGATTTCTCTCACCACCGGGCTATGACTCCGAATCCACATGCATAATCTGCTGAAAAGCCACTGACAAGGGGCGACTAAGGCCAACAGTGCGGGACACCCCGTTAAAAACTAGAGCCTCAGATATGCTCCCCGACAACCCAATTGGTGCGTCAGGGCCTTTCGCTTCAGTGTGTGTACAAACGAATAAACACCTTCTGGTGTGAATATCAGTACAGAACTAAGACTCTCTCCTCTATCCATTCATGTACAGACTATTGTGGTGTGTTAAAAACGAGGATTTACAGGCAAAACAATCCAAATGATTTTAAATTGTAAATAACTGTTTTAATTTTTATACAAACTGTCAAGCCAACTAAGGACATCAATGACTTATTCTTGCTGTGCCAAAAGCCTGTAAATGAAATAAATAAATCAATAAAAAGTTGAGATGGAGGAAACACCTTAGATGTTAGGTGTTGCTACATCTTATTTGAGCTTCTTTCTTCCTTTTATCCAAATAGCTCATTAGTTTGACTTCTACTTCAGTAAACGTAAATGCAGGATTTCCATTTCACGAATCGTGTTTTCAGACTTTGCAGCCCTGCTTGCTGTCTTCAGTGAGCTTCCAGCTTTCTCAGGCAGAAAGAAGCGGAGCTAGGGCTCAGTTCACCTTGACAGGCCGGCCCCAGAGAGAGGATCCGGGTTCAGAGAGCTAGAGAGGTGTGGAAGATGCACTGGGCCAAAGAGCTGTGGAGGAGGGGTGAAATAAAGAGGTGCAGGGAACCTTTGGCTTGGATTTGACAGCTGGCAAACCAAGGAGTAACACAATACAGCAATGGGAAGTCCACAGAGGGGAGGAAACGTGTGAATGCACATGTATATGGTTGTGAAATGCACTTTAATGAGTGTTTGTGCTAGTGGGCGAGTGTTTGGTAGAACAAACCCTGATTAAATTGTATGCAAGTGTAAAAAACAATGCATGTGCGAGACTGATAACTAGATAGTGTGATAGATTGTTGTCATGAAATTGACATGGCCACACAGAGCTGGTATCTATACGCCGGGCTGGTGGAGTGCTGCATGCCCTGAGACACCTTTGAAGTCTGAGCTCAGCTTTTTCCTCTCCACTGGAAAATCTCCCAGTCTCTCTCTCTCTCACACACACACACACACACACACATCATATCTCATCTGTGCAGTCGAACACAGCAGCAATCATCACGCTGTCTCCCTGCACAGGCCTCACATACGCATAGTGGGAAGTGAAACAGTGATGAGTGTTGCTCTGCACATGCACATTAATCCTGCAGCAGCTCGGTCTGCTGTGCATGTGTAATTATTGCATATTATTATCTTTCTACACTCCAGTCGGAGCTTCAGCAAGGACTGTGGCTATTTTTTGGCATTCGTCCGCCACTGAATGACTAGCAGGAGAGAGTGGTGGATTAGTGGCTACTCTGTGGTCATGAGGATACATAGATTCAATTCGGACCAATTGAGGGAACCAGTAAACTGGGTTTGCATGCCCCTGGGGTTGTAACTCATTGACAGCCTCACTCTTGGACAATAGTTGTCTGATCCAACTGACATTCTCTGTCCACAGTTCCCAACGCAGTTGGCAGAATCTTTTTTGGAAATGTACATTTCTGCAAACCTCGGGATACGTTGAATGTCACCCTTTCTAAACAAAAAATATGTTTCAAAAATATGTTCCACATTAGCATTGTATCACACTTGCAGGAACGCTCAATGCCCCGTGGTTAACGTTGTCAAATGATTGGTTAGGTTTAGGCAACAAAATGACTTGGTGAAGGTTAAATAAAGATCATGGTTTGTGTTAAAATATTAACATAACAACATTATTAGCGTAACTACCATAAATAAATAATAATTGCCCTTAGCGGTACACACGCAAAAAAAGAGATGCAGACATATGTCACGTAACAGGCGTTTTTAAGTCTTAAGTAACAAGTGTAAAGTCAACGTTGACATTTGATTCCACACCTGTCACGATCATGCTTTACCTTGTGTGTTCTGTGTGTGTTTTTCTGCAGCTCCTCACTCCCTCATCAGCACAACTCTCCTCACCTCTTCAAGTCACCTTATAAACCCCTGTCTCTCAGTCATTCACTGCCAGGTCATTGTTTGTGTTCATGTCTACCCGCCCGTGTTTGCTCGTCCTGTTCCCCCGTCTGCCTGCCCTGCCTCGTTTCCCACTGGATTTTCCCCCTCCCTTGTCTTGTGCTTGGACTCCCTGTTGTGTTGGTAATTATTCCTTTTGTGTTTAATAAAACGCCTGCTTCACACTACTCTGCCTGGTCTGCGTTTGAGTCCTCCACCATGCCCCATGACAACAGACACAAACAGTGGTGTCCTGGGCGAAATTCCTGTTTGTTTTACCCGTCTACCACCACTTCTACTCCTACCTGCCCTGAGAGGACGTTCTCATATTGTTATTATGCCATGTAACAGTTGCTTATATAGCACTTGCTTTGACCGAATGCAAAAATGTAGACATTAAATGTATTCATGGATAGAGCAGCCTGAACCCTAATAAACCTTCATTCCTGCCTATGTCCAATGATATTCTCAACACTAACAGCTAATGTTGGCCATGGGGGTTCTGCAATATGTTGACATATACACAGGGTGTGTATGTGAAAACTAACATGGAAGCTATTGTGTTGTTGTATGCTTTTAACTTTGGAACTGCAGGATGGAGTCCAGAACAAATGTCCCTACAGGTACATTGAAGTGCAGTATATTTTATCTTCATCGTATCTTGGATTCCTCATACTCTTGTTCAGTGGTTATTTTGGTTACTTTCCCTTTCTTCTTCGCTACTCTTTTGTACCATTACTACACTTTAAGCTGATGAGGTTTTCTGCGAGACCCGTCTGCAAAGGAAACTAGAGCTTTGTTCATACTTCCATCATCACAAATGCAGACGTGGACAGCTACAGGCTTGCACACAGACAAGCTTCGATACAAATTACAATCGGGAGGGTCAAGTCAGTTTTATTTTATACCACCCATTTTCACAAATCCCCCAAAAATCTCAAAGCATACGACACCCTCTGTCCTTAGAGCCTCGAGTCAGATAAGGAAAAACTCCGTTAAAAAATGGAAGAAACCTCAGAAAGAAGTCTGTGTTGCAAATATGTTCCACACACGTTTGAAAACAAGAATGCCACCTCACAAAAGCAACAACAGCTCCTTTGTCATATTTGGCTGAACTGTTGGCGTGGTCACAAATTTAGGCTAGCAATGGGACTTCCACACAGGTGGACGTGGGGGCGAGATGACAAAACATGTCATGTGGACCCACGGGAATGGAGCAGCCACAAGGATGCAGCAGCCATGAATTCTTCCTAATAGTCCTCTTTCACAGCAAACTATTTGTCTCTTCATCACAGGAAAAGCTCCGGTGGAATTGATGTTGAATGATTGTGTATGTATTTTATACACACTCTACTATTAGGTTGCAATGCAACTGTTTGCTAACATGAAGAAACAATCTGGCATTGCTAACTGGAAGACCGAATCTGCTCCTCCGGTGAAGCTTTGGTTTCCTCTGTATGTTGCAGCATGCAAAGATGAGACACATTGAACTTGTATGATGACAGGGAGATTAAATGAAAATAATCACCATTATTACCATCTATCACTATTTACAGTAAATGGTGATTTAAAGAGTAGTTTTACAAAATGATGGAGACATGGGAGATTCAGATGTAGCGTGATGTTGGGGCGTTATGGATATAAACATTTAGTAATGTAAGAGGAATAGAGGGCTGTATGTAGCTCAAGCGCAAGTTCAGTCAGGAAGACACTCACTAGTAATCTGTCTCTCCGCTCCTTGTAATTACTCTATCAGCTGATTGGGGGCGTGCACTTTTAACTAACCAACCAGATTCTGCACAGTTTCCTTAAACCAATCAGATCGTGTTAGTGTTCTCCTCTCTGCTGCTGTCAGGTGTCATTTCAGCTAAGCAGATGCAACCCTCCTCCACCCCAGTCACCTCCAGTCAGCATCACAGTCGTGCTCCTGATTCATCTTCAGATAGCAGCAACTCCTTTCACCACCACCACCAGTGTCTGGACTCCAGGGGGGATTAGGCCTGTTGGACCTCAGTATCCCGACCCTCGTGATAGTACTTCAGGATGGAGTCCAATCGCCAAAGACTTTGCACTTTTCATATTTGACGCTTGTATAATAAATCATTGTTAAATTATAAAAACAAGTCTCTCCTGATTGAAATACTGTAAGCACACTGTTGATGATGTTAGATGAATATTTAAATTCAAGATGGAGAGGTTGCAGGAAAGGTAACATGCAAATGTATGGTGATAAAGGGAATACAATGACATGCTGTATGGATGCGGTGGTTCAAATCCACAAAGAAAACAGGGTGAGGAGAGGACAGTGAAAGACAATTAAGTATTGTGGGTTTTATTTGCATTAAAGTGGCGAGTAAAAATTGGTACTTAAAGTTACTGTGAGGTACTTTTAACTGGTTCTTAAACAGTGTCAATGTTATCCTGATGTCTCTATGTGACCTTAAGAAAACTAGACCATCAGAAAAAAGATTGTCTATTTCTATATTGTTATTATTAATGCTTGTCATCGGTGTCATCTGGTCTGATTCTGGTGAAATCAGATGATATCAACTAGGTTCACCAGAAACTCCGGCAGTGACATAAGACAGACCAAGATCCGGCTTTGCGGCCTCGTTCGACCTGCTGGCAGCCGACACCACACTGCTGGAGACCTGGAGCGTGTTGTTGGAGGAAAACTAGGCACGGGAGAACCAGGATTGTGAGGAGCAGATTGTCAGACCCTGCTGAAGTACAGCACTTCCACTTTTGTCCACACGGACCGTCACATTCAACACAAAATGAAATTTCCTTGTAGTAGCTTTGAGATGCAAAAATGGATACAGTATTTTTTTTGATACTGAAATGGCAGTCATTTTGAAATGATACATTTTGGGTCTTTGTGTCATTTGTTTATTCTAAACATTAAAATCTATGTGCACGTTAGCTTTTACACAAATATTCTGGGCTGTTCTCATAGGATAGAATTTATACTATCTTGATCCCTTTAAGGGCGATCATTTTTCTCTGCATTTGACCCTCCCTGTATATAGGGAGCAGTGGGCTGCCGATGGCAAGCGTCCGGGGAGCCAGGGGTTCAGTGTATTGCTCAGGGACACTTCGACACGTGACACGTCCCAGTCGGGGATCGAACCATTGACCTTCTGGTTCCCAGACAACCGCTTAACCCAGTACGCCACCTTACCTAATATTATATTCATATGTACACAGCTAGGACAGGTGATGTAGTGTCGAGAGTCTGCATTGGGAGAAGGTCGAGGTGGATTAGTGGGTCTGAAAACACAGGCGACTGCTGTTTATGTCCCGTGTGAAACCTTGACATATTTATGTAACTTTCATACTTTAGTAATGTCATGTTTGTACATATTTTAGCCCAAACTACAATCTTTCCCCAAACTTCACCACGTGGTTTTGTTGATGCACTGATTGTTCGTGTTGGTGTTCATTCGTAGGAAAAAAAAATATATATATATATATATATATATATTTAACCGATATGTGAGGATGCGTTGCCTGGGCAGCACCGCTATTTAGAATAGGTTCCAATGCACATGCTTTGTGCTCATGAAAATACCACGGCACACACTTTTACACATGTTTTTCTGTCTATCACATGTTAAGAAATGGATATAAAGGTCAAACTGATATCATTTTTGTTCTATTGGTATATATCCTGCAATAAAGATGCTGTTTAAGATAGCTTGTGTTATTCTGTAAATATAGATCAACATGTGCTACTTAGTCATAACCCTTCCAATGAAATGAGTTCATTATAATTATAATAGAAAAGATACTCTCATTAACAACCCTATTAACAATATAACAACAGCAATCTTAAGTATTATTATGTAAAATATGATCCTGCTATTGTAACAAGTCAGTACGGAGGGTTTTACTAAATTGACGTCTATTATATGCGGCTGCTGAAAAATCAAAGACTCGTAAAGGAGGTATGGAGGCTCACCTGGGAATTTGAACTGCACCATCCTGTGCAGAGCTCACTGAAAGTCATGTCATTCTAATAGCTGGTATACATTTAACAACTTTTGCACAGCTGCAGCCCCAGAGTTGGAGCCAGCACATCTAACGCAGTGTTGGAATTACATGCCCATCACTCTCTGGAGGTATTGCGATGTGTTTGAAGTTGAGCAGCTCCAAATTGTAATTCTGTTCTACCGGAGAAAATCCTTGTCCCTGACACATCTTTTAACAGTCTCTTGAACCATTTAGTTTATAATTCACAGCATGATAAAGGAGCCATGTGCCTGCATCTCTCCCTCTAACCTCTAAAATACATCCTGTAATTTATCTGCTTTCTACACATAGGCCCACCTTTTTAACCTTTTTGAGCACTACCACTAAGAGTCATTACTCAAGACATGCACTGGCTTTCCCCCCGCTTCCCCACTCCACCCCACCCACCTGCACGTTTAGCCCTGGGGCTTGATATCTGTAATTCATCTTTTATCTGGCGCTCACAGTCCTGTGTGCTGTTCCACACAGCCGTTTCCCACTTCACAGGGTAAAGCAGCCTGCTGCCGCTCGCTTTCATACAAATCTCACAGGGCACCCAGATATTGATTGTAATCCAAGGTAAACAGCCTGGTTTGCATAATAATTTGTTGCACAAGCCCGCATCATGCTAACCGAGGCTGCAGCGCTCAGGCTTTGGTTTCAGGGGGATATGGCGTGCCAAACTGGCACTAGCACCACTGCTTTATAGGGTCTTAATAGCAACAGGGGGCCTGACCCCGAATCGTATCAAAGGGAAAAAATGTTGTGGAAGGAAAAACTGTGAAAACGTGCGTTTGTGTGTGGAAGTTAGAGCTGGAACAAGAAGAAGCACGAAGCTTGACCTCCCTGTGTGGTGCAGTTTATGACATTTTCGAGCTCAGGGTGCATAGCAGTGTGCTGCACTCCAGCCAAGATGCAAATCAATGAGGGGTCAGGCTGTGTACTGTGTATCCATGCTGGACTAGTTAATGGCTGTAAATGAGAAAGAAACGAATTACCAAATGTGAGGAAGAAATCTGCAACATGAACTGACTTGCTGGAAGAGTGTACTCTGTTCAACTGTGGTGAAACAGGCCTTCTTCTAGACGAGAGTGATGATGATAGAGCTAGACTGATAAACCGGCCGATATTAGCTTATCCCAGATCTACAGTATCTTTTTATGCGTTAGCTGATGAATAATATAATTGTAGTACAGGAATGCTGAACAAGGTTTGAAGTCACCATCACCAGTCACCTGAAGAGCACATATTTTTACACAGGACCGGATCAAGATTCCGCTGTACTGTAGCCATCTTGTGACCAGTCTTTAGAATAATTTCTCGTGTAACATGCAATGGCACCTGTTTCCTATTTAGGTGCTTGTAATTAGCTGGCAGGGGGAAATCTGAGCTCAGAAGATGGCTGTTCTTGTTGTCATGAGTGGACAGTAGCCAGATTGTTTCCACTCTGTCTCACAACAATACTTGCATGTCCACATGTTCCTTTGTAGCATGACGTATTGACAATGTAAGGAATACAGGAAACCAGACAAAGAGTCCATAGTCATAATGGCCTCAGCTGTGGGTTGTATGTGTTGTACACCTGTTTCCCCGCTCATTTCTGTGAGAGTTCTGTGGCGTCGTGTCTGTTTCTTCGCTCACCCTTTTTCACAAATTGGCATTTTTTCAGTCTCGGCCACATTTTTTGCCTTATACTTTTGAGATCCTAGCTGGTCTGATCTGTGTCAATTGAACTAGTCGTACGATGTCAGCCAACACGTACTAGACCTCTTAGGTTTTTGCGTTCCCCAGATCGGTTAGCCTGCTGGGCTACTACCGGCTCGTTTGTTAGCCCTGGGCTCTGAAGCTAGCTAACGCTACGGAGACCACAGATATAGAGTGTCTACATACATCAAACTGAAAACGGGACCGTCTGTGAATCAGCTTCCACCTTTGCTAATACCTGGACAAGGCTGTGGACTATGGACTGGAGCCCAATTGTCCACCAGATCTGCTATGGCTCCATTCACCTCTCCATCTGACTGTGTCAGCTGCGCCCGCCTGGTTGATAAAATCACAGAGCTGGAAGGAAGAATATCCACGCTCTACAGGATCCAGTATGCCGAGAACCTCATGGACACCATCATCTTCGGTCCAGCACAAACCGACACAGCCAGCGACCGCGTGCATGATTCCATCGCTTCCAGTCCTGCTGCCACGGACCCTCCTCCGGTCACAGCTCCTGAGGCTTCCTGGCTACGGCTCGGAGCTAAGCCTAAAGCCCTGGTCAGCTCCACTCCATCACATCACGAGCCCTGGACCCTGGTCTGTGCTCGCAGCAGCCGGATAGGGAGACATCCCTCTCCTACACCCCATAACTTCGATGTCCAGCTGTAGAATGGATATGACGCCCTTGCCCTACACGACTTCCCTCCTCTGGCTAGGGACTCCCAGCTTCCTACACCATCCCAGCTGCCGCCTCAAGGGACTCACAGCCCCGGGTCCCCCGACATCCCTATGGCAGTCATTACTGAGCACTCCTCTCGCCCCAGGACATGCCGCTCCATACCGTGCTTTACACCAGCACCGCGGCGAGCTTCGGTCCCCCGTTCTCTCAGTCCTTGCTCATCCATTCCGCCACCACTGGTTAAATCCTCGCCTCCATCCACGCGTATTACACGCACAGTGTTTCCGCCTCGTCCTTAGACACACTGTTTCCCCGGAGCAACGGCTCAAGACATCCTGCTGAAACTGCCTGGCCTGCTGCACGCCCTCCCGTCTTCCATTCGGCGAATTATCGTTCATGTGGGAATCAACGATACAGCCCTCAACCAGTCTGAGTTGACCAAGATTGATTTTACAAATCTTTACACCTTTTAAACAGCTGTGGACTGCCTGCTTTTATCAGTGGTCCAACTCCAACACTCGGCCGTGGATCACAGCGGTTCAGCAGAGTCTTCAGCCTCCACACTTGGCTCCAGGCCGCCTGCAGGACCAACAACATGAGCTTCATTGACAATTTGTTTTGGGACCGCTCTTCTGCTTTTAAGAACGATGGTATTCAGTTTAGCAAACTGGGTGGCCGCCTGCTAGCGGCTAATTTACAGCATGCTGTTCACTCCTATTCACATGATTGACTGTTTACACCTGGCACACATGATCCTGGATCCCCTGTCTGCTGTCACTCCTCCTCTACAATCATTCATCAGCCAAATTCATCCCCTACAAGCAACACCAGCTCCCCCTGGTGGCATGGAGGGTCTGACTTGTTCAGAAGTCATAATTTGGCTTTTTTATTTCTGACTGAGACCTGGCAACGGAATATGGAATGCATCCATTTCAATGAACTCTGCCCTGTGGACTGTTCTTTTGTTGGGACACCGCGTTTGACAGGCCGCGGTGGAGGTCTCGCCGTGGTCTGGAAGAATCAGTTTTCCTGCCACTTGGGGAGCACAGAATCCTATGCTACTTTTGAACTACAGCTGACTAAAGTTGGTCGGCTAAAGCCGTTTTACTGTTTTTTAATTTACCGACCTCCAGGTCCTGCAGGTCAGTTTTGATCAGAGTTCACAGACTTTCTGACCTCTATTATCAAGCTAGACAAAGTGCTTCTGGTTGGTGATTTTAATCTGCATATCAATGATACCACAGACTGCAGTGCCACTGAGTTTCTCAATGTTACTGAATCTTTTAATTTCACGCAACATGTTTCTGGCGCCACTCACAGGGGTGGTCACACCTTGGACCTTGTGTTTTCTCTGGGTCTTGATATTGATAATACCCGTTGTGAGGACCTATTGATCAGTGACCATGAATGTATTTTCTTTGATCTTTCTGTCAATGCTGACCCCTTGTGTCTGAAACAAACATTCCACTCCCGCATATTACTCAGAGTACAGCTGATCATTTCTCTATGCACTTCTGCTGTGATATTAACACAAATCTCAATGATGTTGAACTCTTAATACAATATTTTAATGAACAAAGTTGCACCTCTTAAGGAAAGGACCAGGGCTGCCTACAACACTTCTCCGTGGATGACAGACGCTGTCTGCAGCTTGATACGGAAGTGTCGCAGGACAGAGCGGCTCTGGAAAGCCACTGGGCTAGAAGTGCATCGCTCATATCTCAAAGACCTCAGAGTTTCTTTTAATGCTGGAGTAAAGGAAGCTAGAACTGCTTATCTTGCCAACTTAATGGCAGATGCCAACTTAACTAGCTGGATTATAAATAATACATAAAAATACATAAATAAATGTTCTTCTAATTTCAAGTAAAATAAGGGCTGGATTAACAGAAAGCTTTTGAAAAATGTGCATCTTAAAATGAAGTAATTCATTTTAGAAAAATTTATTTCACTGAATTGCCTGCAGCTTTAAATTCAGATCATTCAGGTGTGAAGTGATGTCAATCAAAAAAGCCACAATAATATATATTTCTCATTTTATAACAAGATACATTTGTGTGTGCATGGACTTTATCTGTGGTTATTAAACCACTTGTTTCAGCTCTATTCTCTCTGTTAACATCATTGTTGGACAGTAAATTGATGTGTCAGGATGCTGATCATATTGGGTTCTTGTGTTTATTTTCTGTCCTCTTTTCAGATGTGAGTGGGTACGTTTGCTCAAAAGAGTTGTGCTTTGTCTCGTAGTGGTGCTTCATTTACCGCTTTTAATAATCGTCACGGTCTCTGAACATGTGAGACACACTGGTTTTAAACTGTCCGTGGGAAGAATTCACCGATAAGAGTCTGTTCATTCTTGTTTAAAGACTCTGGTCTCTCTGAACACTTTTCTCTCTTTAGGAAATTAGGACTTAAAGATGTGCAGAATTAAGTGCATGGCTGCTGGTGCCATCCCAGCTGCTAGCTCATTTAGTTCATCAACTTGATCAAGCTCATCAAGTTAATTTAGTCAATGAACTTGACCTCTTGGCAGTGTGTGGTGTTGGTGCCTTTTGGAGAGCAATTATCATGCAATCTCTGACATAATATGGCTTGCTGTGCAGTACATTTTTCGCCGGGCATTCTATTGGCCAATGTGCAGGCGAAGGTTGATGGTCTGGATGATGAGGAATGCCAATCATCTGTGTCTGCGCTCACCATAACATAGCTTGTTGTACTAGAAGACACTTATTAAAAACAGTGTATATTGCTAAAATTAGCATCTCAATTGACATTACAGTTCCTAATGTGAATTATCCATCTTGCTAAACAAGGTAGCTAGTGCTTACATTACCTGCTAACTTAGCATTTGTTATGCTAACGGCACCTGCCCCCACCAGGCCTTACTCTTCCAAGGTCCAGCCTCTTGTTGTATGTAAGGTCACATCTGGTCAGCTGCGAAGTCTTGGCAAATCCTGTGTCGAGCCTCGGTTGTCACACAGTCGATCCAGCCCTGCCTGCCAGCCGTGTACGCGGCTGATGATAAACGGCTTAAGGAAAATGTAAAGGCTATGGTTAAACTGCAGTTGGTTGAAAAAGGGGTACTGGTTGCTAAACAAGAGGGACTGGGTCAGTCAACAGCAGCACAGGCACTTTCGGTTCAATCAGGGAACCATACCTATGAGCAGCAAAAATAATTGCTTGTTAGTTTTTTAATTTTTTTATTTCAAAGGTCCAGACGATCCAATCCAGTAAAATATTTAGTCCAAACCACATTATTACGTCCATAAATACCCACGGACTGCTGTTGCATCATTTCAAATTAGCCGGCAGATATGCCTAACTATGTATTTTCAAACGTAACTTCAGTTCGCATGTAAACAGAAATGCTCTCTGTGTCTCAAAATGGTGGCTGCACTCTGACCTTTCGATTGACACCTCATTTGACCTATTAGGAGCTTCCATGTCCAGTCTACAGCCAACAAGAGGCCGCGTTGAAGGAAGGTGCATGCCCCTCTTTTTTCGCGTAAAGCTCGAGCCAATTGCAACCGATCGTTCTAGTGACTGACACTTCGTATCGCCAATGCAATTTCAGGAGGTAGATTTAGCGGCAGAACGCGGAAGTAACCTGCGTAACCGCTGTCAAGAAGAGTGGAGCTCACGAGAGCTGCCTCGAAAACATGCATACACGATCAGGGGAAGGTCAGGATATAAAAAGCATATACTCAGAAATCAATAGTTAAAGTGTAATCTAAAGATAAAGTGTATGATCGTTACATAACGAAATGTTTAATCAATATGTAACGAATGTGTAATGCATAGAGTGATTTAACAATTGTAATAAGTGTTTAACAAATGTCTTGTGTAACCGGAGCTGCGATAAAAGTGCTTGTCAGGATGACTTGCAGAAAATAGGAACAGACTGTTGCAAGAGATGAGTCATAGAGGCATGATACAGGATGAAGCCTGGACATGTCCGGACATGTTCGAACCCAACGCCCTCTCCAGAGGGTGGGGGGGATGAGATCATGTATTGAACAGGAGGGGGCTGACAGCCCAAAAGTGTTATAAAAGAAGTGACTTGCAAACGGCAAACTGGGATTTCAACACGGGTGCCGTCCAAGTGCACCGATGAGGAGATACGGACGATTGCAACTGATGTATTGAGGACTTCGTCTCTGTTCACGGAAAGAAGACCGCTGTTCGTGGACAATAAGATTTAAAGACGGAGGTTTCCTCTCCCCACTGCTCGATTCTTAACAACTGGACAACGGAGAAGACGCAGCAGCCCTAGAAAGACTTTGTACTGAGTTTTGAGGACTGTTGAACGGACTTCGCTGCAGAGCGGGAGGACCGAGGGTCCAAAAGAACCTTTTCATCGCACCTTTGAAAATCCAGCTCCAACCGAGCCATCTCGGCAACTAAAACTAATGAGTATAACCTGAGAAGAAAATTAACGTAACGAATCAAGTGTAGTGATATTTTATGTGAGCTGTAGCTTAACCCTTGCAAACTAACTAAATATAACCTGCAATAAATATCTAATCTGCATTTAAAGTAAATTTCTCAAGTGCATTCATTTGCTCAAGTAGTAAAAAGTTCCTCGTGGCAGTAAAAAGTTAAAGCCATTGTATGTCTAACAACTGAGTTCTGAAAGGTTATCCTAGAGACCGAATCCACTTAACAACCCCTTACGGTTTTAGAAAGAAGTAATCCTAGCCGTTAAAACCTAACCTGGCATTTACCAAGAGCACGGATCCATAAGAGGGAAGCTGCCATAACCGAAAAATATTAATTGTCTGTGGTATTGTTATTTGTACTTGGACTAGGTAAGGCTTCATGCTGTGGTCCCATTGTGTTTTCCAGCTATAGTCATCTGCAGGCATCTGTTTGCAAAAAAATATTCAGATGGAAATAAAAACCTTCTACTTCAGTGTGTTCAAACTTATATTACTCAATTATAGTAGCTGGTGATGTGATTCTGACTGTTACCTTTCAAAAGAGACAAACCATGCATGTACTCCAAATGGTTCAAGAATAGATTTTAATTTAATTTGGGTATGCCTTGGGTATACATGTAGTGTATTTATGAAAGATTATTAAATTATAAAATAGCTATAACTTTGTGATTCTGTCTAGGCCAGCAGAGAAGGCCTAGCTGGCCCTGACGGCCCACCACTGCTGCTAAGGCAGTATGTTATTCATTCACTTTACTTTTTGTGTAATGGGTGTTCTCAGCCTCTGGGGGGCAGCTAGCAGGGCTTTCAGCTGACAGACTGGGCCATCAGTAATGTGTCACCCTGCTGTCTGCTAATACTAGTGTATTTGTTGTGGTGTATGTGTGTCTGGGAAACTACTGCTTCACTGACCAAAAGCTCTACTGCCCATTATACGAGTCAAAGCATATGGAAAAAGAAACAATGAGACTAATGAGAAACCATGGTAATGTAAGTTTAGAACACCCAACATGAGGACACCCGATGGTTCTTTATAGAGTATTTACTGTGCCACATTTTATGTTTCGTAAAAAAAATAATATTTTTCTTGTATTGTATAATTGGTCGGGATTAGTATCAATGTTAGTGTAGATTGTTGATGATTCATGGCAGAACAAAGCTCCGGAGCTGTCTTTGCTCCAGCAACACTAGAAGCCATGACCTTGGGTGGGCTAAATTGGTTTCCGTTGGCGTGCTTTGTAGCAGGGATTGAGTCTCTCTGAACTCCTGCCAGATCAGTTTGGCACCCTAACCCCCTCAGTGACTCTGTTTTTGTCCTTCTGCTGCCCTGTGAAGGTCAGATGATTTAGCACATACCTTTCAGCTCCACAAGGGTAAAAGTCATGGCCTCAGTGGTATTTCCAGTACCATGCATCACTGTCACTGTCACATGGCAGCTTTGAAAACAGGAACACATGCTGTGTGTTGATACTGGAGATATCAAAACACACATCATATTTTATTGAATGACTACAAATTCTGAAATCCTATTCTGAATGAATAATGTCAAGATTTAACTTATCCATTTGACAGTGTGAATACAACATTTCATTTTAATTAATTTACACGTGAAAATGTTAGTAGTAAAGGAATTGGACAGAAAAAACAATTCGCATTAACTTGTAAAACTGAAATTCATTTTTGCTTAAAAACAATCTGTATACTGTTTGTGCCATTGGTGTTTGTTTTGACAACTGTACTTGATATTTGGTTAGAATTATAACGAACAAAACAATAAATTAAAATTGGATTGAATTTTCAGACAGTACTCTATTGGTTATATTATATCCTCCAGCTGGGTGCAGATGTTACTATGAATTTTGACAGGTAATTTTTGCCATTGCCACAACTGAACCCATGAAATAAATCTAGGTAACTAGGTAGCTAACAGCTAGCTAGACCCCCTCCTTTATATAACGCAGTTCAGGAATAACACAATCTGCCAATGACTGGGATTCAGACCGCAAAACAGCCTAGTGTTAAAACAGGGCAGGGGGCTCTGTTGGTCGGGGCGTGTTGCTTAAAGGCACAGGTGTAGGATTTTGTGGCATCTCCTGGTGTGGTTGCAGATTGCAACAAACTGAATATTCCTCATTACTCCATGAAAGACTCTCTTGAGTCAGTTTGTGGGTTGTCTGCTCTGGTCTACTGTAGAAACATTGCGGTGCAATATGGCAGACTCCGTGAAGAAGAATTACTCCCTAGATATGAAGGGCAGAAAGCGGCACTTAATGTTATCTAAAATATTTTCGATGTCATGGCTGCATATTTAGCTTTTTCACAACGCAAGATTTCAGAACTAGACTGTTCTAATCTAGGCACACAATAACAAGCAGAACGGATCAAGCAAAATGGAAAGAAAAAGGTTTTATTTCTCTGTAGGGTTCTTTCCCAAATGTGTTCAGACACTTCTAATAACAATCTGAGTCTGTCAGTGGCAAACACAAGCTCTTTTATTGGACGTACATTGAAGGTGTGGCGTTGCCCCGGCTAATTACATTACAGCCCTTTTTAGCAGCTGCCGCCTGCAGCGTTCTGCCTCACCACTGGATCAGTTCCAAAAACTCTTGTCCAAATTAGTCACAGGTTGAAAAATACCGAAGTTAACCTTAAATGCTGTCTCTTAGTTCATCAACCACTGACATGGGAAACGCCCACCCAGAGCCTCAAGGCTTAAGGTAAAGTCATGTTACATGTCTTGCTTTAAATTAATTCCAGTTTGTGGTTCAAGTTTTTCTCCTTTAAGAGATACTGCAAAGTCCATGAAACTCTGGCAGACCAGACTGGTTATGTTATTGACTGATGTGCTTCACCTCAATCTGACATGAACTCACGGTGACTGCGAACAAGTTGAATAACACTAATGACACCTGAGCTGAGCTAACTGCTGAATAAATCATGGTGTTCAGGTGTGCGGCACAGAAGTTTTATGTCAAACTGCAGCATTATTTTTTGAACTGAGGCAAGAGATAAACCAATGAGTCACAAGTGACATCTTCTAATTCAAGCACTCTACTTATTGAGTTAGCTCCTGTTCGAAAAGTGAAAGGAAAGCTTCAAATGACACCAAAACCCAATCAAATAACTAGAACACAAGTTGCTTTCATCCTTTGTAAAAAAAAAAGAAGCTCTTGTCAGATACTGTCACATACTTCATGACCAATTAAACCTTAAGGTCACCCAAGAGCGCTCACAGCATGCCTGATACAATCTCATGAGCATTCTTTTTGGAGTTGCTGATTAGGATTAGGAAATAACTTTAGAATGTCTCCTTAAAGAAATGAATGGCACGCCATGCCAGAGTTCATATAGAAGCTCATATGTTCATATGGTGCACTCAAGAAAACACAGACAACTGAATTCATTTGCAAGTGTCAATATTCACAAGAGGTGTAAATAAATAACTTCAATATGATTTCAATACTCACCTCTTTACAAACAGATTTAAAGGGTGACTTTATGGACAACTCCTTACCGTCAATGTATGTTCACTAAATGTTTTTGCCACTGATAGGCTCAGATTCTTATTAAAAGTGTCTGATAATATTTGGGAAAGTGTTGAGAATAAAACTCATGTTGAGGAGAAAACTCAGGTGAACAGACTTAGGTCGAGGCGTTTAGCTCAATTCAAGCAATAAGGTTTATTTGTAACAGAAGTATTATGTCCAGCAGTTAAACGTGCACGGACCTAGAAAAGTTCACTCTGTAGGAGCGAATGAAAAGCTAAAAGGCGCTTAGACAGAGTGCGCGAGCGGTGAATAGGTTCTTCGGATGGAAGCCTATTGGTTGAATACAAAGTAGGAGGCGGATCTGTTTCTATCTTTCAGACAGCCTGTTGGAGCACTGGGCATCTCCGCCCACACTGGCTCAGTTCCGGGATCCGCCTTCTCTGCGTCATCAGTGCGTGTGCATGTTGATGTAGCAGCATATTGTTATGTTCGGCCGACTAGATAAGCTAGGCACTAGATATGCTAGGGCTCCTTCTCTCTATCTCTAAGATGGAGCAGGCAGTTGAAACTAGTTCTCTGTAAGACTATGTGACATTTAACTGGGGCAAAGGCTATCCTTCAGAGTTCTAGTATTTTCCACTTTGTTCAGGCGAGTGCGAGAGTGCCCCGCCTGGCGCTTTTGACCTTCGTGCACTAGAACTCACATATCTGCGTATACGCTGTGTTTAACATTGAATGAATGTATATTTTATTTACAAATCCCCCTTTTCACACCTGCTTGGTGTGAATTCTATGTTTTGCAACTACTCATTCAATGGCTGTAACTCGATGTTTAGGTCCCTATCATCCGAATCGTCTGGATCGGAAGCTGGTGGGGTGCTATGTCTAGTTCGGGTGTGTGTCTGATTCGGGGATGGAGAGGGAAAAGGGGCAGTTGAATTAGATGGGTGCTGGTGTGTCTGATACTTGGTTTCTAATCCCCAGATCAGTAAGGCAACTAGTATGCCCTGGGAGTTTGCCTTTTCTCCATTTACGCTCAGCCTCTCTTATGCCGTGTTCACACCAAACGCGGCGCGATTCGTGGGGGGGGGGGGGGGGGCTTATCACCTGAAAAGCTGTTCAACTGTCCGCCATTAACCATGGAAAAAACAACCTATATTTCTGCTTAGTACGTGTTCAGGAAGTCACAGATATCCCGGGAAACTAAAGGCATGTCTGGGTTCATAATATTGTCCAGAGGAGCTCCATGTGGGTAGGTGGTGGAAGTACGAGGAGAGGGAGTAAGACATGAAAAAGTGGTCAGCAGTAGAACAGTGTCTAGTGAAGATAAGATCCAGCTGGTTGCCGGCCTTGTGGGTAGGAGAAGAGGAGTGGAAAAGGTCAAAGGAGGAGAGGAAGGAAAGAAGCCGTTCTAATTTCAATATCTAATCAGGAAAGTACAAATCAATTTATATAATATATATATATATATATATATACATACACATACATATATATCTCAGTTTCCAAATATTTAACTTGATGGATTATAAATACATAAATAAATGTTCTTCTCATTTCAAGTAAAATAAGGGCTCCATCTCAAAATAAAATACACAAATTAATTTCTAAAAGCTTACATCTTCAAAGAATGTGCTTGATTTTAGAAAAATTAATGAAAATGAGGCTGGAGTTGTGTGACAAAGTGCATAATACGTTTTCTGTTCTGTTTTTGTCACGGGAGTTCACGGGTAGGACCAAAACCCAAGACCACAGGAGACAGAGTCCGATGCAGATCGACGGTGTGATGTCCCGTGGCTCGACGCCGGAGGGCTGGCAGATCGACGGTGTGATGTCCCGTGGCTCGACGCCGGAGGGCTGGCAGATCGACGGTGTGATGTCCCGTGGCTCGACGCCGGAGGGCTGGCAGATCGACGGTGTGATGTCCCGTGGCTCGACGCCGGAGGGCTGGCAGATCGACGGTGTGATGTCCCGTGGCTCGACGCCGGAGGGCTGGCAGATCGACGGTGTGATGTCCCGTGGCTCGACGCCAGAGGGCTGGCAGATCGATGGTGTGATGTCCCGTGGCTCGCCACCGGAGAGTACGCAGATCGACCAGTACTCTAAACCCGTAGCAGAGAGGAGAGGGATTAGTTCAGGAAGATACAACGGGGTTCAACTCACGGAACGGCGGCGGAGGCTACCGAGGCAGAAGACAATACGGACTGACAACCCAGGCCTGCATGACCAGGGTTGATATGCTGCCGGGTAACGAGCCAGATTGTCCGCAGCTGTGCATCTATCAGGGCTGTGGCAATCAGAGGAGTCTGGAGGCAGGTCCGAGAAAACACCACCAAGCACATGGCATAACAAAACAAACAGGGGAATGACAGACACATGAGGAGAGGAGATTGGGGGGGGGGGAAACAGAGGTTAACACACAATGGGTCAGACAGGGATCCTGACAGTTTTCACTTTTCATTAAATACCTGCTTCACTCTACTTCTGCATTTGAGTCTTCAGCCACACCCAGTGACAACTCCTTAATAATTGGTTTGTAATATATATAATACTTAATTAACAAATGGGGAATCCATCATTTATAAAGTATGAAAACACAATCACGAAACAAGCTTTTTAATCAAGAATAAAACATTTATAACTGTTGCTATGAATTGCATACTAATGAGTGTTAATGTAGGAACAATGCTTTATAAATGATGAAGTGTTTACTCATACTTAAATACTTTATAGTGTGTAGTTATTATGAAATGTTACCGGTAAAGAATTAATAGCCCTTCCAAATTAATTAACTCAACAGGCCTAGTTATTGTAACCATTTTTAAAGTGAGTTCATAACATGAATTATTATTATGTATAGCATAATAAATGTCCTTAATTGAAATAATTATGATTTTTTTTTCCACTGGAAAAGCAACTTTTTGGGAATTGTTGACAATAAGAATCACCAGAGTAATCTTTTGAGAGCTCTTTAACACAGTCCACTTTGACTGCAGAGGTTTTGAAAAGGACCCAGTCCATACACAGTCTACTGCCAGTTGGCCCAGTTTACACCAGATCAATTCCTCATGTTCTATCCTGGTGGTCATTATGAACTGTTCATGCAAGTTTAATAACGATACACAACTCGGATCCAGATAAGGTCAAAAATAAAAAGCATTTTCTTAAAACACTAACAGCTTTGTTATTGTGGTAAAAGTTCTCCTGTGTTGCAGAAATATCAAGATTTCCTTTCGACTTGATTACGGTCCTTTGTTTGACAGGTGTAAACCACCACACCTTCTTTTGGTTACTATTGCAAACTTCTTTTTTTTTTACTGAGTTTATTAGGACTTAAAAACACCACAGTGTGTGATTTGTAAGTGATTAATCAATCTCCAGCACACAATGTCTCTTGCTTGGTCAGGACTAAATAATGTAGCTGAGAGGCAAGGCAAGGCAAGTTTATTTGTATAGCACATTTCAACAACAAGGTAATTCAAAGTGCTTCACATAAAACCATTAAAAGCATCAAAACACAAGGCAAAAGAAAAGGAGATTTAAAAACAATTAAAAAACAGTGCAAGAAATAAAATTCAGCAGTAAAATGCAGAAATGCAGGAAATTGATCAATATATTAATTGAATGTGGTTCAATTAAAGGCAGCAGCAAACAGAAAAGTCTTCAATCTTGATTTAAATGAGCTGAGGGTCTCAGCAGACCTGCAGCTTTCTGGGACTTTGTTCCAGATATGTGGAGCAGAACAACTGAACGCTGCTTCTCCATGTTTAGTTCTGACTCTGGGAACAGAAAGTAGACCGGTCCCAGACGACCTGAGGGGTCGGGATGGTTCATAAGGTAGCAGCAGATCAGAGATGTATTTTGGCCCTAAACCATTCAGTGCTTTGTAAACCAACAGCAGGATTTTAAAGTCAATTCTTTGTTGGACAGGAAGCCAGTGCAAAGACATCAGAACTGGAGTGATGTGATCCACCCTCCTGGTCTTAGTGAGGACTCGAGCTGCAGCGTTCTGAATCAGCTGCAGCTTTCTGACGGACTTTTTACAGAGACCTGTAAACACACCGTTACAGTAGTCCAATCTGCTGAAGATAAATGCATGGACAAGTTTTTCCAAATCATGTTGAGACATAAATCCTCTAATCCTTGATATATTCTTCAGGTGATAGTAGGCTGATTTTGTAATTGTCTTGATGAGTCTGTTCAGGTTGAGGTTTGAATCCATAACTACACCGAGATTTCTGGCTTGGTTTGTGGGTTTTAACATCAGTGACTGAAGCTGAGCGGTGATTTGAGGAGACACTCACTGGGCAGGTTTCTCTGTCTCCCTGTCAGTGACTCGCTGTGCTGACAGATCCCGTCAACGCTCGCACCGCTGCTCTGCTCTTCACATCCTCGCCAACACACACCCACATGGTGTGCATGTACATACATACACACATACACACACACACTCACACTCAATCATTCCCCATCCTCTGACTGCCATTTTCTCTTATCTCACACAGTCATTAGGAAAATCTGTGCGTAGTTAGTAATATCATCACGCAAGTGAAAGCATACAAGCTTCACATATAGAAGTGCTGCGCTCAAACGTGCGTGACAGAGCGGCTGCAATGCGAGCTGCTTGTTAGTGTTGTTTTTGCTTAATCCGACGCTCCGGTGTGTTTTCTCACACGCTGGGCTCGGTCCTCTCAGCCTGCTGTATCTTCTCTTTCTTATCAGTGGATTCCTATCAGGTCAGCCAAACATGTCAGAGTACAGTGATCTCAGACATTTCTCTGCTCCCCTGCTCGGTGAGGCTCAGCGGGGCGGGAGGAATGCAGCATTCAATGATTACGATATGTGTACTCTGTGTGGGTGGATTTAAGAGCAGAAGATTTTGTCTGTGTAAACATACAAGTGGTATAAATATCATAAATCAGTGCGTAATGATGTATGAGTAATGCTATGCTAAAGATTAATGTATAAACCTTGATAATGGGAGTTTGTCGTGAAAAAAGTATGATGATATTATTCGCTTTATAAGAAAAACAAGTTTTATCCTCGAGTGGATCTGGTTCAATTTCATATTGTAGCTTATGTGTGTCTTTCATCCATTGTTCTAAACACGTGGCTGGAAATTTTCTGAGGCCACAGCAAAGTTCATCATGTCCTCATGAAACAGATGCTGCTGAAACGTTCCAACGTAACGACTTCTCACTTCTGCCCAAAACGTTACTAGGCTTGTTTCTATTCTTTTAAAAAGTCGCTAACTTGTTTTATCCAGCACGAAAGACATTACGATGGCAACAGAGCAGCAATGCTGACTCAGGTTTGAGCAGACTTTTAAATGTGCTTCAGTTACCACCAACTCTGTAAAGACGTTCATCCCTTCACTGTAACTTTGTGTGGCTATTAGTGTTGATCTTTGTAAACTGGACAGTTTTTTGCTGTGACGTTCATTTATATAGAAATAGAACAGTTTTGTGTTTGCATATTACCAAATTTAAAAATGTGCATTTCACCCTCTGTAATTTGTCTCCACTTCATGGCTGTGCTTGTCCATAGAGTATGCAGATTGTTTTGAATGGAGACTTCTTGGTCAACACTCGATGTTTAACTGCTTTTCTTTGATTTACAACACTGACTTCCACACACTCGTACGTTGCCTTGTTTTTTGACTCTATTCTACTGGAATTTTGCGAGGCAACCTTGTAACCGGCAACAATTTTATGTGGTCATATGGAGATGGCACTGTGCAGATGTTTAGCAAAATAGTGCATCCCGTTTTTTTTCTATTCAAGCTTCCACTCTGACACTCATTTAGTCAAAGTAATTAGAGGCTTGCGTCAGCAGCACTTGCAGTTTGAGTAATACACTTTAATCTGGTCAGAGTTTATGTCTCACTATTCTCACATGCCACACACAAAGCTGCCGTCTCCAAAACGTCCATGCATGCACATACACCACCAACAGACACACGGAAACACACACTGTGGTTAAGTTCAGAATGACACTACAGTCATTCTGTCTTCTAAACACAATCCCACCTCACTGGGAAAACATGCACAGCACTCTTCCTCCAAAAGTAACCTGTGTGATGAGGGTCCCAAAGAAGTAGAACATTAAACACAGAGAGTGATGTTTAATTCAGTTCCACGTAAAGCCAAGATTACCTCTGACCATCCAAACGGAGAACAATATCTCAGGACGAGGAGAAAAAGGGGCTCGAGTCTCAGACAGCCGTCATGCTCTCTGGCTCATGCAGTGAGGATTTTACTACTTTGTCAATTTGTGTCGCCTAAATTCACCGAAAGTTACCATTAGATAATGCCTTATTTACATATTTAAACAAACTTTCAGAAATTATATCTATTAGTTAAAATGTTTTCTTTTTATCTGCAGTGTCTCAACTTTCATTATTAACAATGGATTAAGTGATTATATGTAATGTGAAAGGTCAGGGTGACAAGAAAACACGCAAAATGATCCTGTCTGTATTGATGATAGTCTCACAATATGTGTTCAAATATGCATGTTCTGTGGTTTCATGTTTTAAAGCGTTAAACCTGCATTACCTAATTTTTGCCGAGTTGGGAGCAGAGCAACTAGACACTAGAAGACTGACATATTATCACCATCCTGGGGTGATGAAAAAGCTAATATTCACTCCTTTTAGCTTTGGCTTGGTTTACATCAACTCTTGAGATATCTGATGCATGATACATCATGTGCTTAGTTTTCACACTGACTTATTGACCAATAGCTGTAAGTATGACGTCATGTGGACACAGGTATCTCGATGGGATGGTTGTTCTAACTGTCATCCTGCATCATGCTGCTGATTATCTTGACTGACAGCAAGTCATGATTAAATAGGTATGTTTGTTATGTTATTGAAGTTAAGTCCATAAATTAAAGTAAGTCAACGTTGACTTTTGGTTTCACACGGGACACAAACAGCGGTCTCCTGGATGAGAGTCCTGTGTTTGACTGACCCGGACCTCTCTATGCAGACTTCAGAGGACTATGATTAAAACATGTTTGTGATGTGTCAAAAACAAACTTAATCAAGTAGAAAATGTGTTTCTTTCAAAACATTAACAATGCAGTTACATTGAATAGGAACATTATTTTTACGAGACTAGGTTAGTTAAAACTCTATAGTTGAATATTTCCCATAATGCAAACAATATCAGCATATATATATCAATCCATCAAATAATTAAGACATTTCACTAAAAACACTGTCAACCTCATAGTGACACAAGAGGAAAAGTCAGGGTATCACCAAAATCAGCAGGGTTCATCCTGTGAGGACCATGCATGCCTGTACAAAACGTGCACGTTGCCAAAACCAGCCTTCACAGTTACCATAAGCTTCCTGGGAGAATGGCATAAACTCTTCATGCAGGTGTTGTCACTCTGTCATCACATTAACATTCCTGTGTAAGAAGCGAGCTCTACAGACACATGTGGGAACAAACACGGACCTGTACTGGAAGTGGAAACAAAGAAGCATTCCTGCCAGACAGGATTAATATTATTTTAGAGAAGGTAACACTGTCATGAAGTCCAATGTCCTATTTCCCACCAAGTTGCCTATCTTCTTATGATCAAAGTTAATTTTTTTGTTTTTTATTGTTTGTTGGGTTATTGTATGTTTACACAAATGTAAACGATGAAAAAGTTGAGCGGATTGACTGACTTATTGACAATCAATTTCAAAACTGACCTGGAATTCAACCAACATATTCTCACCCCCAAGTCTTTAAATACAGCAGCGTGGTGTCAAACTATGAAGTTTATTCCTCTAGAGTCGACTTTGCACGTGTCAGTTTTCAGCAGCATAGACAGTCTTTCCAAAATAAGCTTCCATTTCCACTGGAATCAACTTGGTTAGGTTTAGTTTGGGTTAAAATAAGTGTTTTTTTTACATTGTTCAACAAGCTACATTCTGATGCGACATAGTAACACACCATTAACTTAAAATAAGTACAATTTTGGTTTTAAACAGGACAAAAACACTTTGGTTTCTTCAGAAAAGTAAATTGTACCATATTATATTTGAATTGCCTTAATTGTGATGACAACTCTGACATACTGTTGCATAATGTACAAAAACGACCCTGACATGTCAACAAGAATAGTCTTCAGCCATACTATAGCTCTGTGAGGATGTTTCAGAACAAACATCCACAGAGCGATAGTATTCTTCAGAACAGCGGTGCTTTAAGCTAAATGCTTTAGCTAAATGCTTAAAGCTAACACTGATCATCAGGGGCGTCATTAGGGCAGAAGCCCCCCTAAAAAGTTCAGCCCCCCCAAAATAATTTGGCATTAAAATTTTTTTTTATTTGGTGATGTCATTAAATTAAACTATCGTTTCTCACATGGACAAGTTATTTATAACTGACATGCTACATATGTGCGTGTGTTCTGGTTTGTATGTTTTCTCCCCCTTCAAATTACAATCCAATAGCCTCTCATCATACGCAACGATATAAAGTTGACACTCAGGTCCATTCTCCATCCATTGTGTGCGGCCCCTTTAATTAACAATTACGATTGATTCATCCGCTCAGCCTGCCCATTAGACTGTGGATGGAACCCTGAGGACAGACTGACCGTGGCTCCCAGCAGCCTGCAAAACTCTGACCAGAAGCGAGAGGTGAATTGTGGTCCCCGGTCGGAGACCACATCAATGGGCAGACCATGCAGCCGGAAAACATTTTGCAGTAATATTTTAGCAGTCTCTTTGGCAGTCGGTAACTTAGGTAGTGGAATGAGCAGAGCAGACTTGGAAAATCGATCAATGACCGTGAGAATAACTGTGTTACCGTCAGAAGGGGGTAGGCCGGTTACAAAGCGATGCGAGACCAGGGACGACTAGGAACTGGCAGAGGATGAAGAAGCCCAGAGGGAGGTTGGCGAGTGCTCTTATGCTGAGAACAAACCTGGCAAGCACCAATGATCCTTGGTGTCTTCCTCCATGGAAGACCACCAGAAACGCTGTCTGAGCAGTGCTGGTGTGCGTCTGATCCCAGGATGGCAAGCGAGGCGGGAAGAGTGGCCCCACTGGAGGACGGAGATTGACAGGAACAAACAACCGGTTATCAGGACAAGCACTGGGGGCAGGGTGTTCGGCATGGAGCGCTTTACCTTGTCCTCCACCTCCCAGGTTACTACACCAATAACGCACTCAGGGTGGAGGATACTTTCAGGATGGGAAGGAGAGCTCTCTCGCTGGAACTGACGAGACGTCTGGCTTGACATTCTTTGAACCTGGTTTGTATGAGAGTGAAAACTCAAAACGTTTAAAAAAAAAAAAAAAAAAAAAAGAGCCCACCTAGCTTGACGAGAGTTCAGTCGCTTGGCCGAACGGATGTATTCTAGATTTTTGTGGTCTGTCCAGACCACAAACGGCTGCTCCGCCCCCTCTAACCAGTGTCTCCACTCCTCCACTGCCAGTTTGACCGCCAACAGCTCCCGGTTCCCAATGTCATAATTCCTCTCCGCGGGGGACAGCTTCCGGGAGAAGAAGGCACATGAGTGAACCTTTTGGTCCTCAGCCGACCGCTGAGAGAGGAACGCTCCTACACCAGTCTCCGAGGCGTCCACCTCCACAATAAACTGCCGGGCAGGATCTGGGAATATGAGGATGGGAGCAGAGGTAAAACATGATTTTAACTCACCAAAGGCCCCTGCTGCCGCAGAGGACCACCGGAAGGGCACATGCGGGGAGGTGAGAGCGGTGAGGGGGGCAGCCACGGAACTGTAGTTACGGATGAACCGCAGTTAGAAGTTTGCAAAGCCCAAAATGCATTGAAGTTCCTTGCGTGTGGACGGGGAGGGCCAGTCAGCAACTGCTTTGGTCTTGGCAGAGTCCATCTGGATATTACCAGCATTGAGGACAAAACCCAGGAACGACACCTCTGTGGTGTGGAACTCACACTTCTCCGCCTTTACGAAGAGCTGGTTCTCCAAAAGCCTTTGGAGGACTTGGCTTACATCGACCACATGTTCCTGTTGAGACTTCGAGAAGATAAGTGTCATCCAAATATACAAAAACAGAAACATTGAGCATATCCCGGAGAACATCATTAACCAACTCCTGAAAGACTGCAGGGGCATTGGTGAGACCAAATGGCATAACTAAATACTCATGTCCTCTGAGTATTAAAGGTAGTCTTCCACTCGTCCCCCTCTCGGATTCTCACCAAATGGTAAGCATTGCGGAGATAGTTTGGAAAAAAATGGTAGCAGCTCAAAAGCAGAGGCAATAAGTGGAAGAGGGTACCTATTTTTTACAGTAATGTTATTGAGTCCTCTGTAGTCAATGCAAGGATTTGTCCTTTTTTCCGACAACCCCCGCTCCAGCTGGAGATGAGGATGGTCGAATAGATAGATGGTCGGTCAGATGGATAGATGGTCGGATAGATGGATGGTCGGATGGATGGATGGTCGGTCGGATGGATGGATGGTCGGTCGGATGGATGGATGGATGGTCGGATGGATGGACGGTCGGATGGATGGATGGTCGGTCGGATGGATGGATGGTCGGTCGGTCGGATGGATGGATGGATGGTCGGTCGGTCGGATGGATGGATGGTCGGTCGGATGGATGGATGGATGGATGGTCGGTCGGATAGATGGATGGATGGATGGTCGGTCGGATGGTCGGTCGGATGGATGGATGGTCGGTCGGATGGATGGATGGTCGGTCGGATGGATGGATGGATAGATGGATGGTCGGTCGGATAGATGGATGGTCGGTCGGATAGATGGATGGTCGGTCGGATAGATGGATGGTCGGTCGGATAGATGGATGGTCGGTCGGATAGATGGATGGTCGGTCGGATAGATGGATGGTCGGTCGGATGGTCGGTCGGATAGATGGATGGTCGGTCGGATGGTCGGTCGGATAGATTGATGGTCGGTCGGATGGTCGGTCGGATAGATGGATGGTCGGTCGGATGGTCGGTCGGATAGATGGATGGTCGGTCGGATGGTCGGTCGGATAGATGGATGGTCGGTCGGATAGATGGATGGTCGGTCTGATGGTCGGTCGGATAGATGGATGGTCGGTCGGATGGTAGGTCGGATAGATGGATGGTCGGTCGGATGGTCGGTCGGATAGATGGATGGTCGGTCGGATGGTCGGTCGGATAGATGGATGGTCGGTCGGATGGTCGGTCGGAGAGATGGATGGTCGGTCGGATGGTCGGTCGGATAGATGGATGGTCGGTCGGATAGATGGATGGTCGGTCGGATGGTCGGTCGGATAGATGGATGGTCGGTCGGATGGTCGGTCGGATAGATGGATGGTCAGTCGGATGGTCGGTCGGATAGATGGATGGTCGGTCGGATGGTCGGTCGGATAGATGGATGGTCGGTCGGATGGTCGGTCGGATAGATGGATGGTCGGTTGGATGGTCGGTCGGATAGATGGATGGTCGGTCGGATAGATGGATGGTCGGTCGGATGGTCGGTCGGATAGATGGATGGATGGTCGGTCGGATGGTCGGTCGGATGGTCGGTCGGATAGATGGATGGTCGGTCGGATGTTCGGTCGGATAGATGGATGGTCGGTCGGATGGTCGGTCGGATAGATGGATGGTCGGTCGGATAGATGGATGGTCGGTCGGATGGTCGGTCGGATAGATGGATGTTCGGTCGGATGGTCGGTCGGATAGATGGATGGTCGGTCGGATGGATGGATGGTCGGTCGGATAGATGGTCGGTCGGTCGGATGGTCGGTCGGATAGATGGTCGGTCGGTCGGATGGATGGTCGGTCGGATAGATGGTCGGTCGGATGGTCGGTCGGATAGATGGATGGTCGGTCGGATAGTCGGTCGGATGGTCGGTCGGATAGATGGATGGTCGGTCGGATGGTCGGTCGGATAGATGGATGGTCGGTCGGATAGATGGATGGTCGGTCGGATGGTCGGTCGGATAGATGGATGGTCGGTCGGATGGTCGGTCGGATAGATGGATGGTCGGTCGGATGGTCGGTCGGATAGATGGATGGTCGGTCGGATGGTCGGTCGGATAGATGGATGGTCGGTCGGATGGTCGGTCGGATAGATGGATGGTCGGTCGGATGGTCGGTCGGATAGATGGATGGTCGGTCGGATAGATGGATGGTCGGTCGGATAGATGGATGGTCGGTCGGATGGTCGGTCGGATAGATGGATGGTCGGTCGGATGGTCGGTCGGATAGATGGATGGTCGGTCGGATGGTCGGTCGGATAGATGGATGGTCGGTCGGATGGTCGGTCGGATAGATGGATGGTCGGTCGGATGGTCGGTCGGATAGATGGATGGTCGGTCGGATAGATGGATGGTCGGTCGGATGGTCGGTCGGATAGATGGATGGATGGATGGTCGGTCGGATGGTCGGTCGGATGGATGGATGGTCGGTCGGATGGATGGATGGTCGGTCGGATGGATGGATGGATAGATGGATGGTCGGTCGGATAGATGGATGGTCGGTCGGATAGATGGATGGTCGGTCGGATAGATGGATGGTCAGTCGGATAGATGGATGGTCGGTCGGATAGATGGATGGTCGGTCGGATAGATGGATGGTCGGTCGGATGGTCGGTCGGATAGATGGATGGTCGGTCGGATGGTCGGTCGGATAGATTGATGGTCGGTCGGATGGTCGGTCGGATAGATGGATGGTCGGTCGGATGGTCGGTCGGATAGATGGATGGTCGGTCGGATGGTCGGTCGGATAGATGGATGGTCGGTCGGATAGATGGATGGTCGGTCTGATGGTCGGTCGGATAGATGGATGGTCGGTCGGATGGTAGGTCGGATAGATGGATGGTCGGTCGGATGGTCGGTCGGATAGATGGATGGTCGGTCGGATGGTCGGTCGGATAGATGGATGGTCGGTCGGATGGTCGGTCGGAGAGATGGATGGTCGGTCGGATGGTCGGTCGGATAGATGGATGGTCGGTCGGATAGATGGATGGTCGGTCGGATGGTCGGTCGGATAGATGGATGGTCGGTCGGATGGTCGGTCGGATAGATGGATGGTCAGTCGGATGGTCGGTCGGATAGATGGATGGTCGGTCGGATGGTCGGTCGGATAGATGGATGGTCGGTCGGATGGTCGGTCGGATAGATGGATGGTCGGTCGGATGGTCGGTCGGATAGATGGATGGTCGGTCGGATAGATGGATGGTCGGTCGGATGGTCGGTCGGATAGATGGATGGATGGTCGGTCGGATGGTCGGTCGGATGGTCGGTCGGATAGATGGATGGTCGGTCGGATGTTCGGTCGGATAGATGGATGGTCGGTCGGATGGTCGGTCGGATAGATGGATGGTCGGTCGGATAGATGGATGGTCGGTCGGATGGTCGGTCGGATAGATGGATGTTCGGTCGGATGGTCGGTCGGATAGATGGATGGTCGGTCGGATGGATGGATGGTCGGTCGGATAGATGGTCGGTCGGTCGGATGGTCGGTCGGATAGATGGTCGGTCGGATGGATGGTCGGTCGGATAGATGGTCGGTCGGATGGTCGGTCGGATAGATGGATGGTCGGTCGGATAGTCGGTCGGATGGTCGGTCGGATAGATGGATGGTCGGTCGGATGGTCGGTCGGATAGATGGATGGTCGGTCGGATAGATGGATGGTCGGTCGGATGGTCGGTCGGATAGATGGATGGTCGGTCGGATGGTCGGTCGGATAGATGGATGGTCGGTCGGATGGTCGGTCGGATAGATGGATGGTCGGTCGGATGGTCGGTCGGATAGATGGATGGTCGGTCGGATGGTCGGTCGGATAGATGGATGGTCGGTCGGATGGTCGGTCGGATAGATGGATGGTCGGTCGGATAGATGGATGGTCGGTCGGATAGATGGATGGTCGGTCGGATGGTCGGTCGGATAGATGGATGGTCGGTCGGATGGTCGGTCGGATAGATGGATGGTCGGTCGGATGGTCGGTCGGATAGATGGATGGTCGGTCGGATGGTCGGTCGGATAGATGGATGGTCGGTCGGATGGTCGGTCGGATAGATGGATGGTCGGTCGGATAGATGGATGGTCGGTCGGATGGTCGGTCGGATAGATGGATGTTCGGTCGGATGGTCGGTCGGATAGATGGATGGTCGGTCGGATGGATGGATGGTCGGTCGGATAGATGGTCGGTCGGTCGGATGGTCGGTCGGATAGATGGTCGGTCGGTCGGATGGATGGTCGGTCGGATAGATGGTCGGTCGGATGGTCGGTCGGATAGATGGATGGTCGGTCGGATGGTCGGTCGGATGGTCGGTCGGATAGATGGATGGTCGGTCGGATGGTCGGTCGGATAGATGGATGGTCGGTCGGATGGTCGGTCGGATAGATGGATGGTCGGTCGGATAGATGGATGGTCGGTCGGATGGTCGGTCGGATAGATGGATGGTCGGTCGGATAGATGGATGGTCGGTCGGATGGTCGGTCGGATAGATGGATGGTCGGTCGGATGGTCGGTCGGATAGATGGATGGTCGGTCGGATGGTCGGTCGGATAGATGGATGGTCGGTCGGATTGTCGGTCGGATAGATGGATGGTCGGTCGGATAGATGGATGGTCGGTCGGATGGTCGGTCGGATAGATGGATGGTCGGTCGGATAGATGGATGGTCGGTCGGATGGTCGGTCGGATAGATGGATGGTCGGTCGGATGGATGGTCGGTCGGATGGTCGGTCGGATAGATGGATGGTCGGTCGGATGTTCGGTCGGATAGATGGATGGTCGGTCGGATAGATGGATGGTCGGTCGGATGGATGGTCGGTCGGATGGTCGGTCGGATAGATGGTCGGTCGGTCGGATGTTCGGTCGGAAAGATGGTCGGTCGGATAGATGGATGGTCGGTCGGATAGATGGTCGGTCGGATGGTCGGTCGGATAGATGGATGGTCGGTCGGATGGTCGGTCGGATAGATGGATGGTCGGATAGATGGATGGTCGGTCGGATGGTCGGTCGGATAGATGGATGGTCGGTCGGATGGTCGGTCGGATAGATGGATGGTCGGTCGGATGGTCGGTCGGATAGATGGATGGTCGGTCAGATGGTCGGTCGGATAGATGGATGGTCGGTCGGATGGTCGGTCGGATAGATGGATGGTCGGTCGGATGGTCTGTCGGATAGATGGATGGTCGGTCGGTCGGATAGATGGATGGATGGTCGGTCGGATAGACGGATGGATGGTCGGTCGGATAGAGGGATGGTCGGTCGGATAGATGGTCGGATAGATGGATGGTCGGTCGGATAGATGGATGGTCGGTCGGATAGATGGATGGTCGGATAGATGGATGGTCGGTCGGATAGATGGATGGTCGGTCGGATAGATGGATGGTCGGTCGGATAGATGGATGGTCGGTCGGATGGTCGGTCCGATAGATGGATGGTCGGTCGGATAGATGGATGGTCGGTCGGATAGATGGATGGTCGGTCGGATGGTCGGTCGGATAGATGGATGGTCGGTCGGATAGATGGATGGATGGTCGGATAGATGGATGGATGGTCGGATAGATGGATGGTCGGTCGGATAGATGGATGGTCGGTCGGATGGTCGGTCGGATAGATGGATGGTCGGTCGGATAGATGGATGGTCGGTCGGATGGTCGGTCGGATAGATGGATGGTCGGTCGGATAGATGGATGGTCGGTCGGATAGATGGATGGATGGTCTGTCGGATAGATGGATGGATGGTCGGATAGATGGATGGTCGGTCGGATAGATGGATGGTCGGTCGGATAGTCGGTCGGATAGATGGATGGTCGGTCGGATAGATGGATGGTCGGTCGGATAGATGGATGGTCGGTCGGATAGATGGATGGTCGGTCGGATAGATGGATGGTCGGTCGGATAGATGGATGGTCGGTCGGTCGGATAGATGGATGGATGGTCGGATAGATGGATGGTCGGTCGGATAGATGGATGGTCGGTCGGATAGATGGATGGTCGGTCGGATGGTCGGTCGGATAGATGGATGGTCGGTCGGATAGATGGATGGTCGGTCGGATAGATGGATGGATGGTCCGTCGGATAGATGGATGGATGGTCGGATAGATGGATGGTCGGTCGGATAGATGGATGGTCGGTCGGATAGATGGATGGTCGGTCGGATGGTCGGTCGGATAGATGGATGGTCGGTCGGATAGATGGATGGTCGGTCGGATAGATGGATGGTCGGTCGGATAGATGGATGGTCGGTCGGATAGATGGATGGTCGGTCGGATAGATGGATGGATGGTCGGTCGGATAGATGGATGGATGGTCGGATAGATGGATGGATGGTCGGATAGATGGATGGTCGGTCGGATAGATGGATGGTCGGTCGGATAGATGGATGGTCGGTCGGATGGTCGGTCGGATAGATGGATGGTCGGTCGGATAGACGGATGGTCGGTCGGATGGTCGGTCGGATAGATGGATGGTCGGTCGGATAGATGGATGGTCGGTCGGATAGATGGATGGATGGTCCGTCGGATAGATGGATGGATGGTCGGATAGATGGATGGTCGGTCGGATAGATGGATGGTCGGTCGGATAGATGGATGGTCGGTCGGATGGTCGGTCGGATAGATGGATGGTCGGTCGGATAGATGGATGGTCGGTCGGATAGATGGATGGTCGGTCGGATAGATGGATGGTCGGTCGGATAGATGGATGGTCGGTCGGATAGATGGATGGATGGTCGGTCGGATAGATGGATGGATGGTCGGTCGGATAGATGGATGGATGGTCGGTCGGATAGATGGATGGATAGATGGATGGTCGGTCGGATAGAGGGATGGTCGGTCGGATAGATGGTCGGATAGATGGATGGCCGGTCGGATAGATGGATGGTCGGTCGGATAGATGGATGGTCGGTCGGATGGTCGGTCGGATAGATGGATGGTCGGTCGGATGGTCGGTCGGATAGATGGATGGTCGGTCGGATGGTCGGTCGGATAGATGGATGGTCGGTCGGATAGATGGATGGTCGGTCGGATAGATGGATGGTCGGATAGATGGATGGTCGGTCGGATAGATGGATGGTCGGTCGGATAGATGGATGGTCGGTCGGATGGTCGGTCGGATGGTCGGTCGGATAGATGGATGGTCGGTCGGATAGATGGATGGTCGGTCGGATAGATGGATGGTCGGTCGGATAGATGGATGGTCGGTCGGATAGATGGATGGTCGGTCGGATAGATGGATGGTCGGTCGGATGGTCGGTCGGATAGATGGATGGTCGGTCGGTCGTATAGATGGTCGGTCGGATAGATGGATGGATGGATAGATGGATGGATGGTCGGGACAGACAGACAGACAGACAGACAGACAGACAGACAGACAGACAGACAGACAGACGGACTGAAGCGCAGATCGACGACAGTCCCCAGTCCTTGGCTCTGCTCGTGAGGAGAGATACGATGTACGCTACTCGGGACCTCTCGGAGGGGAAGGCGGAGGGCTGAAGCTCAAAGGCGAGGGAGCACTGAATCAGAAATGGCCGGCAGGAACCAGGAGCCCCAGAATCACGTTCTGGAGGAGGCAAGCGAGACACGGGAGAAGTGCGAAGAGGAGGGCTGGAAGCACTGGTGGCATCTGGACCCTGAGCCGCAGCAGACAAACTCATCAGATGATCACGGAGAGACTCCATGCTGCGCTCGTGACGGACGCTCATAGCTTCTGCTAAGAAGGTAAGCTGCTGCGCGTGGCTTAGCAACATGTTGTTCTGAGTCAGAGGTTCCGTCTCGGGAGGTGCAGAGTCGGCTGGGTTCATGTTGGCCAGATTGTACTGTTAGGATTACAGATACTAGAACACAAAAGCACAACTCAGAGACAAGATTCAGGTATAGATTTCTTTACTTGGTAAAGGCAGGGTCAACACCGGGAGGTCAGTCCAAAAGGCAAACAAATCCAACAAGGGGCAGGCAAAAATCCAAGGTCGAGAAAACAGGCAGACAGGGTCGGAACAGGCAGATCAGAATAGTACGATATATATATATATATTAGTGATGTTACGAGATGTGCCGACGCTTCGAAGCGTGTGTCGAGTAATGGAGGGGGCGTTTCCTTGAAGCGCGTATCGAGGCTTGCTTCATGTAGGGGAGGAGCCAAAAATGATGACGTCCGAAGCCTCGCTGCCCGGCTGTACCACGTGACTGCTTCGGGAAGTGGTTCAGATTTTGCCGGGAGGTTCGACAGCAATATGAACCACTCAGGCTCCATTCAAAATGTGGGTTGTTGGTGGAGAGTTGCGGTCAGTTGAGAGTTTGGATAGTTTGGAGAGAGAGAGATAGTTTGGATAGCGTTTATATAGTTTGGAGAGTTTAGAGAGAGAGAGATAGTTTGGAGAGTTAGGAGAGTGAGGAGAGAAGGATAGGTGATAAGATGGAGCCAGCTAGGAAGAGGAGGATTTCCCCTGTGTGGGAACACTTTGATTTGATAACTCCTAATAAGGTAAGCTAAAGCTAACTCTATTTCAGACACATTAGGTTTGCTTATCAAGAACTGTATTTTTCACAGTTTCTTCTTTTATTCAAAGGTGAGGTGTTTATTGTGCTCCAAGGAGTTGGGGTACAATAACAACACCTCATCCATGCTAAGGCATTACCGTGCGGAAACTGGAGCGTCACCCAGCCATGGTAAGTCATTACAATATTACAAATGCACCATCACAATTTTTCCCTGTTCACTTTTGTTTATTGTGCAAATAAAGACAGGTAACAGACACTGTATTTATTCTCTTTTAACCAGCCACCAGAAAAGAAGAGCTGGATGAAGCCCTCGTCTCCATGATAGTGAAGGACACACAGCCCTTCAGTATTGTGGATGATGTTGGATTCAGGGCATTTGTGTTTGCGTTTTTGTGCACGCTAGCATCTTCTGTACCCTGTGAAAGGGTGTTTTCAAAGGCCGGAGAGGTTGTGTCAAAAAAAAGGAATCGTTTAAAACTAAAAACTGTTGAGAAACTGTTATTTCTGAATAAAAATGAATAAAATATCCCCTGTCCTGTACATCACTGTCCAAGTTACACAAGCATATTCAGTCCCCTCTTCCTCGTTCCACAAGCACTTTCACTGTCCTCTGCCTGCTTAAGCCCATGCCATTTTCCTAAAGTGACATAATAACATTAATACACAACCTGCCATATCATATGATACTCCCATTTTGGGAAAAATTTACACACACAGAATACATTAAAAAAATATATAAAAATATTTTATTATGCACATATGTGATCATTTATGTACAGAAATTATTTGGTCATACATTTTTGTAATTCAGTCATTCCCAACAGCCATAACAGACACAACAATTCAATGCATCACATTATGTGGTTCAGATACAGCTGCCTGTGATTATACACTTGGCCAGTAGGTGGTATCGTGTGCACATGAAGCATCGAGTAATGAACCCTTTCTCGAACCAATTGGCTGAAGTGTTGCGAGGCCTCATGAGGCTTCATCTCGCCATCACTAATATATATATATATATATATATATATATATATATATATATATATATATATATATATATATATATATATATATATATATATATATATATATATATATAACACTGGAGAGCTTGACAGAGACACACAAGACAATCTGGCAGGGAACAAGTGCAAGTGAGGGGACCTAAACAGTGAGGGCTAATGAGGGAATGGGCTGCAGGTGAGATGGGTGTGGAGGACCAGGTGAGGGGAATGAGAGATGATCAGGTGTGAATGGTAGGAGAGTTCGTAAAATAAGCAGACAGGATGAAAACAAACTAATATGAAGAGGAATTTGTGACAAAATGTGTTCAATTTGAAATCTGACAATAAATATTGTTGACATACTATTCAATTGAACTTTCTTTATTTGATTTGACAGTCAGTTGTTGACTACATACAGATGTTGATACAACTGTTGGCTAATTCAATATGGGACTAAATCATAGAACAAGTTCAACATTATTGTGATGTTCCGGACCTTTGATGTGGAAATTCTCTCTAACTGGAACTTGTTGAACTTTAATTGAATACCTCTGGTAGCCTATTAACATGCTAACACTATCAATATTAACACATTCTAGTAGCAATAACACAAAGTTCAGCTGAGGCTGATGGGATGATGGAAACATGGATATTTGTACCATATTTGATGGCAATCCATCAGATAGGCTTTGAGAAATTTCACTCAAAACTACTAATAGGAACCTGCTGGTGGTACTAACATAACTGTCAGGGTATCACCAAAATGATTAGGAGGCTTTCTCTGGGAACCATGAACGAAAACCATGCACAAAATGCCATGGCAATCTAAGAGTTGTTGAGATTGTAGATAGACATTGCTATCCCTGAAAATTGGTTGCTGCGTGGCAAAGAAATCGTAAGATGTGGACACAGTCATCGTGACAATTTGTGGATGGCGATTTTGAAGCCTCAAGTTCGGCATTTTGGCCGTAACCCTTTTGGTTGTTTTTTTTAAGTAGAAGTGACACAAGAGAGTGGAGCTAAGTACAATCAAATGCTGGATAATACATTATTAAGATGACCAAACTGTTAACACAGTGAAGTGTTTAAGTTTTAAGTTCTAAAATGAAAAAATCGGACAGTTTCTAGATTGGACAACCTGTCAATCTGTCAATCACAAATTAGCCCCACCCTAAAGCATACTCTGCTTTATCGTCTGTTTGACTCTAAATGGACCAAAATTTACTAAATGAACATCATGCTGTATTGAAGAAGACTTGAAACTAGAGATTGAGACCATAAACTCATGTTTACAGTGGCAGTCTGCATTGGCTTCACTTTTTAAAACAAAGTGGTTGCCGCTTCCAACATTATTTTTTTTGTCTGAAGTGAGAAAAAAATAAACTGTCTATTCATTCAAATTGCTATTTTTACCCAACCAGCAGTCTAAAAGCTAAAGGCTTTCTTTAACTCCTCATATTAGAAGAGGTCGATCTAGAGACAATGTTAAACTTTTGGGCTTGACAAAAGAATGCAATGATTAATTGAATATCAGAATTGTAAACAAATTAAAAATGAAAACCATCAAACTGCAAACCAGATCAGATGGGCCAGATCTGTGGGAGTGATTTTTCATCTGGTAGGAAATATGTGTAAAAATTGTTATATTGGTTAAAGCTTATCTTTCAAATGTTGCAGTGTGACAGCATTTTCATGGGTGGACAACAAAAAAGCAGCTTTATTGGTAAACAGGGCAAGGTTGCCTGTCAGCAAATCTACAGAATACAATGGTCTTATTCACAGGAATTTATGCAAAATATTGCCATCAATGGACCAGGTCTTAACACACCAGCCAGATAGAAGAAATCCGCGGAACCAGCTCGTGTTATGTTTTGTGGAAAATGACATAATTATTAATTGGATCAACAATTATTGATAGAGGTTTTTCTTTTAATGTACGCAAAGTTCTGTGCAGTGGGACAATGATATACATACACACAAATAGTAGTGCTGACCACATGCGTGAGCCCTGTATCTGTACATGATAATGCTGCAGCAGTCCACAGTGAATTGAGAGAGGACATAAAAAACATCAAGTGAAACAAAACACTGGGATAAATCTAGGCCGAGCCTTTCCCACAGGAGCCTACTGAGAATGATAGCATTCAACAAAGTACAGACAACACAGAACTGCACACCACTTACTGTATTCCTCCAGTATGTTCAATATACTGCACTCATAAGGAGTGCTTAACAGTGTTGTACGTTAAAAAAGACGTTCAAATTTGCAGAGTACTGCCTTGTTCAGTGTAAAATCTATTTTCTGTTCGGTTTTTTTCAGTAACAGTTTTGGAAAAACAACTTGGCGAATTTTCATGCTGTAAGGGTGCAGCATAGGCCAAGGAGGAGCCCTTTTAATTGTGGAGCAAATCCGAGTCACAGTTGGATACACAAATTATTTTTCACTTATGGAAAAGTCCTTGGCAAAGGTCTGCGCTCTCTGAGAGCCCTTCTAGATTCAAATGTATTTCAAATTTAGATCTCCACTTGTGTTCCCTGCTGAAGAGCCTGGTGATGCGTCATGGCAGTGTTTCACAAACATCTCATCATTCCTCTGCTGGAACCACAACCCCACTACTGCTTTAAGAGGCATGGGGAGGTAGAGGAAATGGGAGGAGTAAAATATAGAGGGTTCAAATAATTTTTGTAAAATAACAGTTTTTCATAATTGTTTGTGAGTGTGTATATAATTTTTTAACATTAATTAAAAGTTTTCTGAATGTGCTCTTATGTTTTACAATATAGATTGACAACATGTAGACTGTGATTTATTTTTATAATAACTGTAGCAAGTTTTATCCAATAATAATGGTCCCAAATGATGTATAATTGCATAATTTTAAGTCATATCCAGTATATTTTACTGACTGTAGAAATTCAGAATGAAATAATGATTGCTGATTCCGGCTGATACATGTGCCAACATAGTGCTGGCTTTTTTTTCACCTTTTTTCACTTTAAGCACTGTGTACAAAGGAGAAACTGAAGAGCAGGGATTTAAGAAACTCAGAAAACTTTGTGTTGATTCTTGATGACGATGAATGTTGGTCAGTCCATGTGTCCAAGTCTCTGGAATTGGTTTATTCTTGCCAGATTGCTATGAAGATTCCTGTGGTCTTCAGAGGATGAATGATACTGATTTTAACGTTTGACACTTGTACGTAATAAAATCCAACAGGCAGATTGGCATGCAGTACAAGACGATTAACTATTTCTCTCTCAGACACCCTACAACAGGGTTAGTCAATTAAAATGAACCGAGGTCCACTTAGAGAGAATTTCCTAATACAAAGGTTCGGAACATCACAATAATGTCTAACTTGCGCTGTGATTTAGTCCCATTTCAATCAGGAGAGACAAGTGAATGATTCGTAGTTAACATTTATTATGACAGATGCTGCGTTAGTGAGTTATCCAGAAATTCTTTGGCGCTTGAACTCGATGAGGAGATTTGTGATCGAGTTGTGATTGCCCTGAGCGGCAACAATATAAATCCCCCGTGGAGTCCAGACACTGGAGGTGATTGTGGCTGATGAGGTTGATAGAATGATGAGTTGATGAAGCTGATGAATCTGCGAGGATTGAGCAGAGATGGGGAGGTGGAGGGTTGCGTATAGCAGCATGAACGTACTGAAGGTAGAGAGATAATCATGTAGTTGTACAGTAGTAGTTGTTAGCTTTAGATATTATTTGACTTGATCAATATTATTGTTATGATCCCTGTCTGCTCCTCTGTATTTTCCCGTCTGTTTTGTTATTGAGGGCCATGTGCTGATGTTTTCTTTTTGTGTCAGCCTACAGTTTCCACCCCCGTGTTCCGCCCACTACCACGCCCATCTCCTTCGGGTCAGCTGTGGCTCATTCTGGTGATCGCCGCCGGCTGGCGTAAATACCTCGGCGTTTCCCCGGCGCATCGTCAGTCTGTCCGGTTACCAGTCTGGCCTCATGTCACGTAAGTCTGAACAGTGTTCAGTGAAGATCGTTACCTTTCTGTTTGTCTTCTGCTCCTCTGCCGCTCAGTGTCGATCCCTGGGAGAGAGGGAAAGAGGTCCCTCCTGCGTAGTACCCACGGAGTACACCGGTCGAAGCCCTCTGCCTATGGAGTGGTCTCACTGACGTCACGATCTCCTTAGTTACCAGGTCGGTCGGCCATGTTGGAGTACATACAGATCCTCCATGGCGGCGAGTAAACAAGGAAGTGCGGCGAAAATACCATACTTTGAACCACTGGATAGTGCATCAAAGGTTCGCTACCTGGCCAAATTGAAGGTTATTGGTAACTTGGATCCTTATACGATGAGTGCAGATCGTTTCAGTGCCGATCCTACTTATCTTCCATCGGTAAACTACGCCAACATCTACACGTATCTCGTGAACACCCCCAGTCCTTACACGAAAGACGAGCTGGAGTGCTACAAAGGGCTCGACGCTGATAATCAGTTTGTCAGTGGATGGGTCCGAGACGTCAAAGCAACGGTCGTCGAGAATTCTCATCTCGTCATTGGAAGGGTAAATATATACAGATCTGGTCCGATATTTAGCAATATTCAATGTTTACTCAGCGCAAACAGACACGTGTGTTTGTTTACATTGTACGTGCATGTCATTGTGTGCGTGTGTGTAGGAATTCACTTTCAACTAACTCCTAACTTCATCCCCCCCCACACATATATATATATATACACATATATATATATACATGATACGACGTTAAACTCATATCAAGCAATGCTGAGGCTGCATCTCTGTGTTTCGTCTGTTGTACACGCTCGACACATCTCTGGCACCGACTGCTGTCACGGGCCGATGAAGCTTCGGTAACCTTCTCATGTCCATGTTTAATTTATATTTCCTTTATTAAATACTGTTCACAAACGAATTTGCAAATAAAATCACTGACCACTTATAAAGTGATCCGCACATACTCGAGTGTACCCCAAATTCGATTCCTTTATATCCCGAGAGATGCGCGACAGCCATTTCTGGCGACGTCGCTTGGATAGCTCCTTCGTGTAATTTCCTTGATGTGTAATAACCGCTGGCAAACCAAAGAATGATTTCTTGTCTCTATCAGCTCTGCTGCCACAACCAAAGACAGCACAAAAGTTCACCATGATCGATAGGTTCTGCGACTCAGCCGTGCATGCCAGTGGCTGTGTGTACTCCAACATGTACTCCAACATGGCCGACAGCTAAACTGTGACGTCACACGAGACCACTCCATAGTTTTACTGTGTCGGACCTCCACACAGTCGCGCCGTCCTGTCCCTCCTGACCGTTTCCAGGTGAGAGTATGGTCGAGTTTCCCTCCCGACTCCGGTGGAGAAAAAGGAGTGACTTTTAGCCACTGGACTGCTTGCCTTTGTTTTGTGTTTATTCTTTGTCTCCTTCTGCATAATTGAAAATAAAGTCCTTGGCTGGATTAAACCTGCTGTGTGATCGTGAGTTTGGGTCCACCTACTATACTATCCCATAACAATTATTGGAATTTAATAAACTCTGTTACATTAAAGAGCAGCTTTCTTGTGATTACTTAGTGCAGGGATTCCCAAAGTGGGGTGCGCGCGAGCTGCCTCTAGGGGGTGCGCGAGAGGAAAAGTGTAATGGCGGTCTGATGGTGTAATAATATTAAATATTTAAAAAAATGTAATTTTAATAAAAAAACTGTCAGGTGGGACATCTGAAGCTATCAGTCGTAAAAGAGGAGAGGGGCAGAGAGAGAGAGAGGAATCGGAGGCGAGGGGAACGGAGAGGTGCGTTGGGGAGAGACCGGGAGAAGAAATCGAGCCAGAGTCAGAGGAAGATGAGACGGCGCAGACTGGGAAAAAAAGAGGAAATATGATGAAAAGTATCTGTGTCTGGGCTTCACTTGGATTGGCAACGCAGATTCCCCAAAGCCACAGTGCGTGGTGTGCAGTGAGGTTCTGGCTAACAGTCTGAAGCTCTTATTTACGTCGCCACCTGAACACCAAGCATGCCAGTGCAAGTCAAAAGCCCCTTACATTGTTTATATCGAAATTGGCGGAGTTACAAAACAGCCAAAAACAACTGGAGTCTCATTCATGTGTTGGTCTATAAATGACGCACTACGGGCTTCATATCTGGTTACAGAATAGCGAGAAAGGGGCTACCGCACACAATCGCCGAAGGCGTGTGCTTGCCAGCTGCCAGAGAGATGGTGGAATGTATGATTGGGGAGAAAGAAGCAAAAAAGTTGGACATGATCCCGGTGTCCAACAACACTGTGTCGCGCCACATCGATGCTTTGTCCGAAGACATCCTGGCTTCATTAGTCGCTCATTAATTGTAAATTAAATGTGATAATCTGCCTCTGAGCCTGTGCGTGTGTGCTCGCATCCGTATTGCTCTTTAAAAGTGACGCCTTGTGTCACTGAAAGTTATTGAAACTTTGTTGCAGTGTGTCAGGGCGTTTTCACACCTTCAGTTCGTTTGCTTTGTTGCAGTTGCTCCTTTGTTCGGTTTGTGTTCACACTGCAACATTTAACACCGGACTAAATCTTGTAAACAAATGCCACGCGCGAGCAAACTGTTCTCTCATTGGTCCGATTCTTATGCGGCTATAAAGGCTTATAAGGCTCTGTTGCTTCTTTTTTTTTTTTTTTTTATTAAGGGGGGGGGGGGGTGCGCGAACCCGGTCGGGATGTAGAAGGGGGTGCGCGGCCTAAAAAGTTTGGGAACCGCTGACTTAGTGCACCTGTGCTCATACTCAACACCTTCACTTTTCACTCTGAATGTGTAATTGTCAGGATCCCTGTCTGACCCACTGTGTGGTTACCTCTGTTTCCCCTCCAATCTCCTCTCCTCATGTGTCTGTCATTCCCCTGTGTGTGTTTTGTTATGCCATGTGCTTGGTGTTTTCTCGGACCTGCCTCCAGACTCCTCCCACTGCTACCGCTCTGATGGATGCCAGCTGCGGACAATCTGGCTCGTTACCCGGCAGCATATAAGCCCTGGGCCTGCAGGCTTGGGGCGTCAGTCTGTATTGTCTTCTGCCTCGGTAGCGTCCGCCGTGTCGTGAGTAAACCCCATGGTATCTTCCTGTGCTAATCTCTCTCCTCTCTGCTACGGGTGGAAAGTACTGGGCGATCTACGAACTCTCCGGTGTCGAGCCACGGGACATCACACCGTCGATCTGTCAACTCTTCAGTGTCGAGCCACGGGACATCACACCGTCGAGCTACCAGCCCCCGGTGTCGAGCCACGGGACTCACACCAGCCACCCACTTGTCTACCAAATAAACCTGTTTCATTGGACTTTGTCTCCTGTGGTCTGCATTTGGGTCCTACCCGTGAACTCCCGTGACAGTAATAGTACTTTGACTATTGACATTGTGAGTGAACACTAATTATGAGACTTCATTTATAGTTTGGTTATTGGTACCTGATCTCAGGGTTGTGCCTCGTTGTCATTAACATTTGTTAATAATCGTATTGACATTCATCATTTTATTGATGTCAATAACTAGTTTTCATACTTGCTGATAAACCAAACACGCTTCTGCCAGATCCCAACAGAGCTCTAAGGCCATATCCACACTACTCCGTTTCCATTTGAAAACGCATATGTTTTGCTACGTTTACACTGAGCGTCCACACTACAGCAGCGTTTTTGAGCTCCGAAAATGGAGGAGTTTGGAAACGCTCCCGAGGACGGATAAGTTCGAGAACTCCGGGTTGCGTTTTCGTGTGGACGGTCGGAAACGGAGAAGTTTAGAAAGGATGACGCCCACACCCGTGTTCGCTACTTGATTGGTTCTTAGCAGTCATGACGTGTCCCTCCCTGATTCGTCACCCTTACCCGGAAGCTCACAAACATTGATTACCGATCGACAACCAGGTTAATTCAACATGGACAACTGATTACAGGCGTTTCTGACCTTGTTGTCTTTACTAGCAGCTGTTCAGTAAAAGTCTGCATTATTACGGAGGAAGAAGCTGTTAATGGAGCGATCAGTGACCAGCGGCGTTATCAGCCCTACAGCACGGACGTCTGAAGTCACGGTTACCAGTAAATGCTATTCAGTAGGACAGTTAAGCCACCAGCAGAGCTACGAGTGAGAACGGCCAACAACACCGAGGAAACGAGTGAGACGTGTGTTGACCACTTTTATGGACCCATAATCGAGTAAACTGTTACGTGTAAGTTTTGATTTTAAAGTAAATTTGATATATGTGAGAGAGAGAGATAGAGAAAGACCTGCAGCGCTGTAACTAAGTCTGAAAAATAAAACTTTTAAAACTTTCCACGAACTGTCTGAGTTCATAGAGGAAGATTTTAGAGAAGATCTTAAGTATCAAACACAACCTTTCATGATTAAAGACAACTTTATGACTGTCATATTGTTTTTAACGAAGTAACCAATCTACTTCCTGTTTACATCGACACCCACGCACATGCCCAGTGTAGGTGAAGAGTCATGTGATATTCGTTTTCAGGCATGTTAGTCTTTACGTAGTTATTTCGGAGTCCCTTTTTGTCGGTTTATTGCCGTTAAATCACAGCCAAGTCAATTTATTTAGTGTTCCTACAGCTGTAGTAAACAGCCAACGAGTGAATACAGCTCGATAAAATCCACGGAGCTCCTCTGGACAATATTATGAACCCAGACATGACTGCGTTTAGTTTCCCGGGATATCTGTGACTTCCACAACACGTACTAAGAAGAAATGTAGGTTATTTTTTCCATGGTTAATGGCGATAAGCCCCGCCCCCTCTCCGGTGCGAATCGTGCCGCTTTTGGTGTGAACACGGCAAAAATGGTCCCCGGCGAGACCGGCAGCGTGTTGGACGCGAATCTGGTGTGAACACGGCATAAGTGTTCAGTATGCTACAAAGAAAATAGGTTCAACCATTCAAAACAGCCCTACTTAATTTGCATGCATTTTATTTTGGATTTACTGGATTCAATTCCCTCAGTGATTCCTTTTAAATTAATATATTTTTAAAAATTACTCTTGCAAGTACTTATTCATCATTGCACTCCATTGTCCAACTAAAAATGGGCAGCTTAAAAAAATCATTACAACAGAACCAAAGATATCCTCTTTAGTCCACACATTTACCCAAAATTAAACTCAACCGTATAGTGTGATATTTAAAGGACTATAGTCAACCAAAGGAAATCTTGGTCAAGTGAAATTCCCCCTCATTGGTTGTTCAATGGGACCCAACCATATAGACATATGCCAACACTGATATGTTCAAACTCTAAGCCTATCAAAAAGGCTAGTGATGCGTAGGTGAGGGCTTTTTAATACCTGCACCCACCCGACCCGCTATGAGCGCCATTATAGAATCACAACTGTCAGGAATGAGACAAGGAAAATTGAAAAGGACTGTGTGTGATGTGTGTATTGTGTGTGTCCCTGTCTCTCACACACGCCCCTCCCTGAAAAGAATGGATAAAGACATGCTTTTTCCACATGACAGAAACAAGCGATTATCCAACCAATGAAAATTTGGTGGAGACCACACCAGAAGGTGACAGCCCTAGATATTTGGGTGTGTGATGCGATGCTTGCCACTAGCCTCAGCAGCAGGCTATGGAGGTCTGGCAAATTCCCTTTTTTCATCGGACTTTAGACAGTTCCCCTGCTGACAGGACAATGATGAGTAAAAAAAGTGGAGTTCCCCTTTAACCAAGTGTTCCCTCATAGTAATAATGACAGAAAAGGTCTAACTCTGGGGTGTTTAGATTACAAAATTAAATGATCTACTCAACTCTGTAGGATAAATGAAAAAATAAATAAAAAATAGTTTTCTCAGTAAACACAGAATCACTACATCCACAGATCACAATAACAAATGCTACAATCATAGATGTTCAACAACAACTTCTGTTTTGAAGTTGGTCTGGGTAGATAGAGGATATAGTCTTTTGCCGCTGTCTCTAGTTTGACAGGATGATGGATTGTTGCATTGAGCCCTGAGCACCACAAGAGAGCAGGATAAATCAATGGAGGGGAAGGATCACAGTCACCCCAGACACTCATCTGCTTCTATATCGGGGAGACGGACCCCTTCACCTAAAGTGTTCCCTCAGTGTACTGCTGTACTCCTCTCCTGGGTAGCAGTAGAGCCTCACATGTAAACCTATGAAAGGAAACAGAGATATGTATTTACGCATGTTAACAGACACATAGGCAGCAGTGTAATTAGAGTGCAATTACAGTAGTGGAAGTCAGTTATCATCAGCCTCCAGCTATGAGCTCCTAACACAACATCCTGCCTGTGGTCTTATCTCCGGAACCGTGAAGGTGGTGAGGGACATATATGTATTTACACACACACACACACACACACACACACACACACACACACACACACACACACACACACACACACACACACACACACACACACACACACACACACACACACACACAGAAGCTTTTTCCCCCTGTGCTGTGTGCTGAAACATCCGGCACCGTGCGATGTGATGGGGATACTTGTCATTGCACAGAGTGGCAGGATGAAAGACAACTGCATATCCCGGGGGTTACTGCCAGAGGCCTGAACAGAGGAAGGAGAGGCGTGAGAAAAAAAGGGCGAAAGAGGGGAGCGGGCCTGAGAGAGGTGTGGGAAGACGAGAGCAGGGATGTTACATTTCTGCAGAACGCATGCCGGCGTAGTGGTGCAACAGCTGTGAGCATACAGGCTGCCTCTTCTAAATGCAACTGGAGGAATCTTAACCCTGACGGCCCACTGATGGTTACTGCCCACTTGTTCATTCTCCAATACACATGTTCCTTTTGATCAGCGAAGCTAGGTCTCACAGGGGTCCTGGGTTCAAGGGGTTGTAGCGGTATTCTACAAGTCCTTTTGGAGATTCACAAGTCCATAAAGGGGCTGCAAGGACAACAGGAGGTTTCTAAGAAACATTCCTCGTGTGTATGTATCTATACACACTCACTCTCGCTCTCTGTCTCTCTCTCTCTCTCTCTCTCACACTCTCACACACACACACACACACACACACACACACATATATATGGTCTTAAAGCAAGCAAGGGCAGCAGGCTACATAAGGCCTTGGTGGGTGGAAGTGGTTGAACCAGCTTCTGCCCGTTAGGGATGATCTAGTAAAGCTAATGCACCCGCAACAAGGCAGGGATCATCATTGGTCATCACCACACCTGGCATTCTATTGGTTGGGCAATTTTGAAAGGGTAGAGGAAAAATTTGACAATTCACGAGTGCGAAGAGAAGGGCTGAAGCTTGATGGCAAAAATAACTGTGCAAGCAGCAATAAATTAGATAGTTTGATCAGAAGCAAAGCAAATCCATGCGCAAGCAGAGGCTATTTGAGTGTGAAGATAGGGTTTTGAGGGAAAGCACTACAACATCTGAATGAGCAATGCTCTTAAATTGAAATACCTCACTCTTGAATAAAGATATGGAAAATCCTCCTCCATCTGTCTTTGCAGATTTGTATGGAGTTATTTCCCTAAGATAGCTACCATAATAACATTAGATATAAAAAAAAAAGCCAAATGATATTTATTTGGTGAAACCATGAGCCTCTTATATTCAATTAAATGTATTTTGTATTGCCCAAAATCACAAATTTGGATCAGAGGGCTTTACAATCTGTACACATTCAACATCCTCATCATCGGAACAGGAAAAACTCCCCCCAAAAACCCTTTAACAGGGAGAAAAAAAGGAAGAAACCTTAGGGAGAGCAACAGAGAAGGGATCCCTCTATCGGGATGGACAGAAGCAGTGGCGGCTGGCCCATAGAGGGCGCTAGGGCGCGGCCCCCCCTTGAGCCACAGAAAATAAAAAATAAAAATAATAATGAATTATACAAATTGTCAATATTTGTGTTTTGGAAATATGGAATGCACCCAGTAATATATGTATATGTATGTGTATACAATAAAATATGTTATCTGCGCAAAATATATGCTTTTCCTGCACGTCCTCTTCGCCTGTCTGCATGTCTCAGCAGCGCTGGGGCCATGGAGGTATGGCCCACAGGAGGCGGGTCTGTGAAGCAGTTTAGCCGATTGCTGATTAAAGGTATAAACGTGTGACATACAATTTAGCCAATCAGCATCCTCACAACAACAGTCTGCTAATAGCTGGGAGAGGCTCTGTCGCTCCAGTAACGTTACAGTAATGTTACATTTTGGGGGCGACCGTGGCTTACTGGGTAGAGAGGTCACCGGTTCGATCCTCGGCTGCACTGTGTCCTGTGTCGAAGTGTCTCTGAGCAAGACACTGAACCCCTAACTGCTCCCCGGGTGCCTGTCATTGGCAGCCCACTGCTCCCTATATACAGGGATGGGTCAAATGCAGAGAATAATTTCCCCACTGTGGGACGAATCAAGGAATGTTTCTTCTTCTTAAAGAACAGAAAAGAGCGATGCAGGATGAACAAAGACTGAACAAGAAAAGGTATTTTGGTTAGACAAATATGCAACACTGATTACCGTAATATGTGTGGTATTTGTTATAAATGTACATTGGTAGAGGGTGATAATAAGCTGTAGGCCTACTTGGAGGGGCTTAGGACCCAGGGGAATGTAGGTGAAGGAAACAGGAAGTGACGGAAGACACGCCACACAAACAGCTGTTCACCACCGGTTCTTTTCGGTGTTAATTTATTAATGCTTTAACACGGGAAAAAAATACCGTGATATACCGTGAAACCGCCAGAATCTTACAAAATACCGTGATATGCATTTTTGGTCATACCGCCCAGCCCTAATGCTAATGTAACAGACTGTCTCGTGTTTATCAACAGCTTTCTGCAGTCGACACTGACTGCACAGACACTGTCCCTGAGTCTATGGGTGGCCATATGGTTACTCACACGGTCTCTCTGCAGAGTCTCCCTGGCATTTTCGCAACGTTCCGCAATAATCAGAGCAGCATCCAAACCGGCAAGGAAGCGTCGAAACTTCTCCTCCCGCTGCGTCTCCGGATGCCAGAGACCAAGCGGGCTCGCTGTCGGATGTGTGTGGTCGGTGGTCGAATCAGAGTTGCCAGGGGATGAGGAGGCGCTCATGGAACGGCGGCCGGCATATTCTCTCTGCCACAGTGACTCTGAGCTGCAGCTGTTGCAACTGTTGCAGCTGTTGCAACGCGAGGACACGGAAATTGGGGTGGTGTTGGGTCGGTTGGAGCGAAACGCAGTGAGAGACAGTGAGACACCTGAGGGGGTCCTCACTCTGCCTCAGGAAACTGTGGACTGAATTCAACCATCTGTCAGTCATTGATGGTTTGCTATGCAGGACTATACTCTCCGGCAGGGGAGAGGCACGTTCAGGTGGTGATCCCCTTATCTCTGGTGCCCGAGCTTCTTCAGCAGCTGCATGGGGGCCCAGCTGCTGCACACTTTTCCACAGAGCGAGTTTGGGAGAAGGCCAGGCAGACCTACTATTACTAAGGCCCTGCATGTTGAGAGATATTAGACAGTGGCGTGAACAGTGCAGAGCCTGCCAAACCCGCAGGGCCCCAGATCCCAGGCAGAGGGCTCCCATGGGAGGGTCCCAGGTTAGTCTCTGTGTATGTAATTTATTGACCCGAGGGTCACATTGTTTTTTTGCTTTTAAATGTTCTGCACTGTTAAGCACTTTGTGATGTTATGTCTGTGAAAAGCGCTCTATAAATAAATGTCATTCATTCATTAATTAGTAGGTAATAGGGGATTGGATACACTTAGGGGGAACAGATATATATTCGTGGTGGATGACTATTTCACCAAATTTGTTAACCTGTATGCGCTGCCCAATCAGACTGGAATTATGATTGATTGTTGTCAGGAGGAGGAGGAAGAGTATGTTTAGGCCGCCTCTCTGTCGGTGTTTCAGCTGTACAGCACCTTTAGGCCCCGATCAGACATATTTTAAGATGCTTTAGCAGCCTGGGGCGGCTTTTTAAAATAGTTTTCAATGAGAGCTGCTTTTGCGTTGCTGAGCGCCTTGCGTTTGTCTGCTCTAAGCATCTCGTGTTTTTGCAGCAGCGCCCTGAACTCTGAGTTGAAATAACTCCAACTCAGAGCAGAAAAGTGCTCAATGTCAGTCGCGTTTTTTGTCATGATTGTGACTTCGCTGGATACCCAGAAATGTATGACAATACCAATCATAGTTACCATGATCTGAACAGAAAACAGCAGGCCTGGAGGAAAATGAGTGCGCTTCTGGAGATTTCACGTTCTGTACATTGTTTTCATTCATTTAAACTGTATCATTACTGTATTAGCGTACAGTAGAGTACAGTTCACTGTTCACTAACATTAGCTTTTGTGTAAAGCGGTCTGTAGTTTGTCATCCGACATTACCTTGATATTGTTATGTGGGAGTTCACAGGTAGGACCCAAACGCAAGACCACAGGAGACAGAAGTTACTATTAACAGGTTTTATTTAGAATGTGTGAAGGTGTGGAGGCCGTGGTCCGACACCCGAGTGGCAGAGCGACGGTGTGAGGCCCGTGGCTCGACACCGGAGAGCTGGTAGCTTGACGGCGAGAGTAGTCCGTGTCACACAAGGAGGGCAGAGCGGCGGAGTGTAATCCGTACACACAAGGAGGGCAGAGGATGCCACGGGGTTGACGCGGGTGAAAGACGGTACGACCTGACAACCCCAGACTGCAGGGCCAGAGGTTATGTAGTGCCAGGAGACTCATTAGTGGGCCCTGAGTCTGGTGTGTCAGGCTGCAGGAGGTGATCAGCTGGAGTGTCCTCAGCTGTGCACAATCAAGGGTGTGGCCATGGGAGGTGTCTGGAGGCAGAGGACAACACAGAGCACATGGCACACAATAACAAACAGGGGAATGACAGAACACATGAGGAGAGGAGATCAGGGGAAACAGAGGTAACACCGAACAGGTCAGACAGGGATCCTGGATCCTGACAGATATTCCCTGTTGTGTTGGACTTTTAATGGCTCACAGCAGCTTCCGTCCAGTGCCATGAATGAAGCAGTTATTAAGTTGGCCGTGATATGATCTGTTTACAGAAAAAATATATAGATTCTAGTTAAAGGAGGCTAAAAGTTCCAGAGATCCTTGTTTTTGCAGGTGTCTTTATTCTCTTCAACCAGTATTTAAAGTTCAGCAGAAGAAAATAAATTGTTGCACTCAGACATGTCTCAAAACAGCCCCGCATCAGGTTGTATTTAGCTGCACTTTATTCAAATGTACAAATGTATGTTTCTGTAGTATATGATGACATTTTCAGAAAGTAATCAAACAAAAATGGTTTGAAGAAGATACAAACCTGAAAAAGGGAATGTGACTGTATTTAGCAATGTTCTCAGTAAAAGTGAAGGTGGGTTTGGTCATTAGCTTCCCACATACAGGTTCATATGTCACAGCAGATTGTGTATCATGAGCTCTAGTCACTTTGGTACAGTGTTCTATACTGTGGCAAGCGGACGCCCTTTGAACTAAGCAGAGAAAGGTAAAAGGGTGGTGGATGTCTGAAGGTATTATCATGATTACAGAGGAGGGAACAGGGCAGTGGGGTGGGGGGAGTCGGGGGGTGGAATAAAGGAGAGGTGAAGGAGAGGCAGAGAAAGAGCGTATCAGATCACAGGGCTTCCTCCAGCAGGAGATGACCTGTCGAATAAACCCACTCATTTGAGCTAAGGCACAGGGACTCCACTCTGCCCTGATAAGAGCAGAGTCCAGCACCTGTTCATTCAGGCTGCAGAGTGGAAGACTGACTTCAACAGACAAGCACCGACTCGCACCGACTGCTGTCAGGCCTCACTTACTAATATGAGGGTGCAATGCTTAGGTGGTCACACTCTGTTTAACTCTACTCGCCTTCCTCTTTTTAAGACTGCTTATTTTCTGTCTGCACAGCCACTAATGATAATGGAAGTGCAAACCATGCACGCATGTACTGTCAGTACCTCCCCTGGAAAACATTGCCTAGTTTCTTGCACTGACTGCACTTAAGCTGGCATCGAAGATGCATGCAGAGAAGACATAACATAAAAAGAACCGACTCTGGGTTGGTCTCTGCAGCTAAAGTTGGTAGAGGTTTGGAAGGAGCTGTGAAGAGTGTTAAAAGACATTGGGCCTCATGTTAGAAGCACTCGTGTGAACAGATTTGTTTTTAAGTGGCTCGGACGCGTGATTTAAGAGAACTTGCCACATTCACCAATTTTCTCTTATTTTGAATTTTCTCAAGTACAAACACAATTAACGAGTTTTCGACAGCTGTCGTACAAGTCATGTGCAATCAGTCAATTTTTCACTAATTTGTTGCATATTTCAGCACTTTGAATATATTTTCAGTCTGAAAATCCAATATGCATTACACCTCATAATTATGTTGACATGTTGACGATATACACTTGACACTTTAATAACATACATATGTTAGCGTTTGTTTATTCTATCGTAAATTGTCATATTTTATTTTTAAATAATGTCCTATACTTTTACACTATGTTTATTGTTATGCAACAATCACTAAGCCAAATTCCTTGTATGTCCAAACCAGTGGCGGGCCGTCAGGGCCTGCAAGGCCTTCTCTGCTGGCCTAGACAGAATCACAAAGTTATAGCTATTTTATAATTTAATAATTTTTCTTAAATACACTACATGTATTATAATCTATAAAAATATTTTTCCCATTATCTTATTTTCTCATTGCACAGCTACTGTCTTCCTCAGTTGCTCTGCTTCCAGTGCAGCTTGTTTTAAGTAGAGCTTTTATCCAATCAGATCTCACCTCTGTGTCTCTAGGTAAGAACAGAGCCATAAGTGAATCCCTTTGCAGTTTAAGTGAATGGGGACGATATTGTTGATTGTCATAGTGTTCAACCAATCAGATCTTTAGCTTGACATGTTGGGCGTATTTTTTAATGTGTCTGAGCCTTCTAGCTGGCCGAGCCACACATGATTGGTCAGTGGGCTAGCGTGACATGTTGGGCGGTGACAATCCCAATATCTGCTGACGTCTGAGGTCGAGCGGACATTTTCAGCCTCAAACGCATTTAAACATATTCAAGAAATACAACTGTGGAGGCTCGACTGTCTTCACTGGCGTCCATGAATGGAGAAGGACTTCTTACTGGAACTAAAACACACGGATGTACTGAACAACCGTGAGATTAAACTCTTCATTAACAAAGAAAGGAGGATGGACTTTGTCTTTAAATGGTGAACAGCAGCTCTGGTAAGTTAAATGCGTTTGTTTTTATATCTACAGTAGCTTTAATATGCTTGTTTATATATTATTATTTGTACAACTTGTTTTTATGAAGATGGATTTTTGTTTGGTTTTATATGTGATGGGAACTATTGTTACGTCCAATGTTGCTCTGGACACATTTATATTTACTTTCTCGCTAAATCTTTTTTTTTGTCAAAAGCTGTTAGCAACAAATCTAGCGACTTTTTCTGGTGTTGTTGGATACTTTTCTGGTGTTTTGACTCTAACGTTAAAGCACGTACCGTTCTGTACTGTCATGAACGAGCAGCGGGTGCTGCCGTGAGCCCCTCCGCCGCCCCAAAGCACTCACAGGCGGGTACTCTCACAGCAGCCTAGCAGCAGTCCCAGCTGCAGTCAGAGAGGAGACGCACTCTCGGCGTATTCTCTGCAGTTAGTGGAGCTATAGGTGTTGGCTTCATTTTTACACGAAACAAATAATAACCGCAACTGTGTTTCAGCTGCAGGACAGCAGTGGTATAAAATGCACGGCCCGCCACTGGTGCAAACATACTTGGCAATTAACCGATTCTGATTATCTTGTTTGACTCTGCAATTCAAATCATAGGATACTATAATTATGAATACAATTATATGAGGATATCACCATTCATTTCAATTGGCTATTGATGCTATTGTTCTACAATATCAATATGAACATTTTAAATGATTTGGTCACTCCTGTTGCAGTCATCATGGCCTTTCTGTGGCGAGACGTCTTTCATATGGAACCACTTCTTTCTTTAAGAAGACCCTCAGGTACGCACTCACATTTTTGTCTTTAGCAACACAGGGGTCTCAAACTCATTTCCACTCCGGGCCACATCAGCATCACGGTCGCCCTCAAAGGGCCGGTTGTAAATGTAAGACGGTGTAAATGTAACTATTCCTAACATATTGGTAAATAACTGTCTCTGCATTTGATTATTGTTTATTCAAGTGTAAAAATATTGTACGTGCAGTTATATAAATGTAAAAATATATTTAAGCACATTTCTGTTATTATAACTTAAATCCTTTTAATTTAGGGTTCAGAAACCCACATTACTCTATCAAAGATCAAACTATTAAAGAAAACATCAAAGACAAATATCAAACAAGTTATTACAATAACTTTGTTCAAAGCTTAAAATCCTTTCAAGGGTGCGTTTGCACAATCCCACATGAAGTATTTCATGTGTTTTAAAGCAACGTTTAAAGTAGTCTTCAATTTACTCACAATACATTTCCATGTCAAGTGTACAGTAACCAGCCAAAGAGCTGCTTCTATGTTTAAGTATCATCATTATGACTTTCTATCACAGTTATGACTTTCTATCTCATAACTTCGACTTTCTATCACATAATTTCGACTATGGGGATATTTTTATTGTCAAGTCGAACTCTAAAAAAAAAAGAAAAAACAGTTTTACTTTTTTTTTTCTTTTTTTCTTTTTGCTGGCGGATCCGCGGGCCACATAAAATGACGTGGCGGGCCGGATTCAGCCCGCGGGCCGGGAGTTTGAGACCCCTGCTTTAGCAGGTCTCTCAATTCTGCAGCTGATGCCGTTAAAAACTATAGACTTTCCCTTATGGATTTCTGAAAGCAGGTCTTTAGCGCTATAATTGTATTATATGGGCGTTAATTATACTAATTTGCAATTCTTGTGAACACTCGCTCATTTCCTCACAGGAGGCAGTCATCATGTTTAAGCTGGTCATTTACACAGTTATCTGAAGTAAGGAGCGTTGGCTGAATCTGACGTGGCTCACTGGTACGAGCTCACGAGTGAGAATGATAAAGAAAAATGCGTCTTGGGCTACATTAATCGAGGCGGCGAATGTTGTGTCCTCTGAGATAAGAACTGTGTAAAAAAAAAATGTAATGATAGACCAGAAAAAAAGAAGGGAACAGATCGAGGAGGAGGACAACCTGATCTGTCAGTGTGAGGAATGAGAAAATAAATTACAGAAGTACTTTTTTTCATAATTGAATTAGGGCTGTACCAAATAGTTCTAAGCTTCGTCCATAACATTGACATTCAAATTCTTCACAGCTGTTCTATTGTTTAAAGTCGGGATATTTCTGCACAGTTGCAGATCAGGCTAATCAGGATAATATTATTAGATTTATTGTAATACTATTTGTAGAGTTAGATTCCAGTGGTGGCTACGTAGGATTGTTTCCGACACGTGTGATCCGAACATTTTCAGTTACTACATTTTCAGTAACTAATAGATGTAATCATTTAATTTTTATCTTACAAAATATTCTGCTTCAATCCGTATTTGTTGGCATTTGGCCTTTCAAAAATAATATTTTTTGCTACAGTCAAAGAATATCATTTTTTGGGTGACGGCGACACAAAATATGAAGACAGACATTTAAAGCTTCTTTCAAAAACCTCTAGTAAAGCTACAAAGTAGACTACATATTTTGATTCACAATAATTGGTGAAGATGAAACAATTGTAAGCACTGTCTAATCACAGTTTTTGGGTGTAGAGTGTAAAGTGTATGGCCACTATGTGTGCTAAAGAGCACGTTTCTAGGCATGGGTCCCCCATTTTGTCCCCCGACATGCACATGTGCTGATGCGATTCACATTCCTGCTGATAGTTTCACAGAATTCCACTGATCTACAGGTTACACCAAGACATCCAGCAATGTGGCAGGAGGAAGAAGAATGCTGGCAAGCCAACACAGACGTTAACAATGCTGCAATAAAACTGTTAGTCAGCTTGTTCCTGGTTTATATAGAGTCAGCAATGCAGCATCCTTCTAGCATTCCTGCTAGGTTGAGCCCGGCTGCACCTTCAGTGATCCAGAGATAACGGAGGCTGGATGAGGCTGTCATTACCGTCGCTATCAGACGATCAGATATACTGTCTGGAACTCAGACGGTGACAGAGACGGACCTCTGAAGTCTCTGGACCCTCGCTCTCCTGCAGGGCTAATGACACAGCTCCATTAACCTCTGACAGAGACAAACACAGCTCTGTGTAGAAGGAGGATGTCATCAGCTTACAAGGAAAGCAGGTGCTGGATGAGGCTCATCAGACACGTCTGTTTGCTGTCACACAAATGTACGGCCAGATTCCAGTTATTTCCCCAAGTGAAATATAGCCTTCCAAATGGACATGCTCGAGCTAGTATTCTGGTGGCCTTAACAATGCAAATACATGTTTGTTTGTTTGTTTTGAAATGGCCTTGGTATGCTCCTTTTGTCTTTTTACCTCTTCATTTCTCTGTATTGTTAAGATTTGTTGATTCCACTTATGTGCTTGTATAATTGAGCATATTTCCTCTTTGTAATGAAAGGAATATTCCATCACGCCCCCTCCAGTCTCCCAGCTCACAGTTTGTTCATGACTGCTGAACTGAAGAAACCTATCAAGACGGAGGTCACAGAAGCAGAGAATAGCACTAGGCCTTTTCTGAGGGACCTGCTAAAACAGTGGTTCTCCACTAGTCTGGCTGCGGGATCCACCATCACCCCAATCGCGGAAAAATGTTCAACTTCTCAAATGTATTTAATGAAAAGATGGTGCACCTGAAAATGTCCTCTGCAGTCATAGTGTAGGGAGCTCTCTTGTGCAGAGAAATCGTTCCTGTAAGTCCCGTCCCACACACGTTTCACGTAAACGAGTAAAACTGCTTTGTTTGTTATGTCTGTAGAGTCGTCCATTTGTAATGCAAAATGACCACTTCCCTAAATTCGAGCTGTGGTCTGTTGTTTGAAGTCATCCGACATGTCTTCAATACGTCTACTTATAGTGTCATTTGACGGAGGTATAGTTTTCAGTTTATCCCCTGCTGATATTAGCATTACAAGGCATTCATGCCAAATATTGTTAAGGAGTGTGAATAGACGGCACTCCGCTGCATAAAAATTCCCTTCAAAATAAAAGCACAGGATTTTATTTAATTTTTTCAGGCAAAGGCCCGCGACCCACTGAAAACGGGTCCGCGACCCACTTTTGGGTCACGACCCACCAGTTGAGAATCACTGTGCTAAAAGACATGCAGTATGCCTTAGCTCAATTTGCCCCTCCAATGATACTTTAGGCTGAAATCTATAATTTATCTTAACAAAACAACATACTTAAACATTATAACATCATGCCATCAGGTCGAGCGTTGTTATATGTTAATACTGGCACATTTACAGCTGTTGAACCTGATTGTCATAACTCTGAGCATTTTTTTGGCTGATAATCTGTTCGAACCAGTCCCATTGCAGACCAAAACTAGCATTTACTGCCAGTTTAACATTCTGAAAAGTGAACAGCACAGTGTGTGTGAGAGGAGTGAATCAACTACACGTTTGCAATGCGTGATTCTCAACCGACTGTGATACAGTCTGCTGCAACAGATGTGAAAAGGAAGAGACTTGTGACTCAAACAAGGTTCACATTGGCTCATCATCTTTGCCTGGCTGATTATAGCGATTCGGCTGTGAATTTATTTACTTCTACATTTCCATTTCATCAATAGGTTAGGGTTGTCACATGGCGGTTCCCAATGTGACATCGAACAAATATTACTTTTATATGATTCCACCTTGATAGTTAAAAGACACAGATCCTGAAGAGGTGTTTTCCACGTTTCAACCTCCCACGCCTGACCAGAATCAACGCAGCATTAAAGTGCCCCTTCAGACCGTGATGTCATGCCCTTTCACTGTAATTTGTCTGCGGGGAATTCATGAGGATCAAACAAGGTCAATAAAAAATCATTGATGTTACTCTGGATTTTGAATCTGGTGAAGAAAAAAGAACATGTTTGCTTTCCAATCTGGAACATTCTCATAGATGCACACTGATAATGTTGATTCTGACCCAACAACCTGCTGGTAAATACACCATATACTTTGTGGCTGCGCACACACAAACACACACACACACACACACACACACACATAATATATCAGTTAGCTTTGGGGAACTTGTGAGGGATTAGCAACATCAAAGTCAATGGAAATGTCAGCCTGGCTATCTTTGGAAATGCCAGCAACCCTTTACATATCCGTACCACACATCCAATACCACACACTGACACACACACACACACACCTGCCCCTAGCAGAGGAGGTGATTAAAGCTGTTCTGGCGAGTGTGGCTTTTGATCTCCAAACATACTGGAAAGCACTTAAAGGCAAAGCCCAGCTAAGCAGCAGAAACAGATGACATCACACCCAATCAGGGTCTCCCACAACACCTCGGGGCCCCTCCCTACAGCGCTATCAACTAGCTTCACAGGATTTGGCAAATACACCCAGCTCAGATCAGCACTTGGGCTGCATGTATTAGTAATATCTGGGCATTTTCAGGACATCTGAATGAGGTGCATGGACGATGAGGATGGGACACGGTCAGGAGTCTGAGGAGCACCTGGATGTCTGTGTAGCTCTGCCAAAAATTAAACAATCATAAACCATGAATATGTTTTTGGAATCAGTTCTTTAAAAAGCTTCCGAAGTTGTTAATACATTTGGTCACTACTAGTGACAGTAGCTGAGGCTGTCGGTCAATCAACCCAGTAGCCAGAAAATAGTTTCTGCAAACCCAGGATACGTTTCTGAACCAAGAATATGTTGTTAAATATGTTTCAGCCTCATATCACGCTGGCAGAAATACACATTGTGAAATGATCGATTTGATTTAGGGAACAAAACTACATGGTTAAGGTCAGCGAAAAAGATCATGGTTTGTGTTAAAATGATAACGTAATGTAACAATATTAACATAACCAGTGGAAATAAATAACAGCCGCATACTTTCTTATGGAAAGTTGCATTACCAAATAACAACTGTAAACTTAGTGTCTACTTTTGGTTTCACACAGGACAAGCACGGCGGTCTCCTGGATGAAAGTCCTGTGTTTGTTTGACACATCTACCAACCTCTATGGACTTCCTCACTCATTATACTTGTTCTTATACCATGTATAATTATTAGGGGTGTAACGGTTCACAAAATCCACGGTTGGGTTGGGTACGGTACAGTGGAGCCACGGTTCGGTACGTTTCGGTACAGTAGAAAACTATAAATGGAGAGAAATGTACTTGATTTTAAAATATATTTATTCATTACAACTAACATCACAAAGTTATTCTTTGACTTTGAACAATGATGGAACTATACCTGAGTGACCCATCTTCTGGGGTGTCTTCTTAGCAACACATAAGCATAAAAAACAAAAACTGCTCCTTAATGTTATGTAGTATTGTTACTTACATCTTGCTTACATCTTGTATTGTTACTTACATCTTGCAAAAGAGATTTTTAATCTCAATGGGACTACCTGTTTTGTTTTTTCAAACGTATTCGGTTCGTCATGCGTACCGAACCGTGAGCCTCGTACCGAACGGTTCAATATGAATACGCGTACCATTACACCCCTAATAATTATACTATGTATCTATAACGGTTGCTCCATGTACTACGTCCATTGTTCTGCCCATCGCTCATTGTACCCGTGGTTTGCAGAAAGCAGTGGCGGGCCGTGGATTTTATACCTGGGCCTTCAGTGCTGTCCTACTACAGTTGAATTACGTCCTAATAACCTCATTATGAAGCATCAATCCAGCAAACCTGCAGCGGATCCACGCATTCCACCACACAAGAGCACGAGCCATTCAAATATTATTCATAAAAAGCACACGACAGACAAATGAATGTCGTAACGTTACTATGTAAAAAAACAAACGCAGTTTGTCACTTACCAAAACTTAAAGAGTTTAATCCCAGTACATCGTTTCAGTTCCAGTAAGAAGTCCTTCTCCATTCATGACAGTTGAGCCTCCCCAGTTGTATTTCGCTGGCCGGGATCCCACCTCCGCCGGGGCGCACGCCGGGTTGTGGAGCTGTTTGTTGAGTTGTAGATCCACTCGAGTGTCTCCAAAAGTTTTCAAATGCTACGTCCTCAGATTAGCGTAGCGTAGCTCCAAACACCAAGACACTCAGTTAAAATGAAACACATTCCCAGCGATAAAATGTGCAATGCTTCTCCGACGCTGTCAGCAAGAAATACCGTTCATACAAATCCTTTTCCTGCTGAGTCAGGCTGCTAGCTGTGGGGTTGACTGACCATTTCTTATGATGTCCTGCTTTTCCTGAAATGTCCTTCTTTCTTGAGAAAGGTGTTGTCAGTAACTCCGCCACTAAATCCGTTTCTCCTCCTTATTCAGCCAAAAACAAAGCTAGGTAAAATAAAGTACACCAAGCAAAACCCTAAAAATGTTATAATTTCTTCCATATCTTTCAATTTGAACTCTTACTCCTCCAACTAAGCTCTGCTGGCAAGTTAAGTTTCAGTTTATAATAGTCACGTGCTCGCCCACTGACCAATCACAGCACACTCTGCACCTCGCGGCAGAGCTGCAACTGGAAACTGAGCTGCATGTAATGCTGACGTCATTATAGGCCGGCTAGCAGGCTCTGATACTCAAAGAATACGCCCAACATGTCAAACTAAAGATCTGATTGGTTGAAGAATATGACAATCAACAATATCGTCCCCATTCACTTGGACTGCAAAGGGATGCACTTGTGAGTCTGCAGGCCTCGGGCCTCTCTTCTTACCTAGAGACACAGAGGTGAGATCTGATTGGATAAAAGCTCTAAAGATAAAGGCTAGATAAAAGCTACGAAGCCAACCTTTATTTCTGCCGACTGGGCTGGGTCAATCCTTCTCTATGTATGTTGGCCAAAGCAGGTCTATCTACAGGCTGAGGAATTCAGTTTAAGTATTTATGATGTCCACACTTCGAAAGATTTTGAAGACCCTTGGCCCTTGAAGAAGCCTACCTCTGTCAGTTATAACAGTGAATCGAAAACAAATGAACAAATAAACACGCTCATGTTTCTGTTGACTCCTTGACCTCTCCTGTAGCACCGACAGTTTTTACTTGTAAATAATAAATACCATATTCTATGGTGGACTTTAAATTTAATTTAATTTTACTGGACACATTCTGAGTCTCCGGATGATGAACCTTTTGTTTCGGAGCCTGAAGCACCACTCTCACGACTCTCAAGTCTTCTCATTAGCCTATGTGTAAATATGATTATCTAATTACCAAATGAACATTTCTCGTGACTTAACTTATCCGTTACAAGTTCAGTTGTGCTCACTGATGACCTTTGACCTTTTTGCTACACTTCGTTAAAATATACCTAAGTCTGTGTTGGTGTTTGAAGTCCAGTGGGAAAAGCCCATAAAGCTTTCAGAAGGACAATAACAAAGGCGTAAATAGATCCATCAGACCTCATGGTCTCCTCCCTGTTTACTACACACTGAGGAGGAAGCTTTGTTGACCTCTCACCCTGACTCACTCATCTCCACCGGTAACAGGAGACTGCAGAACCCCCTTCAGTCTGTCCGGAAACCTGCACCGCCCAGGGCTACCAGCCACAGCACGACTCATCTCCCACGTCCCCGCGTACCTCCCTGAGCCAAAGAGGAAACAGACAGAATGGATGACTTTGTTTAAAAAACGCCTCAGGAATCACATCAAATTTTATAAATGCACAACACAGTTCAACATTTCGGAACCACTTTTTTTTCATTGCTTATAAATATATAGCAGGGGTATTAAAATTCAACGAGGTCCATTTAGAGAGAATTTCCTCATCAAAGGTCCGGAACATCGCAATAATGTTTAACTTGTTCTATGATTTAGTCCCATATATATTGAATTAGCCAACAGTTGCATTACCGTCTGTATGTAGTCAACAACTGACTGTCAAATCAAATAAAGAACGTTCAGTTGAATAATATCTCAAAAATATTGGTCATTTTTCAAATTGAACTGGATGAGTTATAACTAACACATACTCTAATAATAAATGTATGCTATTCTCTCACTTCGAGTAAAATAAGGGCTGCATTTAAGAATAAATTAAATAACATAAAGCTTTTGAAAAATGTGGCTCTTAAAATGAAGTAATTTTAGAAAAATTTAATTTAGTTAATTCAGGGTGAAGTGATTAGAACTATGACATTATATTTTTCTCATCTTCTAAATTTGTATACAGGGACTTTGTCTGTGGTTATTAAAGCACTTGTTTCAGCTCCATTCCTCTCTGTTCATAATTGTTGGTCAAATGTGTTCGGATTCTGATCATATTGGGCTCTCAGATTTTCTGTGTGAGTGGGTATGTTTGCTCAAAATATTTGTACTTTGTTTCGTAGCTTCACATTGTTGCTTTTAATAATTGTCACGGTCTCTGAACACTGGAAAATGTCCTGCTTACCCAGTCGGTGTTTCCAAAGTAACCAACAAGCATTTTTGAGGTATTATTGTGCACTGTGTGCAGCTCGTCTACTCATGAATCAGGAATAATGTTTCGAGCTGGAGATCTTTAACAGGCTGGAAAGATCCCCTGACTCTCAAGGCAGAAAAAAATATCAAATGAGCCGGCTCGTTTTACATCTGTATAATGAGAGGAAATAATGCTGGCACACTTTGATTCAGACTTCCTCCTCTTTATGAATGGTCTAATCTAGATATATGGGTAATTGGCTGGTTGAGTGAGTGCTGTGGTATTGTGCCAGTGGCCTATATCTCAGGTTTCAGCAGAAGATGGATGTCGTTGTGAGAGTCGAGAGCTTCTAGGCCTGAGCTCCAAACAAACACAACACTCATCCATTCACGACGAGTCCGGCAGCACCAAAGACCGGATAGGACACCAATACAAGATGCTCACATACACCAATACAAGGGAACACAAACATTTTAGAGGCATTGTCAAATTATAACTTCCTATACTCTCTTTCTCTATATTTCCAGATATGGTTTATTTAAATGCGAAAAATAGCCTCTAAACCCTTTAAGAAAACTTCTCATTTTAGTGCAGAAGACTGTCTGCCCCCCTCAGTCCTGGTTCTGGTTCTCCCGTGCTTCCCTTTACCCAGCAATACGGCCTGGGTGGGTTGGTTAGCAGCGTGGTGTTGGTGTTGGCTCCCAGCGGCAACTGGAAGAGCAGAGAGGATAAGCTCTGCTCCTGAAGGAGGAGGAGGAGACGCTGCTGCCGGAAGCTGAGCTCTCCTCTTCCCTCCGGAGCTCCAACTGTAGGTCCAAGGCTGCAGCAAAACCGCATCTGGGTCTTTCCACAGTGCTGCATGAGTGAATGTAACAGTCGGAACATGGCTGGACTTGAAGTTAGGCCAGGTTAAAGATGTCAGCAGGAAGAGAGCCTTGAAGCTATCATCTTTCCAGTCCATGTGCAAGGAGAGCTCGTCAGGTTGCTCCAAGCAACAAATGAGGTCTCTGCTGGAAGATCTGGGTCTTTCCACGGTGGACCGGTCTCTGCTGGAGGATCTGGGTCTTTCCACGGTGGACTGGTCTCTGCTGGAGGATCTGGGTCTTTCCACGGTGGACTGGTCTCTGCTGGAGGATCTGGGTCTTTCCACGGTGGACCGGTCTCTGCTGGAGGATCTGGGTCTGTCCACGGTGGACCGGTCTCTGCTGGAGGATCTGGGTCTTTCCACGGTGGACCGGTCTCTGCTGGAGGATCTGGGTCTGTCCACGGTGGACTGGTCTCTGCTGGAGGATCTGGGTCTGTCCACGGTGGACCGGCCTCTGCTGGAGGATCTGGGTCTGTCCACGGTGGACCAGCCTCTGCTGGAGGATCTGGGTCTGTCCACAGTGGACCGGTCTCTGCTGGAGGATCTGGGTCTGTCCACGGTGGACCGGTCTCTGCTGGAGGATCTGGGTCTGTCCAAGATGGACTGGTCTCTGCTGGAGGATCTGGGTCTTTCCACGGTGGACCGGTCTCTGCTGGAGGATCTGGGTCTGTCCAAGATGGACTGGTCTCTGCTGGAGGATCTGGATCTTTCCTCGGTGGACCGGCCTCTGCTGGAAGATCTGGCTCTTTCCACGGTGGACCGGTCTCTGCTGGAGGATCTGGGTCTGTCCACGATGGACCGGTCTCTGCTGGAGGATCTGGGTCTGTCCACGATGGACCGGTCTCTGCTGGAGGATCTGGGTCTGTCCAAGATGGACTGGTCTCTGCTGGAGGATCTGGGTCTTTCCTCGGTGGACCGGCCTCTGCTGGAAGATCTGGCTCTTTCCACGATGGACCGGTCTCTGCTGGAGGATCTGGGTCTGTCCACAGTGGACCGGTCTCTGCTGGAGGATCTGGGTCTTTCCTCGGTGGACCGGCCTCTGCTGGAAGATCTGGGTCTGTCCACGATGGACCGGTCTCTGCTGGAGGATCTGGGTCTTTCCTCGGTGGAGTGGTCTCTGCTGGAGGATCTGGGTCTGTCCACGGTGGACCGGTCTCTGCTGGAGGATCTGGGTCTTTCCTCGGTGGACTGGTCTCTGCTGGAGGATCTGGCTCTTTCCACGGTGGACCGGTCTCTGCTGGAGGATCTGGGTCTGTCCACGATGGACCGGTCTCTGCTGGAGGATCTGGGTCTGTCCACGATGGGCCGGTCTCTGCTGGAGGATCTGGGTCTGTCCAAGATGGACTGGTCTCTGCTGGAGGATCTGGGTCTTTCCTCGGTGGACCGGCCTCTGCTGGAAGATCTGGCTCTTTCCACGATGGACCGGTCTCTGCTGGAGGATCTGGGTCTGTCCACAGTGGACCGGTCTCTGCTGGAGGATCTGGGTCTTTCCTCGGTGGACCGGCCTCTGCTGGAAGATCTGGGTCTGTCCACGATGGACCGGTCTCTGCTGGAGGATCTGGGTCTTTCCTCTGTGGACTGGTCTCTGCTGGAGGATCTGGGTCTGTCCACGGTGGACCGGTCTCTGCTGGAGGATCTGGGTCTTTCCTCGGTGGACTGGTCTCTGCTGGAGGATCTGGGTCTGTCCACGGTGGACCGGTCTCTGCTGGAGGATCAGGGTCTTTCCTCGGTGGACCGGTCTCTGCTGGAAGATCTGGCTCTTTCCACGGTGGACCGGTCTCTGCTGGAGGATCTGGGTCTGTCCACGATGGACCGGTCTCTGCTGGAGGATCTGGGTCTGTCCATGATGGACCGGTCTCTGCTGGAGGATCTGGGTCTTTCCTCGGTGGACCGGTCTCTGCTGGAGGATCTGGGTCTGTCCTCGGTGGACCGGTCTCTGCTGGAGGATCTGGGTCTTTCCTCGGTGGACCGGTCTCTGCTGGAGGATCTGGGTCTGTCCACGATGGACCGGTCTCTGCTGGAGGATCTGGGTCTGTCCACGATGGACCGGTCTCTGCTGGAGGATCTGGGTCTGTCCACGGTGGACCGGTCTCTGCTGGAGGATCTGGGTATGTCCACAGTGATCCGGTCTCTGCTGGAGGATCTGGGTCTTTCCTCGGTGGACCGGTCTCTGCTGGAGGATCTGGGTCTGTCCACGGTGGACTGGTCTCCGATGATAAGCATGAAAAATAACTGCATAGACAATCTTCTCTCTGATGTTCAAATTGACTTACAGTATGTAGATCGTAAAGAGGCACCAGTATTAAACTGAGACTTTTTTTTACAACCACTTGAAAGTTCCTCACAGTAACTTTAATGACATATGGTGTGTGTAAGAAAGTTACTTCCCTGTTTTTATACCCTTTTATACAACTTGGCTAGAATCAAGTACAATTCTATTATTACTTCATACGGTTCCATCCACAATGGAACATCCCAATGCATCAAAATGTTTTCGGTCTTCAAAATATTGTCCGTAGTACTACAGTGATGCTCTCTAGGGCATGACATGAGACATTTTTACGACATTCACAGTTTATTTATTTGTGGTTTTGTTGCTGATATGTGTTGAGAAGAGGCCTCATGTGGAGAATAGCACATGAACTTTTATGCTAAAAGATATAGAATTAGTTGGGGATGGTGACAGATACTGTGATACAGTCTGCAATATAATTGTTTGTTTTGCCTCCATATTCAAATATACTGAGGGGGAAGCAAGAAGTTAAACCAATGCAGCTCACCTTGATGCATGTGGTCAGGTTGCTTAATGATGATGTTGTTAAAGCGGCTGCCTCAAGAGACTCCTGGGGATTGAAGTAAAATGAAATGTGCCATTGCTGCTTGTGGCCACAGTGGTCATTGTTCAGTAAGTTCAGTTTCACTTTAATGCAACAGAAGTAACTTGAGAGACTCTTTGAATCGTCAACCCCTCAATCAGTCCGGGTCCCTCTAAAGAACTTCTCAAAACTTAAAATGTTCATTTCTAGAATTAAAAAGCAAATACACTACAGCTCACAAACTGATAATTCAATCAGAAACACTCGTCTTTTCGGCTTCTCACAAGATGCACCGATGTTAATGGCAGCCGCCTGCAGTCTTCTGTTTGGGTGTTGGCGAGAGCTGAATTAATTCATGTGAAAGCTGCTGGATATGACATAGAGCTTCAGCCATGACAGCAGTACCACTGACCCTTTTCACAGTACAGGGAAATATTTTTCAATGAAAATATAGGAAATAAGACGTAGAGGGTGAAAAGCCTGACATGCTTGTTTATTACGTCATTCTGCAGTAAATCGTTTATTCAAAAATAAAGCAGGCCTGCTGTCCATGTGACTGAGCTCTCAGTCAGCCCCCTTAAGACTCACTGCTACCGTTGTCCCACTTCGAAGCCCTTTATACTGTACACACTGACTTCTTTTACCAAAACACGAGTGAAGTTAAGTCTCGAACGTTGTTAGTTTGAATCCCTGGACAGCTGAGAAAAAAGTGGGGAGGAATACTACTCTCCTTTCCATACTGTACATAACTAATGCCAATGCACAGAGTAACACCTGTGTTGTGCTGGTTTTTCAAAGTCAAAGCATGACTCTTCCCAAAGTAATAAATGACATAACAATGGGACCAATAATAAATACAGCTCAATATGAATTCATGAATAAATGACATGGCACTCTCCATACTACAGCATCATGTGATTGATAAATATGAACAGCAATGTATGAACTTGCATAGTAAAAGGTTAAACACAAATCTTGTCTTCTGTGAGATCATATGTCTGATCCCCCACTCCATTTTGGGTATGGAGCATTGTTATGGAATGAGTCATTTAGCATGGTCTAGCCCCCGTCAACGTGGTTCTCATTACCCTCGCCATATCCTTAAGTGTGCCGGCATAACCCCCCCCCCGCTCCTCCCTTTTGGCAAAACACACACACACACACACACACAAACAGAGTGCTGCAGTGTGGATATTTATACCCAGGTCTGTGTTTCCCATTAGGACGGCTCTGCCTCTGTCTCTGCTCCACCACGCAGAGCTCAGTGGAGGAGATGGAACTCTGGGCTCAGTCACCTCCCAGCAGTCCCAGCTCTTGTTATGAAGCACTGCTGGGGGAAATCCTCAACGTGTGTGCAATAACAGGGATCTCAGTGTGGCGTGAAGGATAAAAGACTGTTGGCACTTCATTTTCCTCCTTCTGTAAGAATTTAGCTCTATGTATTGTACTATTGATGTAAAGGTAGAAAAAACTAAATGCCCACTGACAGCAGTTTGAGTGCTCGCCAGCAGGTGAAAGCAAACCCCAGATTCACTCTCGTTTTGGGATGGGCTTTGTCCACTTGTGTTTTGCCTCGCTATGTTTGCATTTTTCAGATACATTCTTAAAATCTGGCTCCTGGTCATTTTGTATGAGCCTATACATTGTTGTTTTATGGAAAATCCTACCTGTTCTGCCTTCAAAGGGTGTAAAATTCCGCCAAATAAGTACAGTAAAATATTAAAACCAACCAATCACATGTTACCTCTGGGTTTAGCTGTGGTTTCTGCCAGCTGGAAGCTTACAGTGGCAGTGGCTACCATACTGAGGAAAGTGAGCGTATGAAAAATGTTCACAACATAATTTCTACATCCAACAGTCATGCAACTTTTTGCTGAAAGATTTTGTGGGAAATTTAGGAAATCTCAAGCTGATTGAAAAGTGAATAAAGGCAAATGGAAAATGGTCGGTTACTTCACAGGGCTCTACCCTTCAGGACACCCCCTTTTACTGTGAATCTGTAAAGTCCTTATGGATCCCTTATAACAGGGGTATTCAATTAAAATTCCAAAAAGGTCCAGATTGCGAAAATCTCCTCGGGCAAAGGTCCGGAACATTACAATAATATCTAACTTGCGCTATTTAGTGCCATATATATATTTTTTTTTTTTTTCAAGAAGCCTCGTAGCAATAATGTCTCTGTGTCGTCTGTCAAATCAAATAAAGAAAGTACACATCAATAATATTTTAACAATTATTATTCCCAGTTTTCAAATTGAACTGGATGGATTATGAATAATACATAGAAATACATAAATAAATGTTCTTCTCATTTCAAGTAAAATAAGGACTGGAATAAAGAATAGCTGACATAACAGAAAGCTTTTCAAAAATGTGCATCTTAAAATAAAGTCATTTATTTTCGAAAAAATATTTTCACTGAATTGTCCTGCAGCTTTAAATTCAGTTCATTCAGGTGTGAAGAGATGTCAATAAAAAAATACCTCCATAACACCCCGTCACTCTCGGCTCATACCTCCCCAGCAACGAGGCACATCACCCGGTCACAATACCTCCAGAATGTCCCCCGGGTGAAATCCGGGACTTGGTTTTATGGTGCCGAGTGGTGGGCGCTCACCCGTTGGCGCCGGGACGCGAGGTCTCCAGCCGCCCCCGCCGTGAGGCACCCGATCGTCAGGTCTTCAGCCCTCGGAACAGGCCGCGGGTCAACAACTCGTGCATTCACATTTTGTGAATTAACTTCTAGAATCACGGTCTTCTTTCTCTTTCCTCGTCTCTCCCCCCTGTGCCACAGTGTATGAACATCTCACTCGAGTCAAGAAACTTGTCAAAATACCCATTTTTTTGATTGGCTGAGCTGCATCACGCGATGTGATTTACATCGCATTGGTCGGTGTGTTTCTTGCACCGCTGAACAAGTGCTGTGACGGCTGAACAAGATGCGCCGGTTAAAATAGAAACCCTCCGTACAAATATAAAATTGGTTTTCGTTCCAGGGCCACGGTCCGCCTTTTAGTGACCCCTGCCCTAAGATATAAGCGCCAGCTGATCAAACCAGTAAAACCACGTGGCTCTTCCGTTCGTCACAGTGACAGTTTTCCTCTCCCTCTGTAGCTCTTAAAGGCATAAAACTGTAGCTTTACTACTCAGGCCTTTTTTTCTCCTGGCAGCTCTTATCTGTAGCTCTTTAAGAGACAGTCAAGGTTGAAAACAGATGGCTTCCATTAGGGGATTTCATGCTCGCATAGTTTCATTCAGCACAGCCTCAGAAACAGAGAGATTGGATTTGATAGGTTTCCTCCTTTCAACTTTTTTTCTTCCTCTTGGGAGAAGTTAAGGTGCTGTGACACTCAGCATCGAACAACCGGAGGCTGAATGAAACCTGACTTTATCTCCGAACATAAATGTGGCTGATCGGCATCCTTGTTTGTTTTTAAGAGTATTTCTAAAACTTCTATCTTGAAGAACTAATGAAGTAAATGTAAAGAAAGAGAGACCCAATGCTCTTTGAGGCCGATTTATTTTTTCACTTTTTCAATAAGGAGTATCAGAAAGATGGATGTTTATGGTAGACTTGAATTTGCTGGGAATTAAGAGGTTTCATGAACCAATATTAGTTCAAGATAACTGCAGTGAGCCACACAATATAAGATCCCCTAAATCTCTTTCATAAAGAATCCACAGGACTTGATTTGAGCACTGGAGGCAGTAGGTTGAAGTGTTGTCTCAGAAATGGCTGAAGACAGAAGGGGCCATTGATGTAACATGCATGTAGACAAAATATGCAACACATCCTAAGAGTAGGTGGTTGCCAATGACTCCCAAAACGACATGTAATCTTTCTATTCAATATGTGTTGGTAAGTAAACATTCTTTTGGGGAATATTAGGCTGTGTTTATTTTTTTCCTTTTGGGGGGGTTTATCTTGCTGCTGCTCAGCCCCTCCATTACAAATCTCCCTGTAGAGTCCAAGCGCCAAAGACTCTGTCAAGACTTTATCATCACATATCTGTTAATAATAAACAATTATCTTTTCTTCGTCAAACTTGTCTCTCCTCATTGAACTGTTTTTGGCCAAAGATGCCGCACAGAGCTGTCATCTGTTCCACATGAAAGAGTTAGAGTGCAGAATTCTCCCTAAAACTACAAATTGTTTATTTTTGTTGCAAACAGTTGTGCAGGCTAACCATGTCCTGCAGGTTTGAGCATCTGTCCCCTTGTGTACCGTCTTAGGATGTGTCCTAAGACGGTACACAACTGCCTACGTGTGCCGAGGCAGTTGAATAAATGTCCCGTTTGATCCAAGCAGGGTCATATTTCACCTACAGAGAACACAAATAGCCTGCGACTGTGATAAGTGTCTTGGTTGTGAAGCTGTGCGGCAGCTTAAGAACATGACAGCATCGCCGTAATTGAAATTTTCATGAGGTTGCTGGTTTCATGTAGACGGCAGAGGAAAGCAACAGAGAGAGAGAGAGAGAGAGAGAGAGAGAGAGAGAGAGAGAGAGAGAGAGAGAGAGAGAGAGAGAGAGAGAGAGAGAGAGAGAGAGAGAGAGAGAGAGAGTAGATTGGGCAGATGTGGTGAGTGGAGATACGGTGGGAGCTGTGAAAAATCATGCCCCCCTCCTCCTCTCCCCACATCTCCCAACACACAGTGCCCCCTGTGATTGACACCGTGTTTGGAGCTGCTCCCTCTATGGCTCTCCAGAGAATAGCTTAACAGTGCGATCTTTGATAACGCTGTCACACACTATCACAAACCTTCATGATGATTTGTGCGAAATAATTGACAACAGCTCCTCAGGGTGAAATGGAGAGCCTCTCCCTGCTCCCACTGTGTGGTAGTCTCCACAGAAAGAAGGCCATGTGTAAATTCAGAGATTGAACAGACCTAATCTAAATTGTAATGCAAAATATGTGAACACATGCATGTGTTAGCGTTGTCGTTTGGACCAGGAAAGGGGATAAAACGGGAGCAAGTGAAAAGACAGTGATGTGACTGGTGCAGCACAGGCAGTGATATACGTGGGCGTACGAGTGAGAGACAGCCTAAGAAGTACATAAAACAACACATCAGTCATCCACAGGTGGAGACAGGCAGGTGGAGTTCACAGCGTGAGGCAGCGTAGTGCAAGCTCATTTGGCGAGACGCTACCACTGTGGAAGCCAAAGCTGCAGAGACACACCGCTGACCTCGAGGCAGTTTGGAATTCAACAATGAGGAGAAAATAGAAATCACTTTACACATTACTTTATTAGTAGTTGACAAAGAAATGGTAATTTTGCAGGTGAAGTATTCCTTTAGATAACCAATCCAATGTACTTGTGCTTTACTTGTATATTTCAACTTTTTACATCATTCCTGAGTGTTTGATGAGTTTTATCATTTAAGAGAAACAATAATCATATTCTGGGTTATTTAATAATGTCAGTCACAGTCACAATTTCAAAACGTACAGACGCAAATAATTCATAAATAAGACGATCGCATTCCGCCGGTAGAAATGGATCCTGAGCTTATAAACAGAACACAGGACACAGTTTGTTAACAGACTACAGAGAGAAACACTCTACAGTGATGATTACTGTGTCTTTATTAGTTATTAGTATTGTTAGTTACTGTTATAAAGTACAGTGATCATGTGAACAGATACAAACTTATCAAAAGTCTCTCCAGCTGTTAAAGCCGACTGACAGCTGATCCAGCTGTGATCAGCTGATCCGCCGTCATCAGAAACGGACGTCGCTTCACTGACGCTTCAGAGGAAAGGACGTCTCATGTGTCTTAAAACATATTTCCTCGTTCCTCTCTCCTTGCATGGTTTCCTCCATGCATCCCTGGTGGGAGGGACTAAGACGCAAGGAAAGGACCCAAGTGAGGGAAACGGGGATGCAATTAAGAGACTTGGGATGTACCCTTAGTTCATCACTGGAGAGGGGCTGTGAATATTCACTCTGTAGATATAATTCACAAAGACACAGTAATCATCACTGTACTTAATCATAACTAATAATACTAATAACTAATAAAGACACACAGTTATCATCACTGGCAGAGGAGAGGTGTGTTCTCTCTGTAGCCTGTTACCTCTATAACAAACTGTGCTGTTTATGAGTGCAGGAACGATTTCTACCGACGGAATGCATTTGTCTTATTTATGAATTATTTGCATGTATGTTTTGAAATTCTGATTGTGATATCATTATTAATTAACTCAGAATATGATTATGATTTCTCTTGAACAATGGAATTCATTTATTATGCTCCATGTTTCAGATTAAACTTAAATGATAAAACTCATCAAACCACTCAGGAATGATCCGCCTCACGTGACTGAATGAAATGATGATGTAAAAAGTGTTTAATCTCTACAGCTCTCACTGACTTTTATTGTACCCATAAAAGTTATTGAGGGAAATATCAGATCATGAAAAGACTAATCTTTTTAACAAACGAAGAAAGTTGTCTGTAGTCCTTTTGCTGTTCAGACCTACAATGAACATATATTTAAATCAGAAAACTAATCAAATATAAACTAGAGTTTAATCTGTGATCTGTCTTCACTCTGGTATGAAATTCCAGTGATATTTAGAAAAATCTGATCAGTCTGATCAGCTGCAACGTCCAATCACATAACTGATGAACAAAGAGGGGGCGTGTCATTAAAACACTTTGTGGAAGTCTGTACTCATGCGTCCTCACTCATGGCTCCTCGGAGAGCTAAATAAGAGCTTTGGGACGGCCGTCAATATGGCGGCACAGAACAACTTCCGGTTCAAGCGAGGATCGAGGAAATGACAAATAAGAGACTTGGGATGTACCGCGTGACTTCAGACGGCCACTCCGTAGGTCTGATAAGGCCGCTGGACACGCTGCTCACTAATCACTCAGCTGCTTCCTCCGTAATAATGCAGACTTTAACTGAACAAGATCTGCCAGTAAAGACAACAAGGTCAGCAACACCTGTTATTAGTTGTCCATGTTGAATTAACCTGGGCCCCGTTCCACGTACATGGCTAACTGAGTTAGCCGGATCATTTTCAGGATAAGATGACGTAGATCAGGCTTTTCGGTTCCACGAAGCAAGTTTGGCAAAATCACCATGGCAACACATCCATAAGCTTGAAGCTGCTCCAGCGCAGGCAAAGTAAAGGTAGCTGGATAAGCTGCCACTCCTCTGGAAAAAATGGCAGCTCCTGTCATATACGATAGTCTAATGCGCTTGCGCATATACTGGGGGTTATACGGGAGTTCCGGAAATGCATGTAAAGTGAGACACACGGTGATCCATTAAAACCAGCTGAGCAAACTAAGACGCCTCTATTGCATTACAGTATTTCTCAATTGCTAAAACACTAAAACCCATTGGCTGAACAAAGTTCTCAGTTGCCTGAACTCATTTAGCTAATTGTGCAGTCTGTTGTCAATACCTTAAACTGTGTCACATGGTGAAACACAATTTGCAGATCTCACTTCGACTTTTCAGCAAAACTCTAAACACATTCTCAGTCTCAAAACACATTCTGCACTCTAATGCACATGTCATCCATACTGGTAAACACAAGTGGCAACAATCAAATAGAAATAGAGAACACATGTCATTGATTAAACACAATCACTCAAAATGGATTTCACTTGTATCAAATGATGTGACACAACCAATATAAGCCAGTTCAGAGAGCAAACAGGTGGTTGAAGGTGATGTCGACGAAGTGCTCTGGCCTGACTCAGCCCAAAGACAAGAGGAAGCACATTGATGACATGTTGACTCCTTTGATTTTTGTCCCTTTTACTGTAGTATTGTATGCTGTAGTAGGCCTACAGTCCATTGTAGGCTGTATACTGTACAATAAACAAATTGTATGGCCTTGAACATCGTGCTTTCTATTTGTTACAGTAACAGTACTGACTGCTCAATAGATTTTGACTGGTTGCAGGTTCATGCAACCAGTCGAAAAACGAAAATGTTTTCGTTCATATGAAATTTGTTTTGAGATTAAAAATCGACTTCTCCCTGAGAACTATATGTTTTGAACAATGTGCTTTCTATTTATTGGTGTATTGTTTACTGACTGCTTGATAGTGTATATTATTTTGATCACTTTGTTTGTGATTTGAGAGCAGTGTTTGATTTTGAGCACAGGTAAAACTGTTTTGAGGCGAAAGTTTCATTTTGCAAGAGGATTCAGAGGTTTTGTAAATAGTGCTTGAAGATGAGGTTTTGTGTTTACAGTTTTGAGAGAATGGGTGACCGTTTCAAGAAATGTGTCTTAGCAATTGAGAAAAACTGTAATGTACAGCTCCCTTCCTCAGAGATTCCATTGATGAAGGAGGATATTAGTTCGATTTGCATTTTATAGGGAGAGAGTTCTTCCACATCGCCAAGATCCGTTATCACATCATGATGACTTCCAATAGAGTGGTCTCACCGACGTCACGATCTCCTTAGTTACGAGGTCTGTCCGCCATGTTGGAGTACATACAGATCCTACATGGCGGCGAGTAAACAAGGAAGTGCGGCGAAAATACCATGCTTTGAATCACTGGATAGTGCATCAAAGGTTCGCTACCTGGCCAAATTGAAGGTTATTGGTAACTTGGATCCCTATACGATGAGTGCAGATGGTTTCAGTGCCGATCCTACTTATCTTCCATCGGTAAACTACGCCAACATCTACACGTATCTCGTGAACACCCCCAGTCCTTACACAAGTAGAATATGGGATGTGTGGTTCTATAAAATGGTATAGAATTTGCAGGGTTGAGAAGTCCGGCAGTCCAGTATAATATCTCACTTTTTCATCATTATTTTCGAAAAATTCTGAATCAAACATGGATCGTTCATCGGAAAGTTCCTTTTTCAAATTCAGATTTCCCGAGAGTCGGCGCTGCATCTCAGCTTGCATTGCTGCAATCGTGGCCCCACCGAGGTCTGTCTGGTTGTCTTGGTTATTCTTATCCTCGTCCTCATCCTCTGCTGCTGGTGGGCTGTCATATGCATGATCCGACGTTAAACTCATATCAAGCAATGCTGAGGCTGCATCTCTGTGTTTCGCCTGTTGTACACGCTCGACGGTCTCTGGTACCGACTGCTGTCACGGGCCGATGAAGCTTCGGTAACCTTCTCATGTCCAAGTTTAATTTATATTTCCTTTATTAAATACTGTTCACAAACGAATTTGTAAATAAAATCACTGACCACTTATAAAGTGATCCGCACATACTCTAGTGCAGCGGTTCCCAAACTTTTTAGGCCGCGCACCCCCTTCTACATCCCGACCGGGTTCGCGCACCGCCCCCCCCCCCCCTTAATAAAGAAAAAGAAAAAGAAGCAACAGAGCCTTATAAGCCTTCATAGCCGCATAAGAATCGGACCAATGAGAGAACAGTTTGCTCGCGCGTGGCATTTGTTTACAAGATTTAGTCCGCTGTTAAATGTTGCAGTGTGAACACAAACCGAACAAAGGAGCAACTGCAACAAAGCAAACGAACTGAAGGTGTGAAAACGCCCTGAAACACTGCAACAAAGTTTCAATCACTTTCAGTGACACAAGGCGTCACTTTTAAAGAGCAATACGGATGCGAGCACACACGCACAGGCTCAGAGGCAGATTATCACATTTAATTTACAATTAATGAGCGACTAATGTAGCCAGGATTTCTTCGGACAAAGCATCGATGCGGCGCGACACAGTGTTGTTGGACACCGGGATCATGCACAACTTTTTTGCTTCTTTCTCCCCAATCATACATTCCACCATCTCTCTGGCAGCTGGCAAGCACACGTCTTCGGCGATTGTGTGCGGTAGCCCCTTTCTCGCTATTCTGTAACCAGATATGAAGCCCGTAGTGCGTCATTTATAGACCCAACACATGAATGAGACTCCAGTTGTTTTTGGCTGTTTTGTAACTCCTCCAATTTCGATATAAACAATGTAAGGGGCTTTTGACTTGCACTGGCATGCTTGGTGTTCAGCTGGCAACGTAAATAAGAGCTTCAGACTGTTAGCCAGAACCTCGCTGCACACCACGCACTGTGGCTTTGGGGAATCTGCGTTGCCAATCCAAGTGAAGCCCAGACACACATACTTTTCATCATATTTCCTCTTTTTTTCCCAGTCTGCGCCGTCTCATCTTCCTCTGACTCTGGCTCGATTTCTTCTCCCCCCAACGCACCTCTCCGTTCCCCTCGCCTCCGATTCCTCTCTCTCTCTCTGTCCCTCTCCTCTTTTACGACTGATAGCTTCAGATGTCCCACCTGACAGTTTTTAAATTAAAATTACATTTTTTTTTATATTTAATATTATTACACCATCAGACCGCCATTACACTTTTCCTCTCGCGCACCCCCTAGAGGCAGCTCACCCCTGGGGGTGCGCGCACCCCACTTTGGGAACCGCTGCTCTAGTGTACGCCAAATTCCATTCCTTTATATCTCGAGAGATGCGTGACAGCCATTTCTGGCGACGTCGCTTGGATAGCTCCTTCGTGTCATTTCCTTGATGTGTAATGACCGCTGGCAAACGAAAGAATGATTTCTTGTCTATCAGCTCTGCTGCCACAACCAAAGACAGCACAAAAGTTCACCACCGATAGGTTACGCGACTCAGCCGTGCATGCCAGTGGCTTTGTGTGTACTCCAACATGGCCGACAGCTAAACTGTGACGTCACACGAGATCAGTCTATATGAGCGCTATCGATTCTGCTGACAAGGAATCATTTATTTACAGACCTTCTCGAGCCGTACATTGAACACCACACGCTGCAGCTGAGCATCGACTGTCTCACAGACTGGATGCAGCCTTGCGCTGTTCTGCGAGTGGTACATTGTTGTACAGTGTCTGCGATGCGGAGAACATCGGGAAAACCGATGCTGTTTTGTTTTGGAAACCGACGAGAAGCACATGGCTGCAGTGAGAGGGGCGGCTTCTCTCTGTGTTCAAAAGTTCTGGCCCTAACAACATGGCCTCAGGCTTTGACAAAAAATAACATGGAAATAAATATCGGTTATTTTAATAATTTTATGTTTTGCACAGTGGACAATCTTTCAAAGGAAACAGCTCTTATCTTGAAGTTTGAGGTGATACTGTGTCAATGAAAATAAAAAATGTTTTAATATTTTGTCAACTAAAACGACGGCGCTGTCAAGCGCCTTTCCCTGCAGGTGGCTGATCATGATTTGCAGACCTCCGCCCTCGGTAAACTATCAATGGATAAATCCAAAAAAAGAAAAGTCACGGAGGAAAATAAGAGTTTAATTCTGCGTGGACGTATTCATTAGCTTTCACTGTCAACGATGCTGACTTACCTGTATGCTTGATATGTGCCGAGAACTTTGCAAATACACTTTCATAACAAGCACACAGCATTTGCTGAAAAGTATCACGCGGTAGATGAGCGAAAAAGAGGTAGATGAGCGAAAAATACCAATTTTCAATATGAAAATTGGTCCATACATGTAAAATATAGAGAAAAAAAAAACAGTCCGGGCAAAATCATCATGCAAGTCATTTTACGCAATTATACACAGTTATACACAAACTAATTCAACACACTAGAAGATTTATCACAATATCAGGATTTTTGTCCAAAAAATCCGCCAGCTATGCACCCGAAATTCATCTTTCATCACAAATCCGGCTTCGACCAAGGCGGAAGGATACATCATTTCGCATGATATATATATAGTTAATATGCAGTTATATAGTATATCAAATTAGAATAGAGCAGTGCAAAATCTGGTTCTGAAAATCAGAATTTTGCTTGAAATTCTGTACCTCATTTTATGCTGGCCTGCTAAGTAAAATGAGTTTGGACAGACCACAAACCTGTTGTGCTCTGACTGTGGAGTGATTTTTGGGTTTATTAAGCATTATTTAAAAATAAATGTTCAATAAAAGTGCTTTTTTTCAGGTGAAACAGAAACTTTTCAATTTGAGCTGTGTGCCATCTTCATTCACTATTAACCAGTAACATATACACAATATTTACACATGTGAACAAGTCTCTCACAAGTTTTACATGTATTATACCATCAAAATGATTAAAATAGACCTTGTAGTTCCAGATCTACAGTCTAAAAGGTATGGGTATGCTATTTTCGAGCACAGGCCTAAAAATAGGGCTCGGGCTATAAAGGTTGTGATTCATGTATTTGTAATGATTTATCGTCATAGGTACCCTGAAGGCCTGTTCTGTTTAGCTGTAGTTATATGTGCTCATGTGTACGTCAATGTTTTTAATCTGAGAGAGTAATGTCTTTTTTTCAGTACGAAAAGCAACAGGAGCCAGAAAACTGCTCTTGCCTGACTCCACATTTAGCTGCCCCAGAAGCATGACATATGTAAAACAATATACTCTACGTTCATAACCAGATCATACAGTGGAAGCAGCTACTGAGCAGAGCCCCTGACCCAGCCACAGCTCCAGGTCCTGATATTATGAAGGATACAATCTGCATTACAACTCTCCCTCCAGTGTTCTCCATCTTCTCTCTCCTATCAAAGAAACTCACAAGAAGACTGCTGGTTAACCTGTAAAATATATACTGAGGACTCACCTTGCAAAACACACTGACTCTTCAGTAGTACTGTGTCTAAAATGTGTACCAGAAGTGGGCCAGTCTTCACAGTCGTCATATTCATACGACGGTCCATGTCAAAGGGATGGATGTGAAGGCTGGCTAACCGATGGAAGGGGAAGCAGCATGGTGCCTGCAGCAGGCAGCTGACCCATGAACGTGGCTGCCACAGGTCAAGGTCAAGAGCCTTTATACGGGCTGCAGCTATTACAGAAAGTCACGGAGGGTTTAAGCTGCATTTCAGTGATGCAGGAAATGAGTGTTGAAGTCTCAGCCCACTGAACAGGTAACCTAAGAGAAGCTAAAATTGCGTATTTTTACACTGTTTTCAAATAGAATCCGCTTGTTTGCTTTCTCATTTCCAGAGTAGGATGACAAGATTAATATTAATTTATCTCTGTACATTCAATGCAAAGATACTGAAGCACTGATTGTGTTTGATCTAAATACTGGGAACATGGGCTGACGACCGTGATATCAAAAAATAATAATAACATGGATATCACGTTAATAATGTACATATGATATTGTGTGAATAATCCTGCACCTCTTAAATCATACAGTTATGGTTACTGACTCTCTATCCAAATACCAGCGTTTGTATTTTAAATTAAATTAATTTGCCAAAATGCAGAATAAACAAAGTTTGGTGAGCTGAGGACAGCATCAGGAGTTATCTCTGTTCCCCAGCTCAATATATTCGGAATATGACACAGTAAGGAGACCTTTCAAAGGTGTTTTTGTTCTCAGCAATGTTTTTTGTTCCCTTAGGTCAAATGTTCAATGTATGTGTCCCTGGGTTGTTCATGTTGCGATCAGCCACAGCTTACAGACGACTCAAATGAGTCGTCTGTAAGCTGTGGCTGATCAAATTGTGTTCTTGATGTCAGACGTTGATGTCGCCACAGATTTTCACCATCCAGCCTGCTTTGTAAACATCCACCTCCCTCAGCCCAGGGACCTGGTAACATCCAGGTTGTTTAGTGTACTAGTTGTTAATTGAATTAATACCACTCTATTCATGGTATATACTGTGCATTTCTATTTTTTATTAATCTATTCCTTCAAATTCAGTATCTGCTCTGCTATTTTATTGTACTGTAGATATTGTGCATTCCATACGTTATATTTTACTCTGTAAATTGCTGCTGCTCCAAACTAATTTCCCCCTGGGGATGAATACAGTTTATATCTCTCTATCTATCATAGGGGTGGTCTCCACAAAATCCAGTCCTCCGTCTGCACAAAGTTAAGTCAAAGGTAATTTGAGCGTTCAGCAGTTACGATTAGTCAAATCAACTTGGGATCATAGGATTCATTCTGTCGAGGACAGGATTTCGTATTTGTGCTGCTTTCCCTCCTTTTGAGCTGAAAAGCATAATAGCATTGAAAATGCTAAAGTGAAAGTTAAAGCTTCACAACAGCTTCAGAAGAATGCACAGAATGAGGACTGGTGGTTTGTCTGCTATCACTTGAGATGTAAGAAGGATCTCATCAAAGCCAGTACGGACAGGAAGAGGACCTTTCAGAGCACAATGGCATGTGAGTATTGTGTTACGATAGACTTATTATAATAATAATAATAATTCTGAACCAGCAGATCTCTGTTCATATACCAATTTAAGGGAAAAAATACATTTTACAACAGCTTGACAGTTGCAATGGTGAGATGTTTTTTTATTCTCATAAAGCAATCAATGTGTGTATGTACGACTTTTCTTTTATAAATATAAAGGTTCTCTTCATAGCAAACGCAAAAGGAAATGACTTCAAAGCTGCGACTATTGTAGAGCTGTCAGCACAATGAAAGGATTATTATGAACCGGAAGCGCGGTGTGGAAGAGCGTTTGACGAGAACACAAGTCCTGATGTGTGCGTGAGGCGAGCTGCACTGCCAGCAGCCGCTCAGCGCCTCCTCACAAGGCCTCCTTTCTCCTGCAGGGGTTACATGCCAGCTGCTCTCAATCCCACCACCATCACATTACTCTGCAGGAGCTCCCCAGGTCGCCTCTCAACAACAATAATATTCAAGCTCCGGGTTCCAAAAAGTTTAAACATTGTTTTTTTTTAAACGTGCCCGTACAAGTGAATCAAAAATAGGCTTTGTTACAAACATTTATGATATGTGCATGATCAATCAACCTCTATCAACTGCAGATACAAGCGTGTGTATAGTGCCGTGTTGAGGTTTGGACACCCTTTATTCTACAGGGTTTATTCTATAAATGTTGCAGTCATTATAAAAGATAGTTTTCAAACTTATATCCCTTGTGCCATCAGGCTTTTAAAGAAATATAACAGAATATAACACATGCGGGTGCATTCACTGTTCAGTATCTGACATCACCTCAACTCAGACTCTTGCGTTCTCTTAACAAAGGTATCTGATCCTTAATACTCTTTAAAACCAGGACGACCTCGACACCGAAACCGTCTATACGCCTCACATTCCCATGCTACGCCCTGAAACGCATTCAAATCCTGCTGAACTTTGCTTTTGCTGGCATTAAAAGTCAAAATGACAACAGCTCTGAATCGTGTTAAAATAACTGCAGGTAAACATGGAGATCTGAGCAGTGAAAGATGTGAAGGTTGGAGCAGATATTTCTCACTGACACCTTTTATCTCACACGAACAATCTGGCTATTTTCATTATGAATTAGTATGAGAATTATTTGAACAATTAACCACTTTTTTTAAATGTCAGAAAACAGACAAAATGACTGAAGTTATTCGTCAACAATCAATAGTTTGTGGTTCATTTTCTTTCAAACATCTTATGGAGGAAAAAATAAATCAGATGTTCTTATTGCTTTTGTGTAATAGAGAAGGGGAGATTATTGGGTAGCTAAATAAACAGTGGTGGTAATAAACAAGTCCAAAGGGTGTCCAATGATCTGAGATGGCCCTGTGTGCAGACACCATGGTTCACAGTGTGCTTTAACACACACTTGATTGTGTCTGCCTGCCGTGTGTTTGAGCAACTCACATTCCCTCTGCAGGCGGGTTGTTTCATTCCAAGTTCACTGAACACAAGTGCATACTCATGCTGCTCTGAATCACTGTTAGAAAGCAACACACCGGTATTTCAGCATGTTTCAGACCCTTGTAGTTCATATACTCATTTAACACCAAAACCGCTTCATATGTTTGTATGTGTTTTCCTTCCCACCAGCTGAATTCATCAGTCAACTCTTATCTGCTTTCATTAAGGTCAGAGGTGTGGAATTGTTCTCATATTGTGCCGGGAATCAATTGTTTTGGTGTGAGTTGCTGAGTGTTGGAGATATTGACCATTTTATATTGGCAACATCTCTACAGCTGATAAAATGTTTCGGGGAGAACTGTCCCTTTAAGCAGTCATGTTGGTAACTATGCAGAATTACCCAATTTTAAAGTGTCTGTAACAACATTTACCAACTGCAGCTCAACAAAAAGAAAGACAGAATTAAAAGTATTGCCTGAGAGGAGCTCCTATTGTAAAAATACACAAGTCAAAAAACACCGGCGTGGTCCTTTAACCTAGCATAACAACGTGTGCTTTATTTGGAAAGGAATGATAGAACTGTCGGGAGCCCGAGCTCCAGACCACAAGCATCTGTCACAACCACTCACATGTTCAACCTGCACACCAATTCTCGTCCCGTACTGCTGACATTTCCCTTCAGAACGACGACACAAACTACAGCGGGTTAATGGGGATAACGGGGAGCCACGAGGAAGCACTTGGGTTTCACGGGACTCTGCTCAGAATAGAGCCGGCGCTCACAGGCAGTCCACTGAACACAAGCTCCATGTGAAATACTCCCAGCGGAGTCCACAGTAAGTCAGGTCATGAGACCGCGGCATCATTGATGGTCAGCTGGCTCTTTGTCAGTACAATTCCATTATGTCCAAAGTATGAAAAAAGGTGTTTTTACAAAAAAAAAAGGTTTAAAAAAATCTTTAAATAGAAATATATACTTACAAAAATCTCACAAATGTATATGTACATTAAAAAACATACCAAGTATATTCTGTAAGTCTGAGAAAAATCACAAGAAAATAATGAAGTGGATTATCATTCAATTTGTCACCAAGCAGTCTGCGTGAGGGACGGGGTCAGACCACATCACACTGTGGTCTCGCCCTGTTTAGTGTTGGCCAGTCTCGTGTAAAACCTCCGCCACGAGTTCAGGGTCTTCCCAGACCAGATCCAGAAGCCGGAGGTGATGCCCACGATCAGCGTCATGAGATACTTTATCATGAAGACGGTGAAGTCGGGACTCATGTTGGGGTGGCTCTGGACGGGGCACGGCACGGCGTACGTCTTGCACGTCTGGCCGATCCACGTCCTCTCCCACTGCTCCCGGAAGGCCTGCTCGTAGAAGTAGCAGGCGATGACGATGGTGGCCGGCACGGTGTACAGCACGCTGAAGATCCCGATCCGCACCATCAGCTTCTCCAGCTTCTCCGTCTTGGTGCCGTCGTGCTTCATGATGGTGCGGATGCGAAACAGGGACACGAAGCCAGCGAGGAGGAAGGAGGTTCCGATGAATAGGTAGACGAACAGCGGCGCCAGGACGAAGCCCCGCAGCGCATCCACGCTGTTGATGCCCACGAAGCAAACCCCGCTCAGCACGTCTCCGTCCACCTGCCCCACGGCCAGGATGGTGATGGTCTTAATGGCGGGCACGGCCCAGGCCGCCAGGTGGAAGTACTGAGAGTTAGCCTCGATGGCCTCGTGGCCCCACTTCATCCCCGCCGCCAGGAACCAGGTGAGAGCCAGTATAACCCACCAGATGGAGCTGGCCATGCTGAAGAAGTACAGCATCATGAAGAGGATGGTGCAGCCCTCCTTCTTAGTGCCTTGCACCACAGTCCTCATGTCGTTGTCGAACCTGTCGTTACAAACCACCTTGTCCTCCAGCAGAAAGCCAGCGATGTAGGCGATGGACACCATGGTGTAGCAGCCAGAGAGGAAGACGATAGGCCGCTCTGGATAGCTGAAGCGCTTCATGTCCACCAGGTAGGTCAGCACGGTGAATAACGTGGAAGCACAGCACAACACCGACCAGATGCCGATCCATATCCGCGCGAATTTCAGCTCCTCTTCGCTGAAGTACATCATCCCGTGAGATCTCTGGGGCTCGCAGGGAGCACCGCAGTTCTCCAGCCCGACGAAGCGATAGTTCAGGTAGGGGGGGACCCGGAGCGAGGGCGGGCACCGGAACTGACCGTTTGTGTGGTCGGTGCGCACAGTGGGGTCTTGGCCGGGACCGTCTGGCTCCGCCCGGTCCGACATGTTTTGCCCGACGCACAGCTCCCCGGCGCCGTGAACCGGGAAGGTCTCGCACGCGAGGCTGTCGGGCCACTGGAAACCAAACTTGTTCATGAGCGCCTCGCAGCCCTGCCGCGCGCGCTCGCACAGAGAGCGGCACGGGGGCAGCGCCTGCTCCAGCACCGTGCACACGGGTGCGTACATGGAGCAGAGGAAGAACTTTAGATCCGGGGAGCACTGCACTTTGACCAGCGGGTAGAACTGGTGGACCTCGAGCCCCGCGTCATCCTGGTTGGTGTGACCGAGCAGGTTCGGCATTATGGTCTCGTTGTACGCGATGTCCGTGCACAGCGGAATGGAAATGGCCTGGCAGAACCCGTGCTCCGGTATGGACATGCCTCGGTCCCCGCCGCCGTACTGCCCGTTAACGTTTAGAAACAGAATGGAGAACAGTGAAGTCAAACCCGCGCGGAGGAGTCTGTAGTGCACCATGGTGGAGACAGTGTCCGCAGTAGCCTACTTTCTATTTGTTACTTCACTAACTCACGTTACCTCACCGAGCAGCAGCCTACTTCCTTGAAGGCTCTTTGTTGGCGTTTATTTGCAGGCTAAAAGCAGCTTATTCCAGCCGAATTCCACAGTTCCTTTCGGCTTCCCTCCGCGCCGAGTTGATACAAGAATGTGAATACAAAAACCCCCAACATGTAATGACAACCTCGGCTCCTCCGGTTGAAATCCACAAAAAAAACGAGCCGTACTCCCGCAGCAACGGGTCCGCTCCAGTCTTCGGTCTGCCCGACACGGTGTCAGTCTCCGTTCAAACCTGTTCTTCTCGCTCTCTCTCTCTCTCTCTCTCTCTCTCTCTCTCTCTCTCTCTCTGTCGTTCTCAGGAAATCAAGTTAGGCACCGCTCAGAAGCACTTCCGGTCAAAACATTCTAAATAAAAGCCTCTAATGTCGCAAACTCAATAGTACTCAATATGTTTGAAAACTCAAATACTTGATGTCACATGCATATTTAATGAGATAAAGTTAATAGAAACATAGCATGGTTAAAATATATGTGGTGTGTGTAGAGTTGCGTTTGGGATATTAATAATGAGATGTTTATTTAAAATAGCATGACAAACTAAATTATTCTTAAAACAAAAATAATGAAATTGAAACAACAGAGATAAAAAATTGAATAGCTGATGAAAAAGCAATTCAGTTTTGTTGAGCATGCCTCTACTAAAATACATTGTAGGTACTACTGATAGCTGTCAAAAGTCAAAACAAAATAATTACATCGAATTAAATACATTTATTTGACGATTATCAGCTGTGTCACTTCACACTATTAGCAGGCTACAATGGGATTCATCCACATTTGCACTGAAGTACTTCCTGTTTATGTCAGTCTCACTTTTACTAGCTTTACTCTCTCTCTCTCTCTCTCTCTCTCTCTCTCTCTCTCTCTCTCTCTCTCTCTCTCTCTCTCTCTCTCTCTCTCTTTCAGTAGGACCTACCAGACGGAGGGGGTGGAGGGGGGGACTAGGGAGGGCCTGCATCTTCCCCCATGTTTGGTTGGATTGCAGAGGTTCATATCAGTTGAGCTCTGCACTGTTATTGGAATGAATGCTGATGTACAGGTCTGCTAAGCATCTTCAAGGATCATACCAGTGTGCGTTTGTGTCGTTCAGAGCCACTACTATGCTTTGAGATGGATAAATCAGTCGTAAAAAACTAATTTGGAACTGTAATTGGACCAAATTGAAATTTTAAATTATTGTAATCCTCACTTATTTCAGGATATACATATATATCATTAAGATGTCAGATATATTTAATAGTACATTCTGTAAAATGTAAAAGCTGCAATGTGTATGCGTATCATCTGTTGATTTGTTGGATCCGTATTTGATCTCAGCTTAATTCCTGTTCTGTTAAAAACAAGCTACAGGTTACAGCTATCCATGTGCTGCACTCCCATTTAGAATAGGACCCTCCTCCATATCAATGGATGGAGGAGGCTACCCATCCATAATTCACTGCTCTGCAATGATGCTGAATGGACAGAGGAGGGAGAAACCTATAGATCATTATAGAAGCCCAAAAAGTAAACTGGAGGGTATAAATATGGGGTCAGATCAGTCTCAATCATTGCAAATGCACACAGAAAGACTCACAAATGCACACAGAACGATTCACAAATACATTCCAATGCACACATGAATAAATGACGATTCATCTAAATGTAAAAATGTGTCACATAATGTCAAATAACGACAAATAACGGCTAAACTACCGCGGAATCCGCACCAAAACAGTGGCAGCTTGCAAAAGGAAGTGCCTCTACTAGCTGCCGCTGCCACGATTTGAGCTTGCAGAAATACATACAAATGCAGAAATATATTTGTGATTTTATTTTACATTTATATGAATCGTAATTTATTCATGTGTGCTTTGGAATATATTTGTGAATTGTTCTGTGCGCATTTGTGAATCTTTCTGTGTGCATTTGCAATTATTGAGACTGATCTGACCCCATATATAAAAGCTGAGAGTACCCATAGTTGTAATAGGACGGTTGAAACACAGCTAAATGCTGTTGAAATAGGAATAATACTCACATGTAATGCATGCAGCAGTGTCGATATAATCACCTGTCATCGATAATCAGCTCTCCTACAGAGTTCCCACTCGGCCATTTTATCTCTTATCTTCACATCACAAGTTAATTCATTCGTGGTCAAAAAAAAAGTTGCTTCCTTATGATTATCAAATAATATACTTTAAAAATAAGAAGTTGTTTCCTTGAGAAAATGCCTTTATATTGAGATCACAAGATATGTAACGGATCACTTCAAGATGATTGCCCTGAAGGCAAACTTCTCCCATGGTCACACAGCAACTGTTTCCAGGGGACACTAAACAATGATGCACATGGCCGAAATTAAGAGTTGGCCTTTTTCTTGTTATAAGCCTGCCAATTAAAATCTGACCAAACACAAACAATTAGTTGTGAAACAGGCTAATGTTATGTTAGCTGACTACAACGCAAGTTTTTACGACTGGTAGGTTTTTACTGACATGACTCATAAAGTGATTACTTTGCTAAATTACAAATAGTATTCATGCCGTCAAACTGCAACTTATTCAGACTAAAGCTGGGGTAGGCGACTTTGAAAGTCAGCAAGCCTTATAAAGTATCCAACCGAAAAATCCCAGCCTCTCCCAAAGCAACATTAGATGTTGTACTACAGCCACAAAGGCACAGCTTTACAGACACATCTGAAGCAGTAATACATTTTATTTCAGGTAAAACAACATTAAACATTTACAGAAGGACATTACATCTTCCATAATAACATTACATACAGGTCGTAACAAATAATGCAACAGCTATTCTACTGTATACTATAGTGTTTCACTCGGTGAAGTGACTGACAACACTTCTGTTTTCCAAACCACTTGTGAAAGAACACACTGTGTTTTCAGTGCAGCATACAAAAAAGAGAGATAGAATGTGAGAGAAGCTTTGTTGAAAAAAAGTTGCAAACACAGTCATTGTTGAGCACAGCGAGGATGCACGATGGATCCAACCTATATGTTTTTCCTTCCGATACCACTTTGATAAAGAATGCCAAAAATAGATGCCTTATATTTATATTCACCTTATATCTTTATTCATATATGATATCTCTTTGATGGCATTAAGAGGACCTTTCCAACCCTGTGTACGAACATAGTGGAAGCATCACTATTTCACTTCATAGAAGATGTGTCAACACCTTATTGATTTCCCCCGTTGACATTTCTGTTGAGATTATTTCTCATTTTCCTTGTCACAGTGCTAAATGTGCAATTCCACCAAGTATTTCCTTCACTGGACTTTATTGAAATCTATGAAGAACATTCAAGATTGAACAGAGTGCCTTCAGAAACTCTGCCCACACAGGACTCAAAAATATAAGTTTTTGTACTGACAACTAACTAACGAACTGTGGCTAACAAAGCTCCACAGAAGAGTGTTTCGGAGCAAACAAAGCGATGTGTGCCACGCCGAAAGTATGCACAAGGAGAAACATGCCAAAAAAGAATTATTCAGCTGCTAATACTGCCTGCAATCCCTTAAAGCCACATGAGGCTGGGCAATCTTCGCACAGCTCGATGGTATTAACCCTCTTCTGTCACGCCGCTTTACTGGCATTACCCACCCCGTCTCCTCCCCGATTGTTTCTGCCGCACAATCACAGCCTGAGGATGACACTGACAAGCCGCGAGATAACTTCAAGTCCAGCATTTCTGTGAGCTCTCCTCAATCTGTGGTAAAGGTTTGAAACAAGGGACGAAATTTACATTTCTAAGGACTGGTTTGCTTTGCATCAGGCAAATAAAGGTTACATATACTGTATATACAGTATAAGCACTCATATCTGTTTATCATTAAGGGCAAAGCAAGTGCATAAACGTAACCATACAGGCTGGAATGTAGGGCAAAAGGTTTTTCTTTAAAGTGCATTTTCAAAATGCTATTGGAGAGTCTAGCCAATGACCATTTATTTTGCCTCTGTGGTTGAAGAAGCTGGACTGGAACACAGTCATGGTAAAATGCCAAAGCACAAAAACTCCAATTACTCTCTACTTTAAAGATATTCAGATATTTTCACGTCTATCTTAACTAGATTTCTTTCGATACCGATGCTGGTATCAGATGCAGCCTAAAGTTTATGCATCAATCAGACATCACGTTGTCACATCATTTATCAGTTCCTTTACACTGTACAGGAACAACAACATGTGTCCCTCGCTACCCCAATCCGTACATCCTGCATGATTGGCAAGTGCAACTCTCAACAGAGATGAGAAGAAAGAAGTGTTCCATTCCTCGCTCCAGATAAATCGCTGCGCCCAAAATTAAGCCAGAACGAGCAAAACGTCCCCACCAGTAAAGCGGCAATGTGTTTTTAACGCACTGGTATCACATCGGTACTCAGTATCGGCCGATACACAAGTTCATGTATGGAAATAACTCGAGTGTCTACTGTCAAAGATAAGGGAACAGATCCACAGTCTATCTTCTGTGCAAAAATATATTCCAAAATTCAGCCAATATTAATATTCAGCAGTCTAAAGCCAAGTTTCCATCCAAATGTAACACAAATGCAACCGACTTTCCAGAAAATCCCCATAAGAAAATGCAAATTATATGCGTTTCCCTCCACTACTGTTATCCAAATATTATGGGTTGGGACTCATCGAGGTAAACTATTGGTTGAGCTAATTCCCCAATCTGGTGCTGTTAATGTCTGGCGCCAACATTCATCTCTTCAGTCGGAGCGGAAGCTTGATTGATGTTGAAGTCACCTGCCTCATGTTCCATCTGATTTATTCACGAAGTGTGTTTGTTTTTGTTCTATGCAACTCTTCCATCTCTGCGAAGCGTGGAAACCTTTTTTTGCTCAATTTGTACTTTCTCAGGTGTTTTTATGAGCAAATTGATAAAAAAAACAACACACAACATATTGTGTTTTTATGGTTAGAAAACCGTAAATTTACACCTGCAGCACCAGAGCCACCTGGTCGTATCATCCCAGCCACCTGACAAATGTTCGTCCAATATTGCTCATCAATGAAGCTCTGGTCCATGAGCTCTTTAGAAAAATATCGATTTGTAAATTTACACACAATTGCTTGGCCGGAGATACCCACTCAGACTGCCACTGAAGAATATTACCTCCAGCTGAACTTTGGAATGCATTTCGGTGCTGTAAAAATATCCTTCCTGGCTGGCATGGAATGGGGGAATGATTACATTTCATGAGTGATGTATTAACATAGACATGAAAAATTGCCATCTTTGAATGCGACAGACTGCAAAGCAAATACCAGCACGAGGGGGCATGGAGGGGCTGCAGGGTTATGCTGTATTGTGGCAGATAGGTGCAGGAAGGTTACCTTCGAAGGCAAGACATCTATATGATGAATGTGTGTGTGTGTGTGAGTGTGTGTGTGTGTGTGAGTGTGTGTGTATGTGTGTTTGATAGGTCGTGGAGCGACATGATAAGTATCAACAGTTTCCAATTCTCCATGACGCCACATTTGCGGCCTCATCTCTTCGGCTTATCAACAGTTCAGGGCCGATATTATTGTTTCAGTCAATTTCAAACTGATAGATAAAAAGGAAGCCATTGTATTGATAGTACTTCACAATTATCACCATACATCTAAGCTTGTAATATTCAGATATTTTCACACAAAACATCCAAGGAAAGAGTAAAAACATCTTTGCAGATGATACTACTTTATACATTTGACCTTCGTCATAAGAAGTTGCAAAACATTTCGAACGTGTAGGATGTTGAGGGGCACACATATCGGGGAAGTCTCGCCATAAGAGCATGTGTCGGTGGTGACACCACCTCCAGTACACACACTGCACATACACGACCACTCACTGAAAAGCACTCATCCCTACACTTTTTTGATTTGTAAGATACGAAAAGCTCTGGATCAATCTTAACATTTGACTCATGAGCTTAACAAAAAGTTGAAGTTGTTGCCATAGATCATCTGTTTTTAATAAAATATTGCAGATCTTTTGATGGTTATTAGGATTGTCGTGGGCTGGATCAAACAATAGGCCACTCAACCTATTGCCTTGGTGTTTTACCGTTTGTACATTAGCTCATTTGCATGGATGGAAGCCCCGATGCTCAGCTATTGCCCATGTTTAATATACTCACACACACAATAGCACTTACACGCCTCTCTATCAGACACGCACACACTTTATCCATTACGGTACGGCACACTGGTTGGTGCTGTCCCTGTTGTTTTATGTGTGCACCTTCAACATCTCCAGCAGAGATCATTTATGTTTGAAAGACTTTTCAGTTGCAACAGAAAACTCATCTCAGCCAGTTCTAGTTAATCATGGAGGTCCATTGGAAAAATGTAAAAGATATTTAATCATATCATTTTTTCACCACCAGGGTCATACTTTTGTAGTTTTGCCAGACATTAAATGTGATGTTTGCAAATTGAATTCAAACATTATTTGGAAGTGGTTTGATTCTGACTCCTATAGATTTGCTCAAATAGAATTTCAATGTCTTTTGAGACACTCGCAACGTGACATACGACGATTTCAAGTCCAGAGTGACAGAAGCAGTGAACAGAATCCATGCTGCTACAAGCAGAGCGCTATGGAGAACAGCATGGAGGACAATAACAGTCCATTGACCGAAATATATTGGCATGACTGCAGCGTGGAACATCGCAATGTATACCATTTTTCTATGGGAAAGTTCCACTGTTTGGCCACTATGTCTTATTAGCTTCATAACCCAACGCTCGTCCTGGGATAGATAGGTTTGTGATGTCTGCACACATGAATCTGATCTGATCACTTTTTTTCAGGTAAAGTATCTAAATCGCCCAACAGAAAGGCAAAGAACGAGAAATATCTGCCAAATAACAAGATGTTCTTTGTTTTCCAACTACTAACCTCTATTTACTACTTATTTACCTACTTGAGGCTTTAGTGTTTCAATCATATTCGTTGATGGTGGTAGTTACCTGAAAATGAGCACAATTAGTCAGCTAACAAGATACAAGATCAAACATTATCACAAATTATAAAAATGTAAAACAACATCAGGACCTCTAATATGGCAGCCAGAGGATGTGTTGCACCACCTGAAATCCCTCCATTATTATTATTAGGCTTCTATAAATTAGAGTTAAACCTGGTAAGAAAGTTGAAATGGAACTCTGAAGGATCATTCTTTTTTAACCGACTGCATTGTTTTTGATTCATAGCTTTACTTGTATGCATGTCTCCTCTTATGTGTTTGTTGTGTCTTGGCGTGAGAAGATGAAGCGATATTAAAATTGTCCATTATATAGTTTCTTGATGAGTATATCATACATACAAATATACATTCTTAAATAGGAGGTTAGTTACGAACACAAAACACATGTACCAATAGTAAAGTCCTTTTGTTTAACTGTGATAACAACATATGAGTTATTGGAACCTTATAAAAACGAAAAACAAATTTGATTTGCAAATGATAGCCTGAAATCTTAGGTACCGTTCATAATGCACACATGCATTCATATCTATACCCAGTGCTAAATCTCTTTCTCATGCACACGGCACACACGCACACACACACACCCACGCTCACACATATTGTGAAGGTAATAAATAAAGAGAACTGGGGCTCTTCCATTCGTCTGGATCCTCCATCTCTTGTCTTCATCTTTTTTCTTTTTTACAACAGCCACCTGAAACAGAAAAAGAGACAGAACACACAATCTGTAGAAACTGGCATTGTAGAAAAAAAACACCAAAGCAATCACATCCCACATTTCATGTTTTCTTGCAGATTGAAATCAACAGTAATGAGCATATGGGCTGTGATTCAATGAATACCAATAGACTTTAAAATGTAAAAACAAGCAGCGACGAATGCAGTCAATCGGCAAGAATCTTTCCAAAAACAAAATTAAATTGAAAAAGCTGTCTGCCCGCTTAGCTGTACAGCAGCGGCGAGGTACAGCAGTATGTGTACTGGTAGTTTCATTAGCAGATCGCTAACAGCCTGACAGTCCAAAACACGAAAAGTGAGAAAACTGTTTCCCCACAGTTTCTCTGGGTGCAGAGCAGCGACTGGGGATCGGCGATGCACTCAGCTTTGTTATCGCTGCCCCTGACGAGTCAGCAGGCAGTCAATGGCAGTATAAAACTGGTAATAAAAGGACGTATGAGTCACCACAACCACGAGAGGTCCTTGAGCATGCAGCCATAACTGGGCACCCAACATATTATGCTGTTTTCTGAGGCAGAATGCGAGATAGCTTGACTCTCCTGGCAGAGATACTACACTGCAATTTAAATGTATTGAGGAATATGCACCATGAACTGTGATGATGACTCACAGACGGACTCAATGGGTGAAAACAAGAACAGCGTTGCTGTCTGGTGCACTGGGAAAGCTTTGCGAGGTTGGTTGTCGAGCTTTGAGTTCAAGTCAGTCATTCTGGCTCGTTCGTCCTTTTGCTTAGGTTGAATAGTGTGAGCTCACCAGACTTCATGTACGAATAAGAATAATAAAGGTGTTATTTCTCCTGCCTTAACAGATGCACCAAAGCTAACAGGCGAGTGCGAAAGATCTGTACTCGTCTGCAGAGGTCTAATCAGTCCAACACAGTCTCCTGTGTGGGTTTACCATGGGTGTACGGGGCCTTTAGAATTAGTTCTAGGTCTAAACAAATCTTACATTTGTCATAAAAGCTGCATATCCAGAGCCCCTCAAATAAAAGCTGAAATTGACCAATGGAGCCATAAAGGTTTCATCGATATGTATTCATTTATATGTCACTTGTGAAAATGTCCAGCTCACATGTGACAAATAATACATGTGACATTTCCATAAGGGCTTTGAAAGGAATTTAAAAGTCGTCGATGACCTGCAGAAGCTGACTGTGGCTCAGTGGTTTAGAGTGTTTTAACCACAAGGTTGGATGTTCAATCCTCTTCCTCTATCGTTCGTATATCCAAATATCCTTGATTGAGACACTGAACCAAGGTACTTCATAACAGCCCACTGCATCCTAATGCTAAGAATGGGTTAAATGCAGCGGTTACATTTCATGTACCTTTGTGACGGATATGATAAAGTTAAGACTTCTTAAGGAACATTGTGTGGTCTGTAGTTGCGTTTCCTCCTGTTCTTCCTCGTTGCAAAATGACAGGATTAACTAAAGGTCAATAGCTTGTTGTGTGACAACATTTAAAAGCCACAGCTCATCTGTCAAAGTCAAGGTCACTGAGCACTGTACCTCTGTGTTAGGAGGTGCAGTGTCATCATCATTCTCATCAAATCCGGCAGCTTGGTCAGTGGCACAAAGCTTCAAAGCTTCAAACTATGAACCTCTACGTACCGCTCTAGCATCGCTTTTGGACATGTTAGTGTGTCAATTACACGTAGAGTGTCTTTTCAAAATAAACTTCTGTCTTCACAGGTCGTTAGGTTTAGTCAATAAAACAACTTAGTTAGGTTTAGGAACAGATGCGATTGATTCATTGGACCAATGAGTGTCAAACGAGACAAAATGTGACAAAATGTTAACGTTTACTTTTCATTTTGCACGGGACACGAAGTCTCCTGCTGGAGAGTCCTGAGTTTGTCTGATCCGTCCACCTCCAGTCCCACCCAAGGACTACCTTGCTCTTTATACTACGTCAGTTGCTGTGCACAGGGTGCCGCTGTTGTGTGCGTTGCATAAACGAACTAAACTTGCGTCACTGCCAGGCGCAGAAGAGCACTGACCAAGCTGTGTGATTTGACACGTCATATTAAGCCAACAAGGGATTCGTTGTTTTAAAGCGATCTGATGTACTAAGAACAGATGTAGACTTCCGCTCTCTTGGGATCAAAGAGCACCAAGTAGGTGTGCGTGTGTGTGTGTGTGTGTGTGTGTGTGTGTGTGTGTGTGTGTGTGTGTGTGTGTGTGTGTGTGTGTGTGTGTGAGTGTCAGGGGGTTCCACTTGGGAAGCAGATGGAGCTGGTGGGTGGGTTTTGTGTGGAGGATTTAGCAGGCGTGGCCAGCTGCTGGCTGTCCTTTAATAGAGATCCTCTCACCCTCCCCCCCAAAAATGAAATCGTTAAACGACTCTGCATTGGGATAGACACACACAACAATAGAAAGAGGACCAAATGGGAAAGGGGGAAACGCAAAGAAAACATAAAGACAAACAGGCAGCAACTATACTTATTTGCATTGTTGAAAACTGAAAGAGGCAGCAATCATTCTGGATGAAACCACTCTAAATATACCCTCCTCTACAGACTCTTCTTCAGTCTGCCTTTGAAGCTTTCCAATTATCACTCCTTAATCACAGACTAAATTCAGAAAAGACTTGTCTACCATTAATGGCACTAACACTACTCTTGCTGACTCTTAAAATATAAACAAAAATAAAATATTCAACATTTAACAAAAAAATCAAAAATCAAACTGGGCTTAAACTAGGATATCAGTCTTATTTTTCAGTCAACTTCTTGTCTGTCCTTGATTATGGACATATTCTGTACTGTCATGTTGTCCCATCAACACTTCAGCTGTTACAGTCTGCGTATCACAGTGAACTACGCTCCATCACCTACGACAAGCTGTTCTCTGCATCACACAGACCTCCTAACAGTCATCTCCTGTTCCTCAGTCCTGTCATTTATTGAGCTCTACTGCTGAACATCTCTTCTTACATTGAAATCAAATAACCACAGTTCACAATTCATTAACGACTTAACATTAGAGATCCCTCATGTAGCACTCATGTTGGCAGAACTGGTTTTAGGTACTATGCACCTTTTAAATGTAATTGAACTGGCATTAACATTTTATTTTGTCCAATACTTTTGTTTATGACCAAATACCTGAACTAATGACATTTCCATTAGCCTTAGTGCTGGACTTTGTATCAGTTAGCTAATGTTAGCATGCTAAGCTAAGGTGGTGAACCTGGTGAATATCTATACAGCTGTTTTTTTTAGTAGCCTCTTGATGCAGTGTATAGGCTATGTATAGGTATTTTATTGTGAAAGGTAAGAATGGAAGGAGTGAAGAGCTGCTGTTGGCAATGTGGAAGTAACAAAGTGTTTGCTGTTATTTCATTACCTTCATAAAGTATAGATGCAACGTAACCCACGGCTACACAAGCTGTTGTGGGTCAACTCTCTGTGTGAGTCGCATACACACCACTAAAAGAATGTGGCCATGTGCCACCACTGAATGTGGTCTGAGTGACCGGATCTCCATGCGTCCTCAGTGCATTCACAGTAGTGACAGTGGTAGTCAGACGAGAGAGAACGCAGTAAAGTTAAACTCTGGAGGCTGACCTGTGGATGTGACATTTCATGGTTCACATGAGCTCAAATCTGACTTTTGAAGCCAAACAGAACTGTTTCTCTGAACTGCAGATACCATAGCCCTAAATAACAGGCCAGAGTGGAAATCTGCTTCTTAAACTGGTCCAATCCCAAACCCGTGATCTCAGCCATCTCTACTTCAACTCCACTCACTTTTGCAGCTCTTCATCCTTCTCTTCCTCCATTTATATTCCCCTGCTGCTCATACCGTCTTCTATCATCATCAACCAGGCACTCTTCTCCCAAAAACACAACATTCCTCCCTGATTTCTCATCCATCGAAGTACTGTCACTATCAAAGAACAGCACACACACTTTGTGTTTACATGCACTTCAGTAACGTGGATATTGCCCACTTTCTGCTGAAACCTGATTCCTGAAAAATCAAGTCAACAACATGAAATAGTTTTAGCCATGTGCTTCATGACTCTGCTCTATTTCTCAGACTGGCTTGACTGAATCAGACTGACAGAGCCACGCCTCCTCACCCCATGACCCAGAGGCCCAGGGGTCACGACCACTGACCCCTCCCCCTGCAGGGAGGTCCCGTTATGTCTGATCTCAGCCAGTCTGGCCTCAAGTGTCGCCGACTGAACACCCTGAGCTGAGAAGGTGCTGACGGTTTAATAAGCTGCTTTATGATGCGTATGTATATATGTGTGTGTGTGTGCGTGTTTGAGAGGGTGAGGAGCCTGACTTGGTATTTGTTGGATAGGAGTGAATACATGCGAGTAAATAGAGGATTTAGAAGTTATTTACATGAAGATATTTTTCCATATTTTTTCATCCAGACTTCCCCACTGGAACTTGACTATACTTTCCAGTGATTTTAGGAGGAATGCAGTGTTGTGGCCAAGTCTGTGTTGAGCTGCCACATCTACAACCAACAAACACTCCTCTGTCCCTGCAGCGTCCTGATAATTCACAGAAACAGGGAGGAAGAGACTGAAAACGCTCCAGTTGAACATCTCAGTATCCACATGCACACACACACACAAAGGATTTTCCAGAGATTTTCAGTGTTTGTTTAGTAGAAACCTGTTAATACAGAGGCTACTTCGTTTATTTAACAAGGAAAGAACCCTGTTTGCTCTGGTTTCTAAAGTAATCCAGTCTGGATTAACTATTAAAACCAACATGGTGGGATACAGACGGGCCTGGGTCAAAACATCTGCAGCCTGCTGCTGTACTCAGCATTGTCGTTGTGTTGGTGGTGGGGAAATCCATACAGCCCATCGGTGGAGCAAAACAGCACCCAACAAGGACAAAAATGAGAGGAGAGGAAGATGGAGAAAATCTACCAATGAAGGTATTTAGTCCGTTTTAATCAAACTATGGTGCAATTCGTTTGGGTAGCTGTGAACACAGAAATGCCACTGTAGTGCGGACCAAAACAACCAATCCGAGGCCGCTTACGAGGTCAGAATGTTGCCAAACAAACCCAGATTCCGTTTGATTGCAGTGAGAACATAATCAAACATAATTGACACAAAGTCAATTGCAGGAAGTAAACACAAGTGGGAGAGGACTGACTGGGACTTCTGCAGAAGTCTGATGTTTGCTTGACATTTGGGCAGAGGTGAATATACACAATATGAGAAATGAAGTCCACAAAAAGAGTGACGCTTATACAGTCACTCTAGATAAACTTCAGGAGAAGGGATTCGTGCGCATTTGATCAGCGTCGAGTCAAAGTGAAAAAACTTGGACCCTGCTCCTTTGTTTACACCCCTCAGCAAATGTGTTTTCTTTATTTGATCTGCAATAACTAGTGCACTGTGAAACCAAACCAGGCTAAATAGAAAACAAATCAAAAGTATGAATTTCTCTCCGATTCAGACTAGACAAGTGGACTTCTCGAAAGCCCCCTCAGAGAATTAAAAGGACCAAACAAGGTCACAGTACAATGTTACCTTGTGTTGATCTTTTCACTGTAGCATAACCCTGAGCTAATCAGTGTCATCTGAATAATGGTGGAACACAGCACTGCGATGCATTATTGCACCATGTTTCATCAGAAACCAATCACAGGATTCTTGTTATCCTGAGATCACAACTTACTCACTAACGTATAGTATATTAATGGTTTTTTTTGTGGTCATGACCACATCCTTTCAAGTGTAAGTTGTGGTTACACTTGTCTTTACAATGCGACTTTGGTCATCTGATCATGCTAGGACGCATTTAATGTCAAGTCTGTACGCTCCGAGATCGGATCTTGCTCGCATTGGGATCCGATCAGCCAGACCACATCAAGGTGGCCTGGCTCGCATTGAGTTTGGATCTCAGCGAGGTGTTGACAGCATGTGGAGACAGTCCAAACCATTTATCAAACGTAGGTCTCCTTCATGCCCACCCTCTGGTTCCCCCTCAGGTCAACACTGTTATGCTGCATTCACACCGGTCGCGTTGATTTTTTGACGCGCGTCGAGATTACATACAAAGTCTATGCACAGACGCGATGAGAGTGGCGCGCCGCGATTTTGCGATAACGCGTTGGACGCGTTATTGCAGTGCGGTGGACGCGGTGGACGCCGCAAAATCGCCAACGCGCGATCATTTTTCAACTTCAGCGACATAATCGCGTGACGCTGAGGCGCGATAGCCTATCAGCGTTGAGTTGCTCCCCCTGTCATCACTGGCTTCCTGCCGTTGTTGAATCAGGAAATAAATCCTGTAGCCGTCTGTGTTCACCCAGAGCTCTACGATACCTCATATCAACAGAGACCGGACCAAACTATGTGTATACATGTGTGTGTAAACCATACGGTACAAACAATGAATAGACGCTGCCGTATTTACGTCTACGTGACGTTATTGAGTGCTGGTGGAGCTGCTACGATGTTAGCATAGCCTAGCACCGATCCATCAGAGCTCCATTGAGAAGACCAGTAACCTACAAATCGGCATCATTATGTTGTTATTTCGGAGTCCCTTTTTGTCGGTTTATTGCCGTTGAATCACAGCCAAATCAGTTTATGTTGTGTTCCTACAGCTGTAGTAAACAGCGACTGGTGGCTTGCTAGACACAGTGAATACAGCTCGATAAAATCCACGGAGCTCCTCTGAACAATATTATGAACCAGACATGACAGCGTTTGGCATTCCGATGTTTGAGGGACTTCCACAACACGTACAAAGCAGCAATTGTCCTTATTCCTTTCACGGTTGACAGCGGAAAGAAATGGCGGCCATGTGAACGGCTTCCAGGACGATAAACCACGCCCCCTCTCCGGCGCTACGAGATTTTGCGGCGTTTGGTGTGAACACGACCGGCGTTCATTCGATCCTCCTGTTCATTCGATTGCCATCGAATGAACAGGAGGATTTGTGATGAACCGGTGTGTTGGAGAAAAGCCGGTGCACCTTGGGGGCCTCCCGCTACGCGAGCAGCAGATTCCCCAGAGGCACTGCCCGTTGTCCTACGCTCTGCTGCTCTAGCTGGGGAAGTTGTTTTAGCTTCATGCTCATAGCGTACAGCCCTAACACGCCATCTCTGAATGGCACCGCAGAGGTAGTGGGCGCTTCCCTTCTGAACATGATTAAAATGAGGTACATGAATGATTCTGACTTGCTTTTTCCACAGCTGACTGCAATATTGTTTTTAAGATTGAAGATGTCAAAATATGTAAAGTAACTAAGGATGATTTTATTTCACCATCTTCATGGCCGGCACGGCAAGAACTTATCCAAGAGGACAGCAATGAAAGTATTCTGGTTTAGTTTCACAAACTGCTGTGTATTTGTGTACATGGCTACCCAGTAATGTGACTGTGAAATAAAAAGTGGTCCAGATCCAGTGGGTAGGAAAAGGAAAAATGAACGCTCAGCTCCACAGCCTGCATACTTGCCAGCTCTCTCTGCTCTAACGCAAATACTTTCTTCTGTGTTTTTCTTGCCCCAGTTGTCTGGGCCAGAGTAAATGAAAATGAGTCTTTAAAGAATGCATAGACACACACAGACACACACACACACACACACAGACACACACACACACACACACACACACACACACAGACACACACACACACAGACAGAAACACAGACACACACACACACACACACACAGACACACACAGACACACACACACTATGCTGTACCACAGACAGCCTCCACTATGCTGCACATTCATGTGTTTCCTATTAACCCATGTCCTGGCAGAAAAATCTTTCAGAATCAGCAGTTAATAGCTGGAATCACACTGCCCAAAAATGGCTGCATATACATAGAGGCCATGCACTCCAATATTCAAAACGATACACCCAACATACAAACACACCTGTAAAACTAACATACAAACACCTTCCTGCTCTCGTTTACAATCCACTGAGACCTAGCGTTTCTAGTGCAGACGCAAGTAATCACCCATTCCTGCATGCATTGAGGTCTTTGGGTTTACATGGCAGCTCATCTGCAATGACGTCTGCAATTTAAATTCTCACCAAGCAACGAAGCAACACATTACATTTACTCTCGTTACTGTAACATGGTCGTCTTTTTATGTACATTGGGACAAGATTTTGATATCTGAAGAATTTTGGTTTCCGTTTGTGTTGACCGGGCATTGGTTGAACACAGATAAACAGTCCGTCTCAGCACTCGCCAGTTATCGTCTGATGATGATTTAGCTTTGAATTGGTTTAAAATGAGCTTGTAAACAGGCTACTTGTGAAACAATCCGGTTGTACACATCGTCTCTCAACTCGAGTCTCGCATCTCAAGTTGCTAATCGAACTGTAAGCAATGAGCAACATATGGAACAGGAAGTCGTGGCCCCATATAAAAAGTTAAAGTTAGGATTTTATTGTCATATACATATACACATATACGAAATTTGACTTCTGCATTTAACCCATCGCTAGCTTATTGGGAGCTGTGGGCTGATGAGACGCGCCCGGGGTTCAGTGTCTTGCAGATATATGCTGGCTGCACCGGAGACCAAGAAATATTGTCCCTTTCCCCCAGAGGCTTATCTGTCGCTAGACTAACAGCCAAAACAGCAGCTGCAGCAGAGAAGAAGCTGCTGGTGGGAGGGCAGAGCTACAGAGAGATGACACTCTTGTTTTAAATCCTCTGTTTGCTCTGATTGGTTGATTGTTTCTACAATCGGCAGAAATAGCCGTGAATGAACTGACCTATGTAAACTGTGGAACTAATCCAAGAGGTCAGAAACCAGTCTTAGCTTTACTGTTGGCTGCTTTAAAACCCGTGTGGTGGTCCTATGAATTTTGTTTAGAACTGTCGCCATGGTCCCAGATCTCAGTGACAAACCAAAATCATCCTGATTCTAAAAGCTCAACTGTCATTGACAATCTGTAAAGACAGTCAAATGAATGTACGAACAAATGATGCATCGATTTTAATCAGTCTGTCAAGAAACAAACGTCTCACAGCAAAACCAGACCAACAACCTAACTTTTTTGGGAAAAATGATGAATACCTTTTTTCGATTTTTGAAGTGGTTGTTGGAACTGTGTGGGAGCAATGCACCAATGTACCAGAATAGAGTCATCAAGGCTACTTCCATGATCTCATCTAGTAGCATTGTTTAGAATAACAGCTGAATAGGATGCCAAAGCAACATTCAAATGTCAATCAAAAGACCAATGGCAAGATAGATCTCAACATATTTCTGAACATTCTGGACCATCTTTCTGTGGATAGGGTTCAAATGATATGGGACATCTGAAAGCCAAATTGGAATAGAAGCAATAATGTGTATTTTCTGCACAGATTCTTCCATAAAAGCCAAAGTATTCAGCTTTAACAGCATGGCAAGCAGAGTGCAGTTAAAGGTCAATCACCACCATTCCTCTGCTCAGCTTGTGTTCTGTTGTGTGGGGCTGTGGCGAGGACTAATGAGTGTATATCGAGGGTCAGAGAAACACCTTCATCCACAAACTTTCAAACACACCCACTTGCTGGGGATCGCCGGGTTCCCATTCCATAAATCCTTCTTCGCGGGTATGTTTTTCTTGTCTTGGCTTCCCCCTCACTGGGGTTTATGTAAGGTGATGGAAACACTAAGAGGAGGGTGGAGGACAGAGACGGGAGGAGGAGAGCACTTGAATGTTACTGGGAAAGGAAAGCAAAGAAGAAAAAGCTGGGGAGGTGCATTTGCCAAGTGAAATGTTGGGAGAGATTTAAACGAAAAGGATAAAGAGAAGAGAAGAACAGATAAAGTACTGAAGTTAGGAGGCGTGCGAGGCCGCTGCCTGGCATTTACAGTAAAGGTTTCACTGTTTATGTGACTGGCCATCTTGAAAATGACAAAAATCTTCCTTGATAGTGATGATAAACTGATGAGATTAATTATTGATGAAGTTATTTTTCAATCTCTTTCCTCTACCGACAAAAACACTTAAAAAACAACCAATACGTTGTAGCCTCCATTGTAGCCACCTTTATGCGTGCAGATTAACTGGCTAATTGTAACTCATGCTATGGATGCTATGTGAATATTTGATATTAACATATCAACACAATGTGGTTTAAAACAGAGTCATAAATATACAAGTCTTACATTGTTACCATGTTCGAGTAATTTAATAAATATTTGTTGAAGTCTCATATTATAAGCTGTGCCTGATTATGCCTTTGGAAGCCAATGAGGAAAGAAAAAAAGCAGTTTGGAAACTTGGCTTGATCACAAGTTCGGGTGTTTCATTTGAAGGCAGTTTGCCAAAGTCATGGTGAAAAGCTCTAGTAAATTCATCATCATTACCACAACAGCTCCAGTGGCTGTTTCGGGGTGTTTACAAGTAAAATCGGTGTGTGTGTTTCTCTACACGTCAGGTACATGTGCCAAGAAAAACAGTAACAAGACAAAAGTCTAAAGCCCTGCTAGCAGTCCCTGAAGGCTGCGATGTTCATCACATCCCACATGCTTAAAGTGTTGGACAGAATCAACCAGATACAAGATTACAGCTATACCATTTGTGTGGATAAATAAAAAATATTCAGAAAGTGGCACAACGAGAGGGTTTATTTGAATTAGGAGATTATGGTTTGAGAGCAATATTAGAAGAAAGCTCATTGGAGACCCAAATGAAAACGGTGCAAACTTGTTTTTACCTGTGCAAGTGGAAATGTTGGCCTGATGGTGGTGGTCACACAATAAGCAAAAACAATAGGATCCATCCTCTGTGGATGATGAATATCTACAGCTGATTTTATAGCAGTCTAAACATTCACACTTGAGATACATGGTCAGGTACCAACATTTCATGAATGTCCAAAATGTTGGGGGTAAATCTGTTCAAGTCATGTCATGGCACTGCCCATTCCATTTTAAATAGCACTCGTTCATAGCACATGAACAAGATTGTTTTGCCCAAACATGGCTCTCAACACGGCTACCGCTGAGCCGGCGGTTGGCAGCTACCGTTGAAGGCTAACTGTAGGAGCGGTCGGTCGATTAACGCGCATTCTCTCGTAGTGTCACTTCGAAACTTTCTTTTATTCGAGAACAGCATCAGAAGCATACATGGAAATTATCTTAAACAGAAAAGCCCGCTTTGTCTCCTAATGCGGTTTCGTAATGCGTAATGCTTAATGCTTAATGCTTAATGCGCTTGAAAATAGTTAGCCCTTCCGCTCTCTAGTCGAACGAACACCCCTGCACGTCCTCAGGTGAGGTCTACATAAAGAGCCAACGCCCCCTGACGTCATCATTGCGTCATAACCATTTCGGCAGCAACGTCCCAACCGGCTCAACAGCAAATCACAATCAGCATGGTCCGATGTACAATCAGTAGCATGACCATAATTTCCTTAAAAGTATAGAATGTACAGGTAAAACACAAATCAGAGTAATGGCTTCTACACTCCGGCCCCTAATTGACCGGTATAGGGCAATTCATACATTTATACATAGGAAGCCTATTCTTAAGAGTCCTTTGTGACAATATTCAAGACTATCACGTGTCCATGGAATTTCAACAATAAGCCAAAAAATGTAATCCATTTAGTTTCCGCGAGTCCATTTCGCAAAACAAGTTCATAAGATTTCGGCAAAAGGTTCAACGAGAAAAAAAAGTTCTTGAGAAAAGGATAAGAAAAAAGAGAGAAAAGGTTCAACTAAAGTCTCTTCAGGTGTCAAATACGAAAAAGGGCAAAGGGACTTGTCTCATCAGGTCATGTTCTGTAGAAGGCACAGCTTTGTGATGGGCCTTTCCAAGGTGCCATTTTGTGTCCTGATCTTGACTCGACGTACATGTCCTTTTTTGTCGGGGAAGATTTCCGTGATTCTGCCCATGGGCCAGGAGTTGCGTGGTGAGCTCTCATCCTTAACATCCTGTCCATCCTAGCAGCGAGGACTGCACTGGCAAGCTCCAGTCTTGGGATTGTCACCACCTTTAAAGGTGCAACTCTTGCCTTCCCGATCACAAACACCATGTGAGGTAGTCCGTTGTTACTGGTCAGCTTCAAATAGCTGACTGTCCCGTAACCTCTTTCACTTGCATCGCAGAAGTGGTGCATCTGTGCTCTAGTAACTTCAAAATCTGGTGGCTTAAAGCATCTCTTGATTCTTAGACTGGAAATCAGGTTAAGATCTTTAAGCCACTCCTTCCATCTCTCTGTGTAAGCAGTTGGTATCGATTCATCCCATCCACAATTCAGCTTGCACAGGTCCTGCAGTATTCCTTTCCCTGTCAGCATGACTGGTGCTATGAACCCAAGAGAAGAAACCATTTTATTGTCATATACATTTTTACACATCCACGAAATTTGACTACTGCATTTGACCCATCCCTGTATATAGGGAGCAGTGGGCTGCCATTGATCGGAGCCGTTACTGGTCCATTTGGTGAGTCTAAATCCACCTGTGGTGCATACTGATCTGAGCTCTTTCACCAGACAGATTGCCTGGCTCTCGCTTCGGACAGATTTGAGGCAGTCGTCTACATAGAAGTTGTGACGAATGGTGTTGAGAACTTCAGCACTACACTTTCCTTCATTATCATCGGCTGTCCGCTTCAGTGCGAAATTGGCGCAGCTCGGGGATGAGACCGCTCCAAAGAGATGCACTGTCATCCGGTACTCTGCTAGCGGTTGGTTGGTGTCGCCGTCTGGCCACCACAGGAATCTGAGGAAGTCCACATCATGTATAGGTATTCTTACTTGATGGAACATTCCTTCGATGTCCCCCATCACTGCTACTGGTTCCTGTTGGAATCTGAGGAGTACACCCAGCAAGGTGTTCGTAAGGTCAGGACCCTGTAGCAGCTCATGATTCAGCGAAGTTCCTTGGAATGAGGAGGTACAATCGAACACCACCCGGATTGTCTTTTTCCTTTTGTGGTAGACACCATGGTGAGGGATGTACCACAGTCTTCCATCTTTCCGAGGGAGCTGTTCCTCTGGCACTCTTTCTGCGTGTCCTTTCCTCAAGACATCACTCATGAAGCCATTATAGTCTTTCCGAAAGGCTTCATCTTTCTGGAATCTGCGGGCAAGATTTAATACTCTTTGTTCCGCCATTTTCCTGTTGTTTGGCAGGCTGATGTTATCCTGGCGGAACGGAAGTCGTATTTCGTAGTGGCCTTCTTTCCTTTTGACCGAGTTGTTCATCACTTGTAGGAATTTCTTATCTTCAAATGAGTGTTCTTGTTTTTTATTGTAGGCCAATTCTGAGAAGTCCTGGTTATATTGGTGTATCAGGAGCTCTTCCAGCTTGGCCACTGATATTCTATTGGACGTTATCTGTGGTCAACCATGCTCATCCATAGGTGCAGTACTGCAGAGTGGTCCATTTATAGTCCAACCTAGGCTTGTTAGGACTGCGTAGGGCCCCTCCCCTTGGCTATTGATCACTCTCAGTGGCTCCATAGCCTTTGGGACATTTGCACCGATCAATAGGCCTACCTCAGCCTTGATGGTTCTTAGTTGGACCCCCTTTAGATAAGAGCATCCTTTTATGTCCATTTCTGTAGGAATGTTCTCTTGACTGACAGGAATGGCATCTTGTGTGAAGACTTCAGGAAGCTCTATGAAGCTGTTGCTGAAGCTATGAAGCTGTTGCCATCCAGGCCTTCCATCCAGGACTTCCAGTCCTCTTATTGCTTGGGTTTTCACAGGCTTTTCATGACTCATTGTTCGGAGTAAGATCTCTGTTTTCTTTCCTCGGACGGACAACTGTTCCATCAGGTTTTCCGTGACAAAGGTAGCAGTGCTTCCAGGGTCTAGAAATGCATAGGTTTCTATCAAACAGCTGCCTTTATGTGCCTTTATCTTTACAGGTACCACTGCTAACTTGTAGTCTGTGGTTCTGTCCACTGTTTGGGCTGCTGATGAAAATCTAGCAATGTAATTGCTCCTGGTGTCTGAGTCATGCTTAGCTGCTGGCTTGGCACTTCCTGGAGTAAAGTTCTCTATATGCAAGACCGTGGGATGTTTCTTCTCACAGGAACGACACACGAGACGTTTCTTGCATTCTTTACTCATATGACCTTTGACCAAGCAGGCAAAACACAGTCCATTTTTCTTTAGCAGCTCAATTTTCTCCTTGTGGGGAATCTTTGCTATTATTTCACATGTTTCCATCACATGATTTCCTTTACAAAAAGCACAGGGCTTGACGAAAGCGTCCATGGCTGTACGACTGCCCTCTAGTCTGTCTGCCCCTTCCCGTGCATTAGGGTTCTTGTTGGTTTCTGTCTTGGGCACAACAGTCGTAGCAAAGCTTTTCTTGCTGCTAGCTCTCATATATGGTAAGTCTCTTTTGGATATTCTCTCATTTGTGCTTCCGGCAGGGTCCTGGATATCCCCGAAGACGGGATCTTGAATGATTCTGAACTGGTTTTCCATAAACCGAACAAGGTCATGGAATGTAGGTCTCTGCTGTGTTCTTTCAGTGATGTCACATACAGCAGACCGCCATTTCTCTCGAAGTTTAAATGGGAGTTTGAAAACAAGTCTTTTCATGTTAGATGGCGAGTCCAGCTCTGACCTGTATGGGAGGTCCTGAACTGCATTACCACAGCCTCTTAGATAGAGGGCGTAGCTATGAAGTGCCTTTCCATCATCTGTTCGTATTTGGTTCCAGTTCAAAGCCTTTTCAACGTATGCAGATATGACTTTGAAATCATCACCAATATTTAAGCAGGCGCTTTGCTTCTTCGTAACCAGTCGTGGCATTCATGTGAAAGCAGCTTTGAACTAGTTCCTTTGGCTGTCCAGCAGTATACTGTTCCAGGAAGTACAGTCGATCCTCGTCACTGTTGGTTTTGTCCTCGATGTTGTGCTTAAAAGCCTTCATAAATGGCCTGAAAGCGAGAGGATCGCCGTCAAACACCGGAACCTCCCTTCTTGGGAGTTTAGATTCCTTCTGCTGCATCACTAGCAGGTCCGTCAAGTCTGTCTGTCTTTGTATAATGTTTGTGAGATCGACGCTCTGAGCCATTTCACTTCTGGGAGTGGATTCGCCTCGTCTGCGTGGTCCATCAGAAACCACAGCTCTGCTTGTGTGAGGGTTTGTTGCTCTTGGTTGTCGTTCAGACGGTCTTGTGATTCCAGTTAGTGGTCGGTACCGAACGTGCATCAATCTCTGTAATGGTGTTTTAGGTATGGTTCCCATCCGTGCATACTCCAGCTGTGCTAGGCTTTCTTCCGTTTTGTCAGATGCATCTATCCGTTCTTCCCTTTCTTTTCCGGGTTCTGATGCTTCATCATTTTCAAATTCCTCCAGAGCCTTTAGCCTCGCATCAGCTGCAGCAATGTCTGCTTCCAAGTCGAGAGATTCCATTCTTAAACTTAGTTGATGCTTCTCCGTTTCCATTTTTAAACCCAGCTGGTGCATCTCCGTTTCCAGCTCATGTTTCTTTTTAAGAGCTTCAGCTCTGGCCTGCAGAACAGCTTTGTCTGCAGCTACCTTCATGCGTGCTGAAACCACAGATGAAGATTTGGAACTTTTGGAACCTTTATAACTCCTTGAGCCAATCTGTGAGACACTGTCCCCAGCCTGCACAAGAGTCTGTGGGTCCGGCTGAGGTGTTAACCATTGATCCACTTTAGCCATAGAAGCTTCGTAATCAGCCATTTTTGGCTCATACCAGTCCAAAGTTTCATTCATTCTCACATCCTCAGGCAGCAATAACTGAACAGATTCATGAGACACTTTAAATTCATCCAGCAGTCTTAGAAATTAATTTGCAGCTTCGTTAACATCGTCAACATCAGCACCGTCTTTCATCATTGTTTTTATCTCATTCATTTTCCGTGTACAGTGTGAGAGTTTCCCTCTACGTGTTGCGCTGAGTGATTTAAACGCTTTCCTTTGTTGTGCGGCGTCCATCTCAGTAACACCGGCTTCAGTGACTGCCCGTTCACTTCCTTCTGCCATCAGTTCGTTCTTAGCCTTTAATATTCGTTTGTAGGGAATTTTTCCAAGTAATTCCGACACCTTTTGTTGGAATATTCGTTAGTTTTTCGGTTACTTCTTTATTTATTTATTTTCATGCGCACGGCCGTGCTTTGTTTCCGTTTCCGTGCAGCGCTATTGATCAGCGTCCTGCCATTTATAGTTTCAGTGGTTTCGTAATTTAAAGGCAGTTTATGAATTTATTTGTCTGCTCATCAAACATTTCCTTCGTTTCCTTTGTCACTTTAATGTTTGATCGTAACCAGGTTCGGAAAACAGCGCATCCACTCGTTTACTCACGGTACCGGTGAAATGGCATCCTGGCCGCAGTCCAGATCAATCCAAGCGACCGTGACTCCGGGCCTCCTTCTCTCATGCCCACGTTGACTGGCGTTCTGATGGGCTATTTTCAACTTATTGTAGGAGTGGTCGGTCGATTAACGTGCATTCTCTCGTAGTGTCACTTCGAAACTTTCTTTTATTCGAGAACAGCATCAGAAGCATACATGGAAATAATCTTAAACAGAAAAGCCCGCTTTGTCTCCTAATGCGGTTTTGTAATGCGTAATGCTTAATGCTTAATGCGTTTGAAAATAGTTAGCCCTTCCGCTCTCTAGTCGAATGAACACCCCTGCACGTCCTCAGGTGAGGTCTACATAAAGAGCCAACGCCCCCTAACGTCATCATTGCGTCATAACCATTTCGGCAGCAACGTCCCAACCGGCTCAACAGCAAATCACAATCAGCATGGTCCGATGTACAATCAGTAGCATGACCATAATTTCCTTAAAAGTATAGAATGTACAGGTAAAACACAAATCAGAGTAATGGCTTCTACACTAACTGTCAGGATCCAGGATCGCTGTCTGACCCGTTGTGTGTTTCCCCTGATCTCCTGTCCTCATGTGTTCTGTCATTCCCCTGTTTGTTATTGTGTGCCATGTGCTCTGTGTTTGTCCTCTGCCTCCAGACACCTCCCATGGCCACACCCTTGATTGGGCACAGCTGAGGACACTCCAGCCGATCACCTCCTGCAGCCTGACACACCAGACTCAGGGCCCACTAATGAGTCTCCTGTCTCTATATAAACTCTGGTCCTGCAGTCTGGGGTTGTCAGGTCGTACCGTCTTTCACCCGCTTCAACCCCGTGGCATCCTCTGCCCTCCTGGTGTTAAACAGACTACACTCCGCCGCTCTGCCCTCCTTTGTGTTCAACGGACTACACATGCCGTCAAGCTGCCAGCCCTCCGGTGTCGATCTGCCTACTCTCTGGTATCGAGCCACAGGACTTCACGCCGTCAGGCTACCAGCCCTCCGGTGTCGAGCCACGGGACTCACACCTTCACACACATTCTAAATAAAACCTGTTTATATTTACTTCTGTCTCCTGTGGTCTTGCGTTTGGGTCCTACCTGTGAACTCCCGTGACACTAACAGTGTTTATCTGTGGGTGAATTGGATTGTGGGTGCTACGCTTCTGCAACGACACGGGCATCAGCTGTAACTACCGTATGACAGCAGTGCAGAGCGGCGTCCATGAGCTTGCCAATGGGGATACACATGCACTAACGTACTGAAAAGCATGGCCGGCATTGATTTTGATTATACATGTGTACAATGACAAGTCAAGGGATCATCAAAACAAATGAATTGACATCGAATTCAATGGTGTTGGACAGGCAAAAACAGCAGACAGGAAGTATCTAGGGAACATCTATGGAAGTCAATAGGCCTCAGGGAAGCCAAGTGATGATCATGTTGATGCTCTTCCTCATCGAAATGACTAAACTGCTTGTGAACTTCAGAAGCTCTAACTTAAGTGCTCAGTATACTGACCGTGAACCAGCTTAAACTTCACTCATTGGACTCCATGACAATACCACTGATGGGTAATTCATCCTCTGGGCAGAGCAGAGGGGAACACACTGATGGGCTACAACACTGATCACATCTCATCTCCATATCCATGGCTATGTACTGATGAACCAGTGGGGAAAGGACCAATCAATGACTTTGCTGGCTTGAATTGATCTATTCTCACCTCTATGTCCATAGGTTTTATCAAATCTTAGACCTTCATGATTTGTTCCAAGCTGCAAGGAGGTGAAAACCTTTTGATGATGTGACATAAGAAATAAACAGTGCTGAGTTAACTTGCTTTAGGTGGATGGACAGACTTGCTAAAGTTAGGCCCCCATCGAAATGTAAGGGAAAAAAAAAATTGCGAGTACAACCACTTACGACTTCAGGATTTTAAAATACATTTATATCTTGTGCCTACTCTCCATAAAATATTCTAGGGAAGAATTCGGTGCCTCTCCATGACCAGTTCAAACATTAAAGCCTGAACATTGCAGAAACACTGCACAGTTTGATCTCTTTGACAGGCTGTTGATACAGCAAGGCTTAAACCTTCACCCAACCGAGGCTCACAATGAAGACATCAACACACAGCTAGCAGCTAGCCTAATCTCTCTAAAGATAAATCTGTCGTGAAGACGATAGCAGAAAAAAAAGAGATTGGTATTCATTTAAAAGCCTGTTTTATAGAATTTGATTCAGGAGCAGAGACCCCTAATTCTTTGTCTACGCTGGTAAAGAGTTTCATGTGTCTGATCCTGGCAATGTTTTTACTCCCCTCAAAAGAAAACTAAATGAAGTGAATTGGTTGCTGTCATGTTTTTACTTACAGTATGCACGAGGGTGTGTTTTCCTGGGGTTCATTTCACATTCACTTTTTAGCATCAGGCATATTGATTTTAGGGGGTTTTGTTCAGTCAAGTTAGAATAAAGGCCTTCATGGATAGGTAGCAGGTAGAACAGAGGTCAGTACATTGGGTTGAGCAGAAGAAGAAAAACAAATGACCTAATCAAATATGAATATTGAATTGAAAACTTTGCAAATATGATTTAAGACAAGGTAATATTTCTATTGGGCTGATGAATTTGAAATGAATAGATTTAAGACTATTCAGGGATGTGCAGACGCACTTAATGGCACGGATAACTCTGCATGTATGCCTTCTGAAATGTACGTCCAACACAGCATCCTTAAGTATGAAGCTGGATTTGTTCGGACTCTCTTGTGGTGTCGGCACAATGGGGATGTAAATATTCAAATCTATTACAAATAAGTTATGATGCACAATAAGGTGTCCTGACGAAAAGCAATCCTAATTGCATTAAATATCTCTACCTATGAGAAATTTAAAGTGTCCTCCCCAATGTTACAAATGACTGGTACAAAAAGGTTCAAGCAACCATTTTCTAATGAGCCACCTCTTTAGTTAAACCTCTTTTTCATAAAATGTCCATGTAGATGGACAGTGAAAATGATTTATCCTCATCCACAGAGATTTTCCTATAAATAATATATTACAATTGTGAATTAATCATTAAAAAATGCTGACAAGTCCAAAGTTGAATGTTTTGTTTGTCTCTGTGTAAGATAATACGTCTGGTTGCTGCTTCCAGCAAGGCATGTTAGCAAGCCAATTGTACAACAATGTTGGTATCACATGGTATCTCTGTGTCGTCAGCGATCAAGTAGCCAAAAAAGACTGGCGGTCGATGTTAACTTCACTGACCAACGACTGACTACCAAGCGACAAAAGAGTCACGTTAACTTTTAGTTCAGCGGTCTCCTGTCTTCTGTTTGTTTGAGCCATGCACCACAAACCCTGTGTGAACTATCTCCCACTTTCTACGACGTCAGTTCCGTCGCACAAACACACTAAACAGTGCCTCTGTGTCAGAGGACGAGGGGAACTGACCAAGCTGTGGTATTTGACCGATTTGATAGGGAGAACGGGTCGACACTGTATAGCTGCATACCCTGCACTTCACCAGTGCCAACCATCTGGTCCAACCTCAACCTTTTGGTTGTCAAGAGAAAGCAAACATTTCACTACAAGTGTTTAAACTAACAACCAATGCTGTCATGGTTCTGATGAGGACATTTTTATTCCTACAAGTTCAAAAACACAATATTTTACAAGAGGTGAATGTAAATACTGGGCGGTTGAACTCTGGGCTCCACGAAGCTTTGAAATGACAGTGTGGAGAGCAGACTCCGTTTGGGGGTTGCACAGCCAAGTGAAGAGCCAAGAGGCCAGTAGGTTCATTTTAGATCTCTGTGGTGTCCCTTGGAGTTTGTTGCTAACTCTCTGTTTAGGCTTCTCGCAAGCCCACTTGAGCTGCACATATGCAGTGTTCATACATTTCATACATCACTTTCAGAAATATGTAATGGGCGGTTGGGCTTGAGAGCATTACTGTGAGATCAGATAGTTGCGGTGGCGTTCTGGCAGAGGTGTCACTTTCCTGTGAATTACAGCTCAACCTCTGACTGGGTGTTGCCCACAATGGAACATGGACACTGTATCCTATTCCACAGAATATTTGTTTCGAATTGTCTGGCTGGAGATAGTATCGACAAGCTATTGTTCCTGCTTGAATGTGTTGAGAAAATAAACACTGGATGTTTTCAGAGTTTCAGACATTTGTAGATCTGAAATCTTAAGGACCATGTAGCATATTATACCAATTCTCGACTGAAACAACAAATGCCAATTCAAATTCAATCACGCTTGAACCCTGTAAACAATATGAAACGCCTGTGAGGATGTATACAGTAACAGTAAATGGGCCCTCTAAGCATGTTAGTAGTCCTCCATCACAGTGAAGGGGCTGCTGTTGGTGGCTGTGAAAGCTGCTTTTATTGAGGCCGAAACGGTTGCATTTAGTGAGGAAATCAGCTTGAACATAGCATTCTATTTCTGTAAGTTCTCCTCTCTCTTTCTAATGGGATTATAGGCAAATAGAGACAGAGTGGGCATGGCACATAGAGCAAATTTAGGTATTCAGGGTGGGGGGAGAGAATCTGAGTAAGAGGCTGCAGCTGCATAAAAGCATGTGTATGTGTCTACTCATCTATCTGTGTCTCTTATAGCATGTATATTTGTAGGTATACCCAATAGTGTTTGGGTGCATGTATACTGTATGTGTCTTTATCTTATTAGACACTGGGTGTTTCTTAAAGTAGGGTCCTACAGAGGCTTGCCAAGACTCCTTCATAGTGTCCAAACAGCAAACATTGGAACAATCCAATGTGCAGACGTAATGGACTTGGTATTTCTATATATTTTTTATCGCTAAAAAAGATTCGGTACATTCAAATTTACATCCAAAAATATTAAATTAGCGTTCCTAAAAACAGTACAAATAGATTCAAAACATGTGGGCCTTTAAAAAAAATGAATAAAATCAACAGGGTTTTGGACAATTCTTATAATTTATTAACCTAGGAAACATAAAATTGATATGCTCTTCTTAAAGAGTACACAGTAATCTTATCACACTGACTGTAAAACATACTTCATTCATACAAAATAAAACTCTTCATGCTGTATATTTAGAAGACTCCATGATCTCTCCTTTGTTGACTTTGTTTGGCTAACTGTCAGCTTTGCTCGGAGGCCTTTTCCAGTTTTTATAGTATACTTTGAAATTGTCCATTTGGACAAGTGAGCACTTCACAATTTAGGAGCTGTTCTTGAGACACGTTAAGTCACAAGGATTGAGCTATAGCGCAATCGTGTAAGGAAACTTTGGTTCTTTTATACTTCCTGCAAGTTGCTCCTCGCCGCAAACCGACAAAGAACCTCAAAGTTCTCCATATCTCCACCGATCCACATCTGTGTGGTTGGATGTGCACGGGCATGATAAAACCAGCCAGGCGGATCCCCAGCGAAAGGCCTTGTTTGATGTTGTGACATGTCACATTGGCCGTGCGGACACTAGCGACCATCATGGATGCGTCAAGCTTCAATTAGAGACTTTGTAATGTTTTTTCCTTTCATTTTTCACCATCTGAAAATGACATATTCAACCTGGTGATATTGGCTACACAAACAGCATGGTTCTGTGGCCCTTATGCTGGTGTATTTATAACACAGCTGGTCCCTTCCAAGGGTACACAGTTCTGAGACGCTGTGGTCTGGTGCAGAACAAACAATAATAAAGAAAGACAGAAGCTACTTTTGTAAGTTTCCGTTGCCCAATACATGTGTGGTCTCAAGTGTGTGGGTAGACATGAGAAACTGGCACTTTCTCCTATGGAGAGTCCCAATGAAAGAGCTATAAACAACAGTACACTCTATTGGATCTAATCATGCAATCATAAATATCCTTCAGCGACAGAGATAGCGGATTTACATTAGATTCATACTCTGTCCTCATTAGATTTTCTGAAGGAGAGAAGGGGAGTGAGATGGGATAGGGATGGACATTATAACATGCTATGTTATTAGTCCAACCCCCTCCTCCACAGCAGCTGTACATTCCATAACCCATATTCAAATGCAGCGCTGACACAAAAACAGTGTTGTGGAGACCAAAGAGAGCCACTGGCTCTGTCCAGCTCTCGATGCCGGCCATGGGGACGTGTTGTGGGGTTGATGGAATGGTTCGAAAGGCTAGGGAATTTGAAGGCCCACTGTCACGAGTTCCCCTTCATATTAGTTTGTTTTCATCCTGTCTGCTTATTTGACTAACTCTCCTGTCATTTCAGATCCTACCACGCACACCCAATCATCTCTCATTCCCCTCACCTGGTCCTCCACACCCATCTCACCTGCAGCCCATTCCCTCATTAGCCCTCACTATTTAGGTCCCCTCACTTGCACTTGTTCCCTGCCAGATTGTCTTGTGTGTCTCTGCCAAGCTCTCCAGTGTTATATATATATCTCTCTCTCTCTCTCTCTCTCTCTCTCTCTCTCTCTCTCTCTCTCTCTCTCTCTCTCTCTCTCTCTCTCTCTCTCTCTCTCTCTCTCTCTCTCTCTCTCTCTCTCTCTCTCTCTCTCTCTCTCCCTCCATCTATCTATCGTACTATTCTGATCTGCCTGTTCCGACCCTGTCTGCCTGTTTTCTCGACCTTGGATTTTTGCCTGCCCCTTGTTGGATTAGTTTGTCTGTCGGACTGACCTCCCGGTGTTGACCCTGCCTTTACCAAGTAAAGACATCTATCCCTGAATCTTGTCTCCGAGTTGTGCTTTTGGGTTCTAGTATCTGTAATCCTTACGCCAGTGGTTTGGATGATGAGCTCTGTGTTCCCCTCTCTTACAGATATAATTTCAGACACAACCACAACTAAATGAGACTGCAAATGTGGTCTCAATCCAAACCCTTGTTCTTTCTATTTTACTTCCTCAAACTGTACAAGAAACCCTGTTACGATTAAACAGGAGGAAATGAAGGCATGCAAATCATTCATCCTTTGTCCTTTTGCAGATTCTGTAAGAAAGCAGTGCAACATGCTGCTGTTTGGCCTCCAGTTTTCAATTCTGTGTGATGAAGATTTAGTTCAGCATCGCCCCCTCTGGAGAACACTATTGTCAAGTGTATTAATTAGCCTATTTTGTGTAAGTATAACGATCTGCATAGTTTAGTTAATTTACGGGGCATGCATAAGAATGATGGAGGGGGATTGCAGAGGAGGAAATGTGCTTGGGAAATTTGTTTCATATTTACATAATTATTTAGAAGCTCCTGCTGATGCTGAAACTGACATTTTGGGCTTTAATTTATTCCCAAAAAAGGCTTGTGTTTGCTCAGGGATTGTGCACAGGGACTCAGCTGGTTAATCAAGCATATGTATAATTCATTTTCCAAGCATGGGGTCTGGCACTGAGGCTGTTAAGATGAGCATTTCTAAATGTAATATTTTCACTTTCTCCCTGTGAAGTCGAAGCCATATACTCTGAAGACTTGGACTATATCAATAGTGCCCAACCTAAACACTGCATCATGTAAGAGGAGGATTTTCAGAGGATGACGATATGGATCTACAACTGCCTCCCCCTCCCCCCTACGGCCTCCATATGTACACCCCTGCTGGGAGCCCCACAAGTCAGTCTCAGGCTGCTTTCACAAACAATTAGAGGATATTTTTGGCTTCCAACAGAAAAAAAAAAAAAAAAACATGCCGTAATTGTGCCTTCTGTTTGAGCAGCCACTTTGTTTCAGCACCAGATACACACCCGCAGATACACACACATAAAGTAGATGAGCAGAGATTAAAGAGCGAATAATCTCTATGAACCTCACGGCCCATGACGAACCATCAGAGAAAACATTTACACTTAAAGACTAACTCCCAGGCCGCATTGCAGTGAGCAAGCAGACGTACTGTACACTGGGCTCTCAGTGAGAAAGGCTTGTCAAGGCCAATACTCAGTATTTTAGACTGAAGGTGCTGCTGACATCCTGCAATCATTGGTGGGTTTACTGAGGCTGCAGGGACTGAGTACTGAGGCAAACAGACCTTTTAATTCCTATTTCAAGAAATGGCATTGCTCTGGATGGATGTATCGATTCAACGATCTAATATGATCGATGCAAAGTGAAAACATCAATAAATCATCATGTTAAAGATAGGTCTTTATTTAGAAATTCGGGTCTGTTTGCCATTTCCATCCAAGTGCACCTGGTTCCTAAACATCCAAACCGGGCTGTCGGTGTTAGCGAGTGGCATTATGGGATTTAGTGGCATTCACAGGACGGATAAATGCCTTTTTCCTTCCAACAAATTCTTCACAATAAAAGTCCCCCAATATTTTCGATGCTTACTATTCCTCCAGTATAAGCAGACTTCTTTTATTGGAAAATAGCAGCCAACAAAGCTCCGGTAAGCTTTTAATTTAGTTAAATGAAAGCTTTTATTTTGAAGCTTTATATTTTTTTGTTACGCAACAGGACAGGATCTGTGCTCCAGGCCCAAAATCACAGTACAATACACTGTACTGTCTTTGTGCTGATTCTGTGCTTTGGTTTCATTGTAGCGTATAATGTATAAGCAGATAATGTGTGATACAGCTGTTAATGCCGTCTGTCCCGCTCCTTTGTACAATCAATCAAACTGCTTCATATCCATCATAACAGAAGTAGGTCACACTGACTGGATCATATGACAAGATTATACATAATACAGTAACATAGCTAGCACCACGATGAGACGTTTTGTGGGTCAGAAACTAGCAGCAGGAACATTTTGTTATTCATGTCAGCCAACCCCACCATCTTTAAATGAGCTGCTGGTGCTTAATACGGCAGCAGGGTAGAAAATGAAGTGGTGACTGTGAGCGGTGGTAGTACAGAATAACTGTTCAGCTCTAACCGTTCATTAAAAGAAGCTGAGCTGCCCGGAGGTATAGCATGTGGAAAATGCTCACTATTCTCTTGTCGGATCAGGAAGTCAGCTCAGCAAACAGAGTAATAACATAACAACATAATCAAATTACTCTAGATGGCAGAAAGAAATGTGGTTTTGTGTGGATAATCAGCTGCTAGGTTTTTCCTGAACAGGAGAGAGATGTGATGTCCTGCTGAGAACAGACGTGTAGCTGCAACTGGGTAAAACACCACCAAGGGTTATTAAGCTGCCAAACAACCCCGGTGCTGGCCTTCACAGGAGCCCGGGATGCGCCGGGACTTGGATCGGGGCTGGAGGGGGAGGAGGCTGGACCTCCCTGTGTCCCAGTGGGATCCAGCCCCGCCCTCTCCTCCCCCCCACCACCGCTCCTCTCTCTCCCAGAGTCCTGGAGCTTTAAGTCCGTCTCCCAGGTAGCACGCACGCACGCACACACACACACACACACGGCTACAGACAGACACACACACACAAACACATTCTTAATAACAGGCCCTGCAGTGCAGAAAGCGCAGGGCCTTGTTAGCCAACAACCAGGCGTGAAATCACTGCACCGTACTCCCGCCACGATGAGCAAATGTGTGTGTGCTGGTTTTCCTCCAGGCCACGCAGAGCTCTATCTTTGACTGGGTTGGCTGTCTTTTGTTTAGACTCCTCTGCAGCTCAGCGCCAACACACAACTCATGCTGTGCATCCTAAACACACGATCAGAGGATTAAGTTAACTTTCCCCCACTTTAAATGAGAAGGTCTCTGTTGAGTGCATTTCCGTACACCTGTTTCTGTGCATGCGTGTAAGTGTTATTTGGTTCTCTTTCTGAGGTAGCCTACTGGTAGCTCAGCGTTAGCACTGTTTGGGAGTGAATGAGATGGAAGCTGATGAAATAAATGATGACATTGTATGAGATGGTCCTGCTCCTTTTTCTTATTGGTCTTCTTGAAATGTGGACTCAGGGTCTTGCTAGCATTGACAGGTTTCTTTTCTTGTCTTTCAGATGAACTGAAACGTGCTCATGAGGTACTACTCATATTTTAAGATACATGAGTATCTACTACAGTCTTCGATATTAGTTCAACAATTTATTTGAAGGCATTTAACACCTTCCATCATTTCTCCTCTATCCATGACATCATCACACTTTTTAAGCTGTAACCGCTGCTGTCACTGCTCAGCTTTCCCCTTCAGCCTGTCAAACTAGCTAGTTTAACCTGCGACAGTTCCAGGCTGATGGCTGGGAAATGGTCTTTATTAAAGGCAGCTGGAAAGAAATATATTGAGTAATGATATCACTTTTTAAAAATGTACTATCCCTGTTTGGACAACTAGAGTGAATTAAGATATTGTATATAATTAGGCTAACATCATTATATTGTGTTTTTTTGAGTAAGGTTATCTTGTAGGGCTGGATTTTAGAATTTTTTTAATATATACATTTTTTATATATATCAATAATAGATACAAAGAAACAGATCTTACTAATTGTAACTGAGTACACACAAGTACAAATATTATGCGTATCCAAGGCCTCTTATTCCTCTGACATAGAGCTCCATTGTTGTCTAAAAACAATTCAAAAGCAACACATTCTCACTTCCAACTCATCAAATACCAAGGCTTGGTCAGTGGCCCTACGGAACTATCTAGGTTCCTCTAATGTCAGTTATGGACGTTTTCAAGGACGGATATCAGTTACCACTTGTTTCATGTGTGGTGTCTTTTCAAAATAAACTTTCAACATTTACTTCATATTTAGGTTTACTTATGTAACAAATTTACTTAGGTTGGTTCAGGAAAAGATTCTGGTTGGAGTTAAATTAAGTTTGTTACATAAAATAAGTACTCTTATTACATAACTTGCAGTTACGCACTTCAATTTCGCAACAAAACTACTTGACAAGTTTTCTGTTTTGTGCCACCGGAATTGTTTTACAGAGCCAAGTGAGAGGCAGCAGTTGCCGCATGGAAGCGCTGTGCTGCTCGTTCTCTCCCACTAATCACAAGGTTTTGGGCTGCGGCATTATGCTAACTTACACTGGCAAAGGGGAGGGGCCAAGGGGCTGCTTTGATAAGTCGAGCATGGCGAACATGAATGAGGCAGCGACAGGCGAGGCAAAACACACATTCATTCCTCTCACAATGCCGAGCAGCACTTTTAATTAAACCTTATCCAACATGATGAATAATGCAACAGCTCCCTCGCAATCCACCGTCTCCTTTCTGTTGCTCACCACACTGCGTTCAACCATCTCATCCAGTCACATGCATACATTAGGCAGAGGAATGGCAAAGAAGAAAGGCTCTGCTCTTTCTGGCGCACAACATATTAAATATACAAAATGTTTTTATAGTTTTGCCAACAGTGGGGAGAAACTGTGGCTGGCGGTGCAGAAATGAGCGGAGAATTGTTCATATTGTGCATTCGATGTCTGCTGTTTTGTTGCTTTGTTTGGAACATGTCAGAACTGACATAGTGTGAGGTGAGAACTAAGTGCACACATGTTGCTGTTCAAAAAGCACTCACTCTCCAAAACTAAAAAAGCAGGTATCACTTTGTCTCAATGCAGCCTCTATTGCAAGGGCAAAGGGCTCAGTGTGAAGCTCATGGAGACAAAGTCCAACATAACATGTTCCCCGTGGGAGAGAGATGGCCTCACTGCATCAGACAAGACCAGCCGCTGAGAAACACATCAGTCCCCCCTCTTCCAAACTCATGGACACACTCCTAAAGGGATAGAGGGAAGGGTGAGAGGGCCGGGAGGGAGGAGGAGGAGGAGGGGGGGGGCTGCCGGTCAGAGAGAATGGCAGCAAAAGGGATATTCAGAGCATTGAGGAGTGAAAGGATTGTATGGGAGAGTGAACCCATTACAGGGCAGACTGGCTGGGGGCATGGGAAGACACGGAGAGGGCTGCAGGGAGGTGCTGGGTTGCATTTAGCCTGGAGAGGATCAGCAGAGCAAGGCTGTAAGGAAACCTCAGAGACTCGACTGAACACAGACAGGCCCCAGTTAACAGAGGACTGCTGCAGTGGAAGCTGCAACACACAACCTGTTCAAAATCAACGTGACTCCAAACAGGGTACAGTGGGTGTCTAAAGTGTCAATTTAGCCAAATTATCTAAATGTACTCTTCTTGGTGTCAAGACATGCAGATAGTGTGGGGTTTAGAGGTATACGCCACAATTTCTAATTCTGTATCTAAAACTTCTGTTGCAACATCACTACAATTGGATTTTATTTATGCTGATCACAGCATTGACAATGTAATTACCACCTTGTGGTTGTATGTCTGTGCCAAAGTGACCTTTGACCTCCAAATTCTAATCTGTTCATCCTTCAGTGAAGATGGATGTTTGTGCCAAATTTGAAGAAATCCCCACCGGCCACAGCTGTCGCCGATGCAGAGGCATAAAAACGAAACAACAAAAATGTTTGTTTTGAGCGCTAGGAACACATCTTTACACAGTCATTTTCAAATGCTTTGAGCCCCACAAACTAAACGTCCTTCACTTCTACTGTATTAACAGAAAACTGCAACAAATTATTAAGCTGTAATCAGGCACACGGGTATAGTGCATTTTACACAAGTCAATGCTCAGTATTTCCATGTAAGAGTTCGGAAATGAGTTCAGGAGCACAAAACAAGCAACTATATGGAGCATTTGGAGGAGAGCAGGAAGAGAGAGTAAAGAGGGCTGCTGAGAGATGGAGTTGGGTGTTTTTTCATGGAGAGGAATGTGTTGCTGCAGCAGAGCCAACCAGCCACAGCAGTGTGTTGTACCAGCCAGTCCCACAGCCGTGCACGGCTCCGATAAAGCTCAGCACTGTCGGGCTGCTGCTGGATAAGATACTTAGGTACCAAACCGGCTGGTGGGGGTGGGGGGGCGATGAACATGTTACTCTGGTAGAGCAACTGAAGGCCAGCGCTGAATGTAGTAGTAGTAGTTCTGTGTTCAATCTTTAAATGCGTAAGTCAAAGATGAATTCTTAAAAAGCCACTCAGGTATTTTCCATCAACCTGTTATACTTATCTTTAGAGGACAACAAAATCTGAGTAGAAAGCCTGAAAACAACCCTATCGCCCAACAGAGCATTGATATGGAACAATTCTGCTACATCCGGAATTATGTGCGGAATGTACGATAGGCTACTGGAGATGGACAAGCCTTAACAGCTCTCACTAGCTATCATGGTCAAATCAAGAGGATTTCAGTTACGAGGAGTCAGAGGCACTAATGGTGTTGGTGAGGAGAGGAAACACCTCCTTTTGAGAAGTTTCTTCTCTGTTAACCCTCTCCAGAGACGGATGTAGCACTTTGATCAAATAAAAAGAAACGATCATCGTGCCAGTCGATATATACCCATTTATACATTGTGTAGGACATTTAAACCATCATTTGGTTTGAGTAGCCTTTCAATCATTATATTTCAATATTTTGATGTTTATGTTGTTCTCCATCTACACCGTCAGTCATTTAGACCCAACAACAGCTATTTTGAATTAAGGACAGAGTGTATGCCATCCTAACTATCCGAACTTAGCTATTACAGAACAGACGTTAGGATGGTTCTGTAACAGCTCAATTTCAGTCCTGAAATAAGATTTTTTTTCCCAAAATCAGTTAGGAGACATGTTTCTGTCAGACCTAAAATACTAAATGTCAGCCTAAACTGAGGTAAGATAGGATTTCTGAGACCAGGAGCTATAATTTGGCTTGATTTGACCCATTGCTGACCTTTAGCATGTCAGGTTAATGCAATGCATTGGCACCTGAGCAAGCTAATACTTTCTCTGCACCTGTTAGGTCAGCTAGCAGAACCCTTGTTGCATGGCACTCTGCACCAGTAGACCAGAGACACAGATTTTGATGTTGCTTTTTTGTCAGAGCATTTGATTGATTGATTGCTGTCGGGCTGTAATGAGAATTTCAACAAATATACCATTTGCTGAAATGCATTAAAGCCAGCGTGGGTAATGACCCACGCTGGCTTTAATGATGACCATCACATCCTTTTGAATATATTTTTGCATTAAGCTGGATGCAAACATGCACTGATTCACATTTTATTTTGATGTCATTTCTGAAAATGTGCGTATTACCTGCACAACACTATAAACATAACAAGAGAGAGCTGAGGTCAGCCAGGCCCCTGGCCTCAATGTAAAGAAGTGTTGGTATTCAGGAAGCGCAGGCTGACCTACCTTAGTAAGTACACTTTTGTCACTGCAGGGGCAGGTTAACTGAACACAACTTCAAACGGGAATCAATAATCATAATATTTCTTTGCACCCTCTGAAAACAGGCCCATCGGCAGGGAAGTGTTCCCCCGCATCTCCTTTAACACTCCTCCCTTTCATGCACGTTCATGTCTTGCCACTCTCTTCCCACTGCAGTGTGGGCTTCCCGATACAGTGTTTACAGGCCACTCATATACAGGGCTGCAGTGTGCTGCTAACATGCAAACTCCCCGGCGAGTGTATCATTTGCCAGTCATGTCCAATTCGGATCGAGTAAATCTCCTGCTGACTTCCTGCCTGGAATGGCTGATGAATGGCTGATGAATGCTGGGAAAACAGATCTGGTACAGTACAGTCACAAGACCCACATGCTGGAGCCAACAACCAGTGTGAGATGCCAAAGGATGACTCAGCTCAAAGCTGCAACGTTTTGTGCTAAAAACTGTATCATTTGCTACCAAAGTATTCTTCATCATTGGTCAGTGTTTCCCTCACATTTGTATTCATGTCATTGTGAAAAAGTATTGAAATACAGTGAGCCTTCAGAGATAATTCAAGGCTGTTATCAAAATTCCAATAAATACATTAGACAGAAAAAGTTATGTTGCAACTGAGAAAACTACAAATACAACTTTTTACAACTGAGCGGATTTTACTGTGAGCAGAGTTTAATTACTCACCAACAGAACGATTACCAAAAACAGCCCTGAAGCAACATCAGGTCCAAGTTTGATTATCTGGTTTGGGCCAACAGACAATGTTCATGATATTAGTTAGTTAAAGTTACTCAATTAATCATGATCATATTGATAACAAGTCCCTATATTATAACTAGGCTTGGGCATTATGATGAGATCATCATTTAACACAATATTGTTCGGCCACAATAATAGTCCTCAGGTGTCCACGATAACAGAGTAACATTTAATTATGCAACAACTGTTATGAATGTTGCGCTATATATATTCAGTCTCTCTGTTTTTTTGGGTTTCCATATGCCCCACCACATTGTTGAAGCGTTTAAAACAAGTGTCTGACTTTGTGTTATGTGGTTATGTAAATGTTTTCAATATATTATGACTTTTGGACTTTTGGACTGGGACAACCAGCAAACAAGAACACCGCGTCACTCCCTGTGTGTGTTTGAGAGTCAGAGAGGGGACGCTGGTGGCTGTATGCAATGTTTTTGTAAGATATCAACAATAATAATTTGAATATCAACATTATGAATGAAACTTCAAAGCTTCAAACTATTCAGTAGAGCCCTAGTGACTACCCATGTAGCCCGGCAGGAATGATGTCTGCTCTCATTTGCAAAGAGAGTGAAAATACACCTATTTGGTGATTCTTGGGTTTTAGACCAAATTAACATGTACACCCACCCGTGGCAAAGGTTTTGAGAATGACCACCTACTATCCACAAAGAGCAGCTGGACCAAAACTGCTACCGCGGTGGTATAAAGAGTTTGTTTCAACTCAACCTAACATGTTAGTTGTGAAAGCAACACAAATCCAGACTGCCACTGCTGTTGACTCATGTTAACTTTTCCTTTAGCAGGCCGATCAAAATTTTAGATTGAAATGAAATTCTCTGAGCACCTTCGCGCTCCCCAGAGGATAAACAAGATCCATGTTAAAGATCCTACTCCCTTAGTTCCATCATTGAACACAACATCATGATCTAATGAGCAAATTATGAAGTCATTTTCAGAGCACGTTGAGAGGAAAAACCCTTTTCATTTTGATGACTGACTTTTTTTAACATGACCCTCAGGGCCCTCTGCAGATAAGGCCCTGAAAAATAGAAGAAATCATCAGTATGTTGAGTCTCTGGGGACCACTGGAGGGTCTTTACACTTTGAATCATGTTAATGAAAGCAGTATATGCTCTAATTGGAAAACGTACACATATGTATGCCGCTCTGCTACTTGGTGAACAGGTCCACGCAACACGCAGACTGAAGGCAGACACGAGCACATGCTCACTTCCCTCCACACACAAAAGCTCCTAAGTACAGTAACTACATGTTCACTGGACAAAAGCTCCACTGCCCACACTGTGACCTTTAGATTGACTTTTCAATTGGATTTGTATGAGGGAACATGTACTGCTTTGGTGTATACAGAATAATTGGTGGTTTGGATTCAGGATACCAGCACTGGAGCAGGGATTTGTATGGGGGCAGCAGCCAACGTATGTTACTGTATTTCTTATTTCTCCCTAATGTTTTCCGAAACATAGAGTATCTTAGTTGAGAGTGACGCTGTACAATGAGAAGGTTTGTGACCCAGCCACCATGTTGAAAACTGTTGAGCCAAAACACCGCCCACCACCCTGAGCAACTCTCTCATTTTAAAGCTAAGCAGCATCTGAGGAGAGAAATAGGCAATGCAGTAACAGAATATCTGTTCATATTTGATCAGCTTTGCCTGGTTTGACCAGAGTACACGAGCAGTGATTGACAGCTGCTCCTCTGCTCTGATTGGTTGATTTTCTTTTTCCGGCGTGCTGGAATCTTGGAAATGCCATCAGGAGCACTAAAAGGATGCAGAGGAACCTGTTGTTTTCAAAGGTTATGTGTCTCATGTACTGTCAGGACATTGTGATCGTTAGCAAAGTTATTCTTTTATTAAAGTCAGCAACTGTGGTGTCAATGTATTGTTTACAGTTACACCAGTGAAGGAGGCTTTCAGTTTAGCGGTGAAATAATAGACGACACTCCTGGTCTGGATCATTTGTATTTTTCCTGGCAGCTTTGTCACAGCCAAACACAAAGTGGGTCACATCTCTGCAATGCTTTCTGAAATCATATTGAAAAAAGTAGCCAAGTCCTCACTGCACCATTGTGCCTCGTACCTTACTAGATGCCACTTTGTTTGGCCCCCAGAACAGAAGCGTGCAGGTATATTTCTATAAAGTGAAGGTGCTTTGACTTCCTTACTTCTGTACCGAACTGGTTCACTGTAGAGAGACGGAAAGGGACTCGTTGTCCCATGGAGTTTGTGATCCAGTCCTATTGTTGCAACGTATTTTTTGTAGACTAGACTTCTACAACTGTGTTCATCTTTAATAAGTGAATCAACTAAATGCTAACAAACAAAATGCACCCTCTTTATTCAGAAAATGTGCAATTGCAATTCAAGGTAGAGGAGGAGCATACATACAGTACATCGCACCGTCGCTCTCCACATCCATCTGAGCTCAACTCATTATCCCACAATGCTTTTAATCGCAAGACTGGCAAAGTGGAACTCATTAGCATGCTTTATTTGACACTAATTCACTCATCGGAGACGAGGAGCTCCAGATCTGCCGCTGTAGAGGAGCTGTTGGCTGCACCACATAAGAAGGAACCGGTTGATCTTTTCCTTTTTGGAGGAGCAAAAAAGGGAAGGAGGTACGTGTGCAATGCTCATTAGGGAGAGCCATATGGTGGAGGCAAGAGGAGGAGATGGGGAAGGAAAACACTGGGAGATGGAGGGGAGAGAAATCGGTGCGGCACTTGGTCTGCATCGCTGGGACACATCCTCCAATGTTGAGATTTGTTTACAGCTATTTAGACGCATCCACCCAAACTGCTGTTATATTGTTTCTCCTCTTCTATCAGAAGACCGTGTGCTTTTTTCATTCTAACAAAGAGTGGAGGAGCTGAGAGAACAATACACCGGCAGAAACATACAGAAATATATCAATAATCCTCCAAATATTACCATGACAAACTTGTGGAAGGGGAAGGATGGAGTGCTGGGAGAAATATTGTGACGAGAGGGGAGCTTATGATAATGGAAGTCGGATCTCCTCCTACGTGTCGGCCTGATGGCATCTGCTGCCTCCACTGATCAACAAATTATACATGAAATCAATTCCTGCACCTCCTGGAGGACTCCTCCCTCCATCCTCCTCCTCCACCTCGTCCGTCCCTTACCTCTCCTCTCTCCTCTCTCCTCCTTTTGCTCTGTCTACTTTCTGCTTTGTCTTCATTCCTCCTCCTTTGTCCAGCTTCTTCCCCCCACTTCACCTCCTCCCCTCCTGGCTTTGTCCTCTCATCATCTCCTCTCTTTTCCTCTCACCCTCGCACTTGACAACAAGTAGGAGAAGTTTGTAAGTGTGTACCCAGAGGGAGTCGACCACAACCCTTCTCCGTCCTCCTCCTATACCTTCCCATCACTCCCTCTTTTCTCCTCCCTGTCTTCTTCTTTCTGTCCCGCCTAACCTTGCCTCTGTTCTGACCGTCTGAGAGAGCACGCTTCATCACATCCAATCACCCACCTGTCAATCATCCACCGCACAGAGAGAGGGAGGAGAGGGGAGCAATACTTTCTGTGTTGGTAAAATGTTAGCACTACTACACATGGCAATGCTATCACTTTTATATAACATTCCTATTTACAATTAACACTTGAAACGATGACGGCACTCGCAGATGACAAACTAATACAAAATGTAAATCACACTTTATTGTTTCATCTTTACCTCTTTGCTTAAGATTTCATTCCACTTATTTGTAATTTACAAACTGTTTCTGATTGGATTTGGTTACACTCAAACAAATTGCTCCCAAATGTAAACCTTGTACTGGACTGTAAAAAAAGCTAAAAAGATATTAAACATGCAGAAAACATTTTAAATAATCTAAGCTTGATTGTGGCAAAAATCATAATCATCTTGGATTACTTCTGTCATGTATTGACTTTGGAAACATCACGCATTTTGCATTTTTCCTTTTGTACATTTTGAAGTTAAATGCATCAATCTGGAGTAATTGTTGAGGAAAATGAAGTGTCTAAATTTATGAAGAACTTTGTGCTCGAGTGAACAATTTAATCATAAACACACTGGTCAAAAATATATGATTTCTAAGCCGACCTATAGCGAGCCGCGGTGCACGAGAACAACGTGCATCGAGGGCCAGGAAGCGCGTCCCACGAGGGGATGCTCCCACACTGAGCGGGGACAAACCGCCGTAAAGGAAAGGGGTGCGCAGGATATAGAACACAAGACAAAAAAAAGAGCAGAATTGCGAAACAGAATGCAACACAACGATGGTTTCAGTTAGTCTGACACACTACATTGTTACACTGGCTCACAGTATTGGACCTGGATGTGATTGGTAGAATTGTGCAGTAACAGCATAATTCCTAAAGACACTCCACCTGACATTCAGTGCAGTCAACTGAACTTAAAGACAAACTTGAATGTGATTCAAATTAGTTTTTTAATAAACCATACATCAGCAAATATAACATCCTGCTAATGACTGTGGGAGTGTAGCTTGTGTTGGCAAATCACAGAGAGACTGCATGATGATTTCGGAGAGGAGTGAAGAGAGAATGACGGAGTATTCATTTTGATCTCAATGCCATGAGAAGTTAATGTTAAAAGATGCACATGCAACATGAATATTTCTTCATGTAGAAACATTGTGTGACAGGTAAGCTGAAGCTCCTGCTCTGTGCACGTATGTTTAATGAGAGCCCGCGGTGCAAACGTCGGTGTCCGTATAAGCAGGATGTAGAAAAATGTAGGAAAGGCACTGCATACAAATTGTGTAGAGCTGCAGTTCAATGTCAAGTGCCTCCACAATGCTTCTCCGGGAGGATGAGAAATGAAAGCCCACATTACTGGTGGGCAGTCGATCTGTAAAGTTATAAGAGGTAGTGGGAGAGTGAAAGCGGCTGACTTGACTGAAGGCTCTCCATTCCTCAAGGCTATGCCTGCGGTTATCCTCCCCCCACCCCTCCGGCTCACAGCAGGGATATACTTTAAATCACTTTGTCCTCTACCGAGAAAAACTTTCTGACAGGTCGTTCTGTGGACCGCACAAAATCTATTTCTTCCCACTATAGAGCCAGAAATATTCTTCTCTGTCCCGTTGACTTTGTACGTTTTGGACACCGATGGCTTCAAGTAGAAAGACGCCAGGGTAGAAACACACCAGGGCACAAAGAGAAATACCTGCACAGCTATGACGATTCCCTGCATTTTATCCCTCAAAATTGTAGCATGGTCACTAGGATGATACCTCAGGCAACTGTGTGTGTGTGTGTGTGTTTATATAAATAGCTGGCACCTCTACATTCCGGACACTACTGTCAAGCTTTGCCTGCAGCCGTTATCTTCAAAGTGACACAGTGATGCTCGAGGGCCGGAGTGTCCCGTCGCCGACCTGTGAAGGCTGACTGCACAGAGAGTCTGCTGCTTTGTGTGAAGTCCGGCTACAAGACCAGCACAAGCACAGACAGCAGCACTCAACCACATATCAGCTGTCAGGATAACAAAAGAAAAACATTTGAAATCGGAAAAAATACGAGATGTTGGTTTTTGTTCATGAGGTTAAAACGTACCACGATGCATCAACAGTCTGACAGTCACCAGGAGAACAACAGCATCGGCCGTGTCTTCCAACACTTCAAAGCAACCATTTTCCTGACAACGCCCTCTTGTGGTGCTGCAGATGATGACTGCTGTTTCTTGACAAACTAAAAGTATAATCCCACAAACACAAAAACCCTGGAGACCCAACTCGACTCGTTACATACCGATGCTTGTCCAGGACTGTTGGCGTCACAGGGCAGCACGTCAAACCATGACGCTCCACGATGGTGGCAATAATCGCATGGTTAACATTGTGGATTCAATTTCTTAGGTTTAGGCAACAACACCACTCACAAAACCAAAAGTCACCGTAGAGCACAACGTCATGGTACGGCTCCATCTCACTTTTGGCAGTAACTGTTCTTGTTTTTTTTCTGCTTTTCTGCTGTAGACAGCACCCCCTCAATGTAGGTGGGATTCTTAGCTGATCGTCAAAGTGACGCCACGTGAAATTTCCGTGACATAATCACAGTGTGGCAACCGGCAACCAAATAGAGGAAGACCACGGTGTGGTTTGGCAGGGTAAACATCTGGGTTGAACTGAGATTGCTATTGATGTTAGCTTGGCTATATCAAAATGACAGGTTTATACATGATGTCCCATGCAGCGCGAGTGATGATTCTCTCTGACCAATCACAACCCAGTATTGGCTCAGCTCGCTTGCTTGAGGGGATACCGAAAAAATCACAAGGTACCACCCTGCCCGGCAACTGGATAAGCAAGTATACGAAATTGAGAAACGAGCTCTTTTTAATACTGTCCATCGGTTAAACATTTGTAAAACCCATTCAGACGTAAATGGTGACCAATAGCATCGATTTATGAAAAACAGGTGATGAAATATGGAGTTACAAGGTTTCCACAGCGATTATAGATGAGTATAGATGTGTAACAATGCTTCAATCCGCTGAAGATTTTCTTTCAAAACACAACCGACTAAATTCCTCTTTGGATCGAGGCACTGAGCTGTTGATTTTGCCTCTTTCATGTTGCTTTTTTGCTCCCTGATTGAATCAATGTTTTATGCTTTGTTATGTATTCCGACTGTGAGCGCACTGCGGCCGATTCTTCACAGCCTGGAGTGTCAGTGAAGTGTGTTGAAGCTCAGAGACAGGGCAGCTGTCTCCCACTTGTTGTTAGGACTCTGAGCTGAACTGTGTGGTCACTGAGTGGATTGATGGGGGGGGGGGGGGGTGTTGCCTACCCTCGGCACCGAGTTGCATCAGCTAATCTTTTGAATAATGCAGAATCATGAATAAACATGGATCAATGCAGTGCAATACTGTAAAGGAGACCTGCCTTTACCCCCCCCCCCCTTACCACCCCTGCCTCCATTTTTTTCAGTCCACTCCCTCTGTCTCTTTTCTCAACACAAAAAGTCTCTTTTTCCTCCTTTTCCCTCCCTGCCAAAATCAAACGCTCCCACTACGCCCCCCCTCCTCTGTCACTCTCTCCCCGCCCTTTTCTTTTCCTCTCTGGCCACAGCAGTGACAGACATTGTCGTGCCGTAGTGTTGCTGTGTCTCTGTGCGGACGAGTCAGGCCCGGCCTTCACTCTCGGCTCAATGGCTGCCTGGGTTTCCTCAAAGGCAGTCGCAGCACAAAGCCTGCCCACTGGGAATAGACCCACAAAAGAGAAAAGGGGGCTGCTCGCCTCCTTTGCTCTGCTCCATCTGAAGCGGCCTGCCTCCACCACCTCCTATAAATAATACAACGCTGCCTGAACAAAAAGAAACCCTGCCCTGCTCCCGCAAGCCCCTGCTTCCATCTCTCCTTTATTCCCTCCCTCCCATACCCTTCCCCCTGTTCCCCTTCTCCTCACCCCTCTCACCTCTGATTTTAAATCCATCCAGTCAAATGTTACAATAAATAATGTACATGTCTCTGTGATCAATGTGCTTAGCTTATCTTATGGAGCAGTTTTAAAGAGTAAGGTTTGAGTGAAGATGCTTGTGTTTGGGAAGTTTTGAGGATACAACTGGATAAATGAGAGTAAACTACACAAGTTGAGAGGTGAGTTTGAAAATAAATGTTTTGATAGTTTTGCTGTTGTTATAAGCAGCCTCCATTTACTTCAATTCATTAAGACTACTGTGCATTTTTTTGGTTTCTTTTCCAAAAGGATTCAAGGTGACACAAGGCGAGTAATTCATTTACAAACAATCAGTTGTGGTTTTCCTTTAACCAAGTGTTTTCAGTTGCAACAAGTCCTGCCCTTTGGGAGGCAGTTTTAACAAACAGCATTTCAGAAAGCCAAGAGGAACTTTTCCAACTGTTAACAGTGTAGCTGTCAGGATCCAGGATCCCTGTCTGACCCGGTGTGTGTTTCCCCTGATCTCCTCTCATGTGTCCTGTCATTCCCCTGTTTGTTATTGTGTGCCATGTGCTCTGTGTTGTCCTCTGCCTCCAGACACCTCCCATGGCCACACCCTTGATTGTGCACAGCTGAGGACACTCCAGCCGATCACCTCCTGCAGCCTGACACACCAGACTCAGGGCCCACTAATGAGTCTCCTGTCACTACATAAGCTCTGGCCCTGCAGTCTGGGGTTGTCAGGTCGTACCGTCTTTCACCCGCTTCAACCCCGTGGCATCCTCTGCCCTCCTTGTGTTTGTGGATTACACTCCGCCGCTCTGCCCTCCTTTGTGTTAAACGGACTACACATGCCATCAAGCTGCCAGCCCTCCGGTGTCGAGCCACGGGACTCACACCGGCGATCTGCCTACTCTCTGGTGTCGGACCACGGGCTCCACACACATTCAAAATAAAACCTGTTTATATTTAACTTCTGTCTCCTGTGGTCTTGCGTTTGGGTCCTACCTGTGAACTCCCGTGACAGTAATATTGTACATCAGGGTTTGCTAAGCTCTTATCACTGATACATACACTCAAAAACCAAACAGAGGAAAAGAAAGAAGAAACCTCTAGAAGAGCAACAGAGGAGGGATCCCTCTTCAAGGATGGACAGAAGTGAAAAATAGAAGGCATGTGTCCCAAATAAAAATCCACATGGCAGAAATGACACATACAATGAGAGCAGTGATGGCAGTAGTAGCAGTCATAGATGGTAATAAAAGCAGTTCTTAAAATAGAAATATGACAAATAATAATTCGAATATCAACTAGCAAGTAATCCCATAGTGTTAGCACTTCATGTTAGCCAGCGCACTGCTGTCATATCACTAATATTAGCTGGTGATGTCTCCTATGACTGGAGTTGAAATAGTTGATCGAAACATCGACACTGCAAGCCAATACATTGATTCCTCGTGAAAGTTCTAGCTGGTTGGCAACTGAACTCAGCTAATGTCAAAGAGCAACATACCAAATGGTGAATAGTGCATGTTCTGTACTGTTTAGGTTCTCTAAGTCATTGCAACTATAAACAATTGGTAGGAAATCCAGTTCAAACATGTGCACGAGTGATGTTTGTGGGAACGCGTGAATGCGTGTGTGTGTGTGTGTGTGCATGTGTCAATGTGTTAATGTGAATGTGTGCACAGGGATTAGGCCGCTATCAGGGAAGCTCTCCCAGCCTGTCAGGCTTTAGAACGGCCCGGACAAAGAGACTGATTTCAATGTAAATGCAGCAGCTGAGAGGACGCAGCTCTCTCAGTGGGGTGACTTCCACCCTCCACACACACTCTCACACACTCTCACTCACACACACACACACTCTCTCTCTCTCTCTCTCTCTCACTCACTCACTCACTCACTCACTCACGCACGGAGATTTGGTAGAGGGACCATTAAGAGATATAATGTCGAATATAATGTCGAAGAGTGTCGCACAAAGTTGGAGATTGCTAGTAGCGGAGTTGATTTTGCACCTGTCAGTAATTACAGATGTACTGTGCTCCACAGCGCTGTGCTGCGGGCCCTGTGTTGGCCCTCACTATCCAGTCTATCATTAGGACAGCCATTATCCCCGTGGCTGGCCTCTGCACCTCTTATTACATGCAAATAGTGCAGCTTTATCCGAGTGGTGAATGAGACCCCGGCCTCTAAAGAATGGGACACCCTCCTTGCCCACTCAAAGCCATTCCTCCATCTATTACTGCATTCTCTGCTTCAGTGCACACGGCACAGATCTCATGGCGTCATCAGTGTTAGAAAAGTCGGGGCGGCTGTCAATGAGACTACTTGATGAACTGAACAGCTAATGATCAAATATGCACAATCGAAGCCCAAGGTGCATTATAACATTGTTGCTACATCACTATTGCATCGTATTTCCACTTTTCAAAGCTAATTTGACTTTTAAGATGTTTTAGTGGCACGTTTTGATACATATTTATTTATTGCTAAGATTGAATCATTTTTTTCCTTTTCCTGACAGAAACTGGCTCCCATTTTACACTCTATTGTCTCAATCAAAAATATTTTGCAACATATTTGCTTTTAAATGGGGTTGCTATGTCGGAAATAAGGAAAATGAATTAAAATGGAAACTCCAGGGAATCAACTTGTTTTCTGCTCTTTTCTTTACAGTGTTAAAAAGTAGAACTTGACCTTCTTCATGAACAATCTTTCAACTATTTTCAATTTAGGAGTTAAATTTAGTCCTTGACAATATCTAAAAGTAGTTCCTAGAATCACTTGGACAAGATACTATTGTAAGCTTTACGGAAGAAATATCTAAGTTATATTTATGGAGAAATGTTTGTCAACATCCCTACTGTCAATAATAAAAATCTTTTTGGGTTTTGGGTTCCATCTTCATGATGACATGGCAAAACATTTTATTGAATACAAAGAAAATTACACTAACAAATCCTATAAGATCTAATACAAGATCATTCAATGACGACATGTTACCCCAGCTGTTCAATATAATGTGGTACAGCTGTGGTACCTACAGTCAGTTTATCTAAATTGAGATGAAGAGAGTATTCAGGATAGACCTCCAAACCCACCTTTTTACTGGGATTAGACTCCAATTATGGACGTAGGTGCAGGTTTTGTTTGCTGCATGCTTCACAATATTACATTAATCGTTAAAACATTGATATTTTAGCATGGCATTAAACACTTAAGTGCATTTTGCCATTTGAGAGACATGTGTTTAGAGGTACTCAACTGATGTGGCTGTAAAGGACCGGTTACCCAATAGCAATAGAATAACTAGAAAATGCATTTCCTGCTGAAAATGCGTTGGAATGCTGAAAGCTGAAATTAATTGTGAAAAAATTGCTGAAAATTAAGAAATGGGAGACTATCTGTTTGAAAAATGTTGAAGCTCGAAAGCATTTAAACTGCACTGCTGAAAAACCTTCTAGTTGAAATGTCTAACTATGGTGTCTGTAGCTGAAAGTATGAGGAAGAAGAAGGCTTTGAAAGTTGAAGAAGTATAACAGGATTTGGAGATTTTCTCCATAGAGATCCCATTCAAAAGAAAATTGCAAAACGCTAAATTCAAAAAGTTTAAAGATTACAAATATGAAAAGTCAAAGCACCCCTCTCCTGAAAGAGCTGAACATTTTGATATTTGAACAATATCTGTAGCTTAAACAAATTTCAGAAGTAGTGATATTTGTAGTAATAGTAGTAGAAGTTGTATTTGAAGTAGAAGTATTATTAGTAGTCGAAGTATTAGTAGCATTAGAATAAGTAGTAGTCGTAGCAGTAGTGATATTTTTAATAGTAGTAGTATAAGTCGTAGTTGTAGTAGAAGTATCATTAGTAGTGGAAGTATTAGTATTAAGAAGAATTATTAGTATTTAGAAGAAGTAGTAGTATTTAGAAGAAGAAGTAGCCTAGTATCAGTAGTAGTAGTAGTAATAGCTGTAGTAGTGGTCGTAGTATTTAATATAACAGTAATAGTAGTAAAAGTAATGGCAGTATTTGAAGTAGCAGTAGTAGTAGTACTAGTAGCAGTCGTACTAATAGCTGTCGTAGTATTAGTACTGGTAGTAGCATGAATAGCAGTAGTAGAAGTTGTAGTATAAGTAATAGTCATAGTGGTAGTAATAGCAGTAGTGGTAGTGATAATATTGATGGTAGCAGTAATAGCACTAGTAATAGTAGCAACAGCAAAAGTTGTAGTAGAAGTAGTAGCAGCAGTAGTCATAGTAATACTAGAAATATTAGCAGCAGTAGTAGTTGTCGCAGTATTAGTAAGAGCATTCATTATTTCAACAAAAAAGCCGAATTTTGAGCTTAATGTTTACATACAGTTAATCCATGGGGCTTTTATTTTGAAAGGGTGGGGCTGGGTGGGGGAGGGAGGGGGAGAGGAGACATAATCATAATGTTTGACACATAAACAGAGGTTATTAAATGACAGGCTTCATCACAAGCAGTTCAGTTAGAATTCACTCTCTGGGGCTTTTATTTTGAAATGGGGTGTGGGGTGTGGGGGAGAGGAGACAGAATCATGTTAGATAAACACAAACCGGTTATTAAATGACAGGCTCATCACAAGCATTTCAGTTAGGATTCATTCTGTGGGGCTTTTATTTTAAAATGGCGTGTGTGTGTGTGTGTGTGGGGGGGGGGGGTGGAGGAGGGGGGAAAGACCTCTACAGAGCCCTAAGACCTGAATGACTGACTGAGAGAGACACAGAGAGAGAGAGAGAGGGAGAGGAGTGTATGTGCACGTGTGTCTGTGAGTCTGTGTGTTTATCAACATCACTAATTGGCTCAATCGCAAACACCTGTGTGCCTGAAGCCATTTGAAAATATTCTCCATAGAGATCCTATTGAAAAAATAAAAAGCTTAATAATTCAAAAAGTTTAAAGGTTAGAAATACAAAAAGTCAGAGCACACCTCTGGTGAAAGAGCTGAACATTTTAATAGTTGAACGGTTTCTGTAGCTTAAAAAATGAAGGAGGAGAAGCGGTGCGACGGAAGAAATAGAAGAAGTTGAATAAATATTCGAAGAACAATAGTTGGAATGCTTAACAGCATTCCAACAATGACATACGAACCACATTTAGTCAATTTACTGGGTCGGGACTGCTGCTGTTCTTTTTTTTTTTTGTAAGGCTGTTTGTTCTTTTTTTGTCATTGTCAGTATGTCTTGTTTGTTGAATGTATGCATTTCCATTCTATTATACAATAATGATCTTGAGAAAATAGTAGAAAAAACGTTCCATTTTTGACGAAATTGATTGACGAGGACACTTTAAAATAACATTTTTGTTCTGTTTGAGCATCATAAGCACATTTTCACCCCATTTTGTTTAAGAATCTCTGAATGGTTAAAGCACCCAAATGCAGGCTAATCCACACAACCCCGAATATTGTCAGCATGCTCTCAGCCCTGAGAATTAAAAACAGAAACAAATTCTTCTTCTTTTTCAAGGTCAGAATGTGGGTAACTATGATGCAAGGCGCTGTTAGCCTACACTCTACTTTGCAAAGGGGATGCTATTTCATGTGAACATGAATGTAAAACTAAAATGTAGATTTAGCTACACCACACTTCATGTCTCCTTCTTGCATGGTAATCAGCACGTACCTGTCAGGCAATCGTGTGCAGGATGCTGCCTCAGGTCAGTGTTTGCTCCCAGAGGATGCCTTGCCATGGCTGTTCCTTCGTGCACACACCTGTATGCTGTCCCCGCTCTCTATGTGCAGCTTGACATTTGGTACGGTGAAGATAGAAGACACTGCGGGGGGAGAAGACGCAGGCAGATTAGAAGTGCGCAGGCTGACAGGAAAACGAACATTTCAGTTGTTCAAGACAGAAATGGTTATTAAGAAGTGAATACATGAATATTTATTTTGCAGCAGGAGTCTCTTTAAATGTTGTCATAGAAAGAAGTATTTTTGAAGGTATTTTAAGTTACATTTTAACATTTGATTTTCTTAAATTGGAATATGTTTGGAACATTGATCTGAACTGAGACATATTCAGGCTCTCACCGGCAACATAACCGCTAAACATAGTTGCACAGGACGTTGCATGGAAAATACTATAAGCGATGTGACCCTTGCATGTGAATTGTTTTAAAGAGAGAAGGTCATTTCTCTCATCGGTTCCTGTTATGTCATATATTAGCCCCTTTCCACTGCAGGAAGCAAAACTAAAACCTGGGGCTTCCCATGACCTGACTAACCCATAATCCTTTCAGGCTTTGGTAAAAGACTATTTCTTGCCTATCTATCATATACACTCGAATAGCCTTGGAGTTTAGTCAGTGGTGGGCCATCAGGGCCAGCAAGGCCTTCTCTGCTGACCTAGACAGAATCACAAAGTTATAGCTATTTTATAAATTTCTTTTTTTCCCCCATTATCTTATTTTCTCATTGCACAGCTACTGTCTTCCTCAGTTGCTCTGCTTCCAGTGCAGCTTGTTTTAAGTAGAGCTTTTATCCAATCAGATCTCACCTCTGTGTCTCTAGGTAAGAACAGAGGCAGAGGCCTGCAGACTCACAAGTGCATCCATGTGCACTTTAAGTGAATGGGGACGATATTGTTGATTGTCATAGTCTTCACCCAATCAGATCTTTAGTTTGACATGTTGGGCGTATTCTTTGACGTGTCAGCGCTGCTAGCTGGCCTACAAGTACGTGATTGGTCAGTGGGCTAGCGTGACATGTTGGGCGGTGACAATCCCAAAATCTGCTGCCTCTGTGGAGCGGACATTTTCAGCCTCAAACACATTTAAATGTATTCAAGAAATACAACTGGGGAGGCTCGACTGTCTTCACTGGCGTCCATGAATGGAGAAGGACTTCTTACTGGAACTAAAACACACGGATGTACTGAACAACCGTGAGATTAAACTCTTTGTTAACAAAGAAAGGAGGATGGACTTTGTCTTTAAATAGTGAACAGCAGCTCTGGTAAGTTAAATGCTTTTGTTTTTACATCTGCAGTAGCTTTAATATGCTTGTTTATATATTATTATTTGTACAACTTGTTTTTATGAAGATGGATTTTTGTTTGGTTTAATATGTGATAGGAACTATTGTTACGTCCAATGTTGCATTGGGGACATATTTTGTCAGTGCCAGTGTTGCCAAATTGGCGACTTTCCAAACCCTCATGGCAACTTTTTTTGTCAAAAGCTACTTGCGACAAATCTAGCGACTTGTTCTGGTGTTTTGACTCTGACGTGAAAGCACGTACCGCTCTGCACTGTGGTGAACGAGCACTCACAGGCGGTTACTCTCACAGCAGCCTCGCGCAGCAGTCAGGGAAGAGAGGAGACGCACTCTCTGCGTATTCATGGATCTGCACTCTGCAGTTAGTGTATTTGTAGGTGTTGAGCTTCATTTTTACACAAAACAAATAATAACCGTAGCTGTGGCGTCATAATCAGAATCCAAATCAGAATCAGAACCTTTTATTGCCAAGGAAGTTTGCACCTACAAGGAATTTGTCGTGGCGGGAGGTGCGTAACATTTAACAATAAACAATAACATTAAACTATCAACAATCAACACAGTGATGAGGACAGCAGTGAAGGCCCAGGTATAAAATGCACGGCCCTGACGATAGTCCAAGTTATTTTGTTCAGGCTGGTCTCATCCAACATTCGGAGCAAAAGCTAGAGTCGTAGATATCCCATGAAATAATTTCCTTTAGTATCCACGTAATCGTGAAGGAGGAAGTGTAGAGCTGAATCACACTCAGAGAGGGCGTGAGAGGGGGTGGATGGGTCCAACAAACTACGATCTTTCAGTCAGGGGACACAGCTGTTCGTGGTGAAATGAGAAGTCAACGTTGACGTTTTTGTCACGTATGTTTCACAATTAGTTATGCCATTTCGTGACTATTTTAACCCAAACAGCGATCTTTTACGAAACCTTACTAGGTAGTTTTGTTGACTGAACCTAACTGAGTTTCCTGCGAAGAAGGAAGTTTATTTTGAAATGACCGTATTCATGTAAACGCACGAAACATGAGGAGTAACTTTTCGTAGGAACCGCTGGATGAGGATACGTTGTTGTGTGTGTTACCTAATGTAGAAGTTCGATCAACACACTCAAACATTTATATTGTTACATTATATCTCAAGGAGGAGTGATGAACACATGATTTTCAACCATAACAGACGTGATCACACGTGTGTTGTTCCACCATTGGTCCTCGTGATGGTGGTGACCGAGCCTGGAGCTCTGCAGCGGGACGGGGCAGTTGCCTTGGGGAGGCGTGCCTCACAGATTGAAAACCCATCTGGCAAAGGCTCATCGGTATCGTAGTATCTGAAGTTATCCAGCTAGTCCAAACTGACGGTGTCTCTAAGTTGCCAACGAAGTTGGCATCTTTAAAAATGTTGGCCATAACATTGTGATATTATCCTGAGTTTTCAAGTTGATGAACACTGAGGATACAATTAAAGAAAGATATGAAATAGTAATTCAGGGTGAGGAAAATACCCACTACTCTATTCCATTGGCTCATTGTTCTGATTATATTCTGGGCAACAATAGTGATACAAAGTTGTTTATTCAGCACTAATTCCTATTGGAGGCAAATGGATTGAAATACTTGTTCCTCCTAAGTAGGCAGCAGGGGAAACGGACTGCTCTGTCTGGGCACTTTATTTCCTTTCACTTACAGATCTACAGTATATAGGTCCAGAGAGACTTATTATAGAGGCCCCGAAGGCCTTTGCTCTCACTTCTTGTACTGCCAGACACCCACACACTCTCAGTGAAATCTAAATTAAAAATGTCACAATCCAATCCACACAGTAACAGCAACCTCAGGAGCTCTTATTGTCTCAATAATTCTGCCATTGTCCATGGTAATCTGTCTGGGTATTGTCTGGATAAACCCATAATACACATGACAATAGAGTGCACAGTTGGCCATAGAGAACATACGCTTCATCCCGCAGGGATAACATGGGACATTTACGTGAAAGGTTCATCAATTTCTCCACCATCTCTGAGATGTTTTTTCCTTGGCCATACATCCTCCGTGGTTACTGGCAGTGCTGGGTGTTATGAGCGGTGCGGCATGCTTTCACTGGGCTGCTCACAGTGGCTCCAGTCTCCCCTGGCAGAGGAACATGATTACCATGCTGTGGTTGTAGTCAAACACTCACAGCTGGAGTAATTAGCCAGTTCTTTATCTTCATTCATTTCTCATTTGCATAATTTTGACACATCCTTCCCCCACAAAACTGCAAGTGGAAAATCCAAACACGCGCACGCACGCACGCACACACACACACACACACACACACACACACACACACACACACACACACACACACACACACACACACACACACACACACACAAGGAGGATACTTTGTGTTTAGCCACTCCTGTCCTCATTTTAGGAAACTGTTTTAAGTCACTTCCATTCTTCCCTCGGTGGCTCTACTGCTTTGCGTGTGTCACATGTGCAGAGATGAGAGAATCAGAGAGAGAGAGAGAGAGAGAGATAAAGCGACAATAGAGAGAGTGAGCGAGCATGACAAGAGTCTAAATGAGCCATCTCTCTTCTTTCCCTCTCTTAGTGACTGCCACTCTGTGATTCTTTTCAGACATGACAACCTGCTGGGGGCTGATAACAGGATTAATAATGCTGAAAAATCCTAATCGGTAGGAATTAAAAAAAATTGAACTCTCCATTAAAATTGCCACCATGTCAGAATAAGAGCTTATGGGATTGGTTATGTATGTAGCGTGTCATATAATATGGACATGTCATCTCTGACATATCTTCATTCAATAACCTAATTCTGTAGGATTAATTGAAATACAGCCTTACAGTGAAGCTTTGGCTGAAGCATAAAACACAAAAAACAATGAGACTGATCTCAAAATGAATAATTTCTGTCATATGCATTGAATGTGTTGTAACTCTGTTATGTTGTTCATTCTGTACACATGACATCTATCACACTTCTGTCCATCCTGATAGAGGATCCCTCCGCTGTTGCTCTCCTGAAGGTCTCTTCCTTTTCTTCTCTTAGAAATAGGCATTTTAAAGCCATTGATGCCGGTGTTTTATCTTTTATATATTTATTCAATGTCTTGTCTTCATGTTTTTATACATTTTTTACCTTGTTGCTGCCGAACTGACTGAGTCGCCATCTTAATTTCATTTAATCTTTTTACGATGACAATAAACATCCTTATCCTTATCCTTCTCCCCGTGAAAGGATTGGGGGAGTTTTTCCCGTTCTGATTTGAGGGTCCTGGGACAGAGGATGTCACATGTGTACAGATTGTGAAACTCTCTGAGGAAAATTTGTGATTTGTGGTATTGGGCGACACAACAAACATTGAATTGAATTGAACTTTATAGACGATGAACTGATGAACACTTTACAACAGCAAAAAAATATGCATACTCCAGGAACAAATCGAGTTGATTTTAACATATAAAGTTAGCTGTGACCTTTTTGAGAACAAACTAAAGTGAAGATGTATTGAAAGGTAAGATGTGTTTCTGAGGTTTACCTCAGTGAGCTCTAGACGATAGAACATCAAACTGAGCATGTTTCTGCGGTCAGCAGAGGTCCGGCCGGTCTTGCTGTCCCTACGGCATCCACATAATAACAGAGGCTTTCTCTGAGTGAACAAAAACAACCCGGGGTTGCTGCTCACCGCCTTCTTTACAAAGACAGAGAGAGTAGAGCAGAAGGATACTGTAGGAGACTAAACAGAGACGCAGTCAACGCCATAGAGAGACAGAGAGCTTTCTGACTGTCAAGGTAACTGTTATTTGAAGAAAGCAAACAAGATCTTCTGCACATTCATAGATATTGTTTGACTTTTACTGGATGTAATTAAATTGTATGACTAACAGTTTGCTATTTCTTTTAGCTTAGTCGCAATTTAAAGGACGTGAATAAATAAATCAACTACATTTATAGGACAACTAAATGCAAGCTTTGTGGACGATGAAAATCATCAAATTAAATCATGTTATTAACTCTTATTTACAATACTACACTATGCTGCAGTACTACTACAGTATTTCTCAATTGCTAAAACACTAAAACCCATTGGCTGAACAAAGTTCTCAGTTGCCTGAACTCATTTAGCTAATTGTGTAGTCTGTTGTCAATACCTTAAACTGTGTCACATGGTAAAACACAATTTGCAGATCTCACTTCGACTTTTCAGCAAAACTCTAAACACATTCTCAGTCTCAAAACACATTCTGCACTCTAATGCACATGTCATCCATACTGGTAAACACAAGTGGCAACAATCAAATAGAAATAGAGAACACATGTCATTGATGAAACACAATCACTCAAAATGGATTTCACTTGTATCAAATGATGTGACACAACCAATATAAGCCAGTTCAGAGAGCAAACAGGTGGTTGAAGGTGGGAAGTCTGAGAATGGATAGAAGAAACAATGTGAGAGGACAAGGACGAGGACAAGTGCGTATGTGAGATGGGCGTCGAGGAGGAAGAGGAGGAGGGCAAGAAAGAGGAAGAGGAGGACGAATAGGAAGAGGAAGACAAAGAGTGGAAATATCTGATGAAATTCGAGCAACAGTCATAGACCATGTTATAGTCCACGGACTGACAATGAGGGAAGCAGGACTTAGACTGCACCCCAATTTGAGCCGATTTTCTGTGTCCACCACAGTAAGGACATTCAGAGAAGAGAACAGGTACAGTATGCTACTGTATTTTTGTAATTGCAAATTGACTGTACTCCACTATATGCAGCTGTTTCAATAGACATTTGTAAAGTTCATCACTGTATGTATTGTACTGCATGAATATTTTTTGTAACTGTACATCTACTTTTTGTAGAACTGCAAGGCTGCCACATGCAGGTGGAAGGAGAGCTATATTCACTCAGGAGCAAGAGACCGTTAGAGTGGGCATGCTCCTTCAAGATCATTTAATACGACTCAGAGAAATCCAGGAACGAGTGATACAAGACAACACACACTTCCAGGGAATCGACAGTGTAAAATAAACACATTGTATGGCCTTGAACATGGTGCTTTCTATTTGTTACAGTAACAGTACTGACTGCTCAATAGATTTTGACTGGTTGCAGGTTCATATCAACAAAGAACAAGAATTACAGTATCACAGAGACAAAGGACACGTTTGTGAGATGCAGGGTACAGTACTGTACAAATAGGGGTACAAGGAGGAGGAAGAACAAAAGAAATTGCAAAGAGCAAAGCACAGTAGTCATTTCTGATCAATTTTGAGCGACTGTAATAGAACATGTTTTCGTTCATATGAAATTTTGTTTTGAGATTAAAAATCGACTTCTCCCTGAGAACTATATGTTTTGAACAATGTGTTTTCTATTCATTGGTGTGTTGTTTACTGACTGCTTGATGGTGTATGTTATTTTGATCACTTTGTTTATGATTTGAGAGCAGTGTTTGATTTTGAGCACAGGTAAAACTGTTTTGAGGCGAAAGTTTCATTTTGCAAGAGGATTCAGAGGTTTTGTAAATCGTGCTTGAAGATGAGGTTTTGTGTTTACAGTTTTGAGAGAATGGGTGACCGTTTCAAGAAATGTGTCTTAGCAATCGAGAAAAACTGTAATAGTAGTACTGCAAAAAAACGAATGATTACATATTGATGTAATCATTCGGTTTTTTTATTGTCTAATAAAATTGTACACAGCACAACGTAGTAAAATTTCTCCTCAGTATTTAACCACTCTAAGCATTACACTTAAACTTTATTTTAGTGGTCACGTACATGACATGAAGTTTGACCTCTGTGTTGAACCCATCCTCAGCAGTAGGAGCAGTGTGATGCTGTGTGGGGGCCCTGGGTTCAGTGTCCCGCTCAAGGACACTTGGACATGCCAACATTAATGCACGATACTATACTTTTGTATATACTATTCCGTCCAATTGTTTCGTATGCTATATACATACTATTCTACTCTGATACTATACTTTGCTGTTGTATTCTGCACTAATATATACATGTCTATAGAGTGACTTGTGTGAGCTACAACTAGTTTTTAGCCTATATTTGTTTACAATTTGGAAAAAGTTCCAACGTTAAAAGTATGCTGAAGTAGCTTTTATCAGCTCCTGTTTGCAGTGTAACCATGGATGTACAGACAGCTGTCACTGGATTACTTTGATACTGCAGAAAACATTCAGCCAAGCTCTGGTGTGGAAAGGAGCGTCTGTGTTTCTGAGCAGATTCATGCACGTTTATTCACAATGATTTCAGACCATCTTAATATCCTCCATGAGCTGTGTGCCTCAGCCACTGCTGCTGCTGCTACTCGCCAAACTACAGTTATCAACTTCCAGCGTTTGTAGCTACACGAAAATCAATTTGTATGTACTCCACAAAATCATGAACCATGAAATATAATGAATACAAAAACCCACGTACAGGGCAGGTGGGACAGGCACAAAAACAACACCCAGGAGACTGTTGCACCGTGTGAAACGAGAGTTCAACGTTGATTTATTTGTCACGTAACTTCGGTAGTTGAGTAATGCCACTTGCACAGTTACGTTAATCCAAACCATGATATTTTCCTAAACCTAACCAAGTAGTTTTGTTGTCTAAACCTAACTAAGTTGTGTCCTGTGAAGGCAGAAGTTTATTTTGAAAAGACTGTATCCATGTAACAAGTGTAAATTGACATGTGCTGCTGGACTTTCGTAGGAAAATGATATCATACTTGTTGTATGCTTGTACTTGTTGTATGTGGACATGTTTTATGAACACCATCATGCACCTGTCCCTTTGATCTCATGTAGTATCTCTGCCTCACCTCTCTCCCTCCTACCCACTATACAATTCTCCGCTGCCCCCCTGGGGAGGTGCGGCAAGAATAAAAGAATAAAATGCGCTTATGATGCACTACTTCAAGTAAAGTCCTGCTAGCACAGACAGGTTGTGTACATGCTGTGTTACGTACTGTCCTGCAGCTCCCAGAGCCGTGGAGGAAGGTTGCTGAAGTACTCGTGGTTCAGCGCCGCCTGGGCCGACAGACGGTTCTTTGGGAAGCACTGGAGGAACCTGGAAGCCAACTCCTCGGCATGGTCTACGTAGCCCAACCTGACATACACAAACATATATGATCAGAAACATACAAACACACACAAAGCACACAATGCATTTCTACTGCTACAGATCAAACCATTCATTCATCCCTCTGAGAGAGAAACACACGTTTCCTCCAAGTCACAGAGCTGCTGACAACAAAAAACAAGTCTCTTAATTCTGCTGAAGGTTTGCTGACTCAAGAGGAAAAAACCTTCGACACGCACGTACGCAAGAGCACCCACACACACACATGCTTACACCTTGCTCCTTTGAGCTTGCCTCGCACATGGCGACTGGGTCACCGTGAGAAACACAAAGTGTTCATTAAAGCCAGAGCTTTGTGAACGTGTGTGTGTGCATGTGAGCGAGTGTCTGAGTGTGCGTTCGTACTGGGAGTCACTGAACTCCTGAACCATGCCTGCATCGCAGCGCCGACGGGGAGAAAGAGATTGAAAATAAACGAAGAGCAACAAATTCAATCAGTAATTAGGCATCCACTGCATGAAATAAACATGATGTTATTCCACACAGCTCGCCAGCCCCGCCGCTCGCAGTGCTCAGAGTGTGCCTCTCATGTTCTGCAAGCGTCTCATGGTTTGCTCCCTAGTCAAGCACTCTGACAGCCACTCCCATGGCTCTCAATGGGGATCTCAGCTCAGCAGAGAAACAGAGGGAGGATACAGTTCATGAAGTCCATCAGGGCCTCTTCTTGCCACTTCTGGATGATCCATCATACAGATGGATCATCCAGTGTAATTCCACTGCAAACTTTAAAGACAAACTAGTCTTTGTGGGAAACTATACTGATGGAAAAAGGCCTCCTATCACTGTTTTAATGATATGGGCTTTTAAGGCCAATGCTGATGCTGGATCTTCAGTTTGAAGCAGTTGATATGAATTCAACCACTGGTGGCACAACATGGCAGTGAGAGGATTTTGTTTGAATTTACCCTTTACTAAGCCCCGCCCCCCGCTGCTACTCCACCGAGTTGTCAGAGCTACCACACTGTCACTAACTGCACTCCCTGAAGAGATATTAAGTAACTTTTTGAAAACAAGTGATTTCAGAGAGAAGCAGAATTTCTTTAAAGGGTATATCCAGGATATCAAATTGAAAACAGGTTAAAAAGATAAGGATAGAAGCTAAAGCTACAGATCACAGTGTAAAAATGAACCACCACATCACCTGGCGATCGAGAAAGAAGACAATGTAATTAAGGACTAACATCTTTTCCGATAAAGCCGAGTAGGTAGCTTTTTATTGGACGGGTCAAAAACACACAGGACTTTCACCATGGAGACCATGGAGACCGCTGTTCGTGTCCTGTGTGGAACCAAAAGGGAACTTTGTCTTATTTTTGTTGGTTACTGAACTTACTTACAAATATACTTATTTCAACCAAATCCACAATGTTTTCCTAAATCGAATCAAGTGTGTATTTGCCCAAACCTGACCGAGTAGTTTTAAATGAATTCACAAAGTTAACAACATGTTTAAAACTGTGAGCGTAGTGGGTAGGTGTGGGCTATCCAGTGCATTAAAAAGTGACGCCAAGTGGTCCTGACTAAGCGCCGTATCTAACGAGTTGGGAATGAGAACTGGTTGTAGCACCTCTACCGGAGGGCCTTGCTCAAGGGCACCTCAACGGTGGTAATGAGTGAGAGGCAAGTACTGGTCCCTCGCTAATAGAAAAGCTCAGTATTTCAATATCAATGATCAACCATCAAGCTCAATCTATTTGAGATGCTTTGGATTTTCTATTAATTGCCTCGGTTCCATATCCCCCCACAACATTGTACACTTCAAGACCCAACTCGCAACAAGCCATGCTCTAAATAGTGCACCACCCCTTCTCCCACAGACCAGTTCTATAGCAGACCAGCTAAACTGAACATTTCCAGAAAGTTAGTCTGTTTATCTTGCAGGGCTTATGTGGCTCGATGCAGGAATATAACATTAGAAGACATTAAGAGACAAAACAATGCATCGAGTATCTAAAATGGAAGGGGTTGTCTTCTGGGGAGCATGAATGTGCCCAGTACATTTTATGTCTATTAGATTTGAATTCTTCAGTAAAATCAATGTTGGTCTAATTATAGCACAAGAGGAAAGATAAGCAGGCCGAATCAACATTTTCATCTTCTTGGGACCATCAATATGGAGACCATCTCGTGTTTGTTGGTTGGCATCTCCCTAACTTTATAAAAATGAAATGCTCAATCACTGTTGAACTCCCTAAACCTTTTCCACTGTTGGGGTATAAAAGATCCTCCTTATATCCAATGAAACCACATTTACTCTGTAACTGTAAATGTAACTTGACAAAGGATTTGCTTTGTAGTTTCTCTGCAGGAATCAGGACAAACGGGTAGATATGTTCCGGTGTGAAATCACCTGGAGACGAGCATGCTGGCCTTTGAGAAGTGTCGATGTACAATAGGTGCACATTCCTTCGTGCTATTGCTGTCAGCTAGGCCGAGTGACTCATCTGTAGTGAGATCGATCGTATCTCCTAAAACTATCAAACAGCTCCAGGTGCTGGCACATTCACGGCAGAGAGAAGCATTCCTTCTTCAGCGGTGCATGACGAGTGCTTTTCCACAGTATTCTGTCAGAAAACTGCACCGAGGCCCGGTGCACGCGCACACACACACACACACACACACGCACACACACACGCACACACACACGCACACACACACACACCACCACAGCAGGAAGTGGCAGACCAGTTTTTGTTGGGGCAAAGCTGCAGCAGGAGCTGTTTTTGGAAGGCATCCTTTTTGTCTTTTATCTAAAAACTAGTGCTGGGCAAGTTAACGCGTTATTTTCAGATTCATGAATTAACGCCGACAATTATTTTATCTCGCGTTAACGCAGTTTTACTTTATTATTAAGCGGACATTTTTAACACATGAACTGGGCAGCGAGCGGTGAACAGCTGTGTCTGTGTGGCATCACTTCCTGCTGCTGCCGCCGCCACCACTTTTTAATCCATTATTGAACTTTGCGCATAACAATGCGATTAAAAATGTTAATCGTTGCCCAGCACTACTAAAAACATCCTTATGAAGAGCTTTTTGTTAGGTTCAGGCACGACCTCGACTCGGTTATGTTTCGGGAAAGATCAGGGTTTGGGGACCTGCGTCGCCATGGTCACTATAATAAACACCTGGTTAACGTTACTCGTCAAAGTTCAAAAGCACATCGAAAAGCTGCATCATCACTCGCATTGTTTCAGCTGAATGAGGAAAAACAGAGAGACAAAATGTCTGACAGGGAGCAGAGAGCAGGAGCGGGTGAGCCAACTGTCAGGCAGAGACAAAGTGAGTGTCTCGGTTCATATCAAATTCATCGCTCCCTGGCCTGTGATAAAAGGCAGCAGAGAGGAAGTGATGGTCATTAACATTCCTTCCTCACATTTGTATTTCCTCCTGGACGAGAGAAAGGGCCAGGAGACTGGGAGGGGAACCATCCACCTCACTACTCTTTTACAATTAAATGATTACATTTTTCCATAACTCCGGGGTACTAGAAAACTGCTCTCTTTCTGTGTGCAGCATGAAACCCAAAATCTCAGGAATTAAAAATGCAACAAAACACAAGATTCAGCTTCATAGAGAAGTCCTTTTTGGCACATCATGTTCACACATGTGTGTTGTAAATGGGATTAAGGACAGAGATTATTGTAAATCACATGAGGAACATGTATGAAGCGTCCAGTCAGCGGGGATGGATCCTCGCTGAAGCAGCTACACTTTGTGATTCCAGCTGATTAGACAGGTGGAGTTTTACACAGATCACTTGCCTGGTGCTGCTTTAAAACCGCCTGTGGAAAAAGAGACAAACTCCCCTTTGCCCTCTGCGGCCTCCTCTCCAGATGTATGCCTGGGGCACACAGTGGCACACATCTGGGACCAGCCCCCGACAGTGCCACCATGACCTCTTCCTGCCATATGCGTCTGTTGTCCCGAGCGGAATCACACTCATATGCTGCAGGAAGGGAGAAGGCTAGAGGGAGAGCATGTGAGCTGCAAAGAGTGTGTTCTGTTGAACACGGTGGAGATTTTGCGAAGTCGTGATGTCTCTACCAGCAAAGCCGTTGTTTAAATCAGGCATATGACTCTGAGGCTCTGAGGCGGTGAAGATTGCACCGGTTAGACAGACAAGCAGGATGTCCAAAACCCCTGCTGCACTGATGTGTACGGGTGGGCGCACACTCATTCACACACACACACACACACCCTCACCCCCCCCCCCCCGATGCTCTCCTCGGTTCATGGGGAAGTCCAGGAGCTGAGCCAGCAAATTACTGAGACGCCACCTAGTCTAGAGAAGACAGAAGGGAAATTCCCAGACAAAGGGAACAAGACGGAGTCAGCGGTTTCAGGGAGAAGCTAGAGGCGGTCAGATCAGTAAGAGTAGCCTCGGGGGACATATAAATAACCTTAGCCTTGACAGTGGCGTCGATGAGACTGCTGACGGGTCCATATGGACCACGAAGGCAGACCTGGCTTTCAAAGATTACGCTGAAGTAAGGGTTTTTGTGTCATCAATCAAGTGATGTGAAGGGTAGGAATCCGGTTGAAGTCAGACATCTGAAGCCCGTATTAGTATAAATACCAGCAGTTTTGAAACAGCAGAGCACTCTTGGAGCAGGACCTTGGAAGAAAGACTTGGAGCAGGAGTTGGAAGGAGGCTCTAACCCCGTGCGGCCTCCTGCCTGCACGGGGTGAAACTTTAACTTTTTACAGAATCTCCGGACTTTGAGAGTCGGAGGTTTTTAAGAAAACTTAGAAGGTTTTTTGAAGTCTAGTCAGGAGAGAAGGCTCACTCTGTCCAGTCCTGCGCTGGGTGAATCATTAACTTTTTCCTCCGTGAGCTACACAGCCAGCCCGTCTGCAGGCTGAGTCAGCTTTTTACAGATCCTTTGTCTGTAAACTACTCTGAAGGGGTTTTTGAATACTTAGGTGATTTTTTCTTATACCTTTCAGTTAACGATTTCTTCTCTGTATTTTGGACCAAGAGACTACACTTTGATTTAAATGCAAATAAATAAATAACGAATTAGTTTCTTCGACCGACTCCATTTCTTCATATTTTCCTGACGAGCCAGCCCAGAGAAGGGGTCACACCTCTGATCATCCCCCGACATCCCCTGAGGTAAGTTGTGTTTGATCCAGCTCGGTACATTACTGATGGCATTCTTGAAATGCCCAAACCACACTGATACTTATTCTAATAATAAAAAAATAAAAATAAATTAATAATTATTAATTTTTCAATTTTTTATTATCGGATTAAAAAATCGTGAGGGGTCACCCCCCAGATATCACGTAACATGGCGCCCGAACAGGGACCCGTGAGGGATTAGATCCTAGAAACACTAGAACGTGTAATATAGGTAGAACAGCGGTTCCCTCTCGGGTTAAAGTACACGGATCCTCCCGAGGATAAAAGAACAGTGATGCAACCTTCCCTACCAATTGTTGTTCGTAATAATATCACTGTTATATTATCGCATGCCTAGTGTGGGGTAGTATTACAGTGTTGATTTTAGTTAATATTTATTGCTGCAAAATTTAAAAAGCCCCCCTCCTTGCTCCGAGCAGAGGGAGCAGGCAAAGGAGGGGCGGCCCCCTCCTTTTTGTTCAGAGCAGAGGGAGCAGGCAAAGGAGGGGCGGCCCCCTCCTTTTTGCTCCTAGTAGAGAGAGCAGGCAGGGGAGGGGAGGCAGCTCCCCCCCCCCCCCTCTTTGTTCAGCGGTTAAGTTCCAGCGAAAATCTAACGGAAGTACTCGGTCCTTCGTCATCAGCTGTGGCTGCTCTGGTCGCTGCCTCTGGTTGACGTGGGCGGGCTCTTGTGAACTCATGACAATGTCACAGGTGACAGCTAGTTTGGAAGGTGTCTTGACTGCAAAGAAAGAAAAAAGCAGAGACTCGAGAGAGATTAGGCCCTAAAACACGAGAATGTGTAACATAGGGGATCAGATTTTCTCTCTCGCGTTAAAATCGTAATAATATCACTGTTATATTATTGCATGGCTGGATACCTGAGAGGCCTTAGGCCCTAAAACACTAAAGGTGTAAAATAGGGGATCAGATTGTGTGTCTCTCAGGTTAAAGTCAAAAACGCTCCCTCCTTGTTCAGAGGAGAGGGAGCGATCAGGGGAGGAGGGGCAGCCCCTCCTTCCCTTGCTTTCAAGGCAGCTCAGAATGAGCTAGAATAAGAGAAAAAAACAAACCGCTCGCCCACACAAGCAGACTAAATGGCCCAAGCCAGTCCGAAAATGGCTGAACCTTCCCTTATCTTTCCTTCAGGGTGGAGAGGGAATGATGCACTCACTGAGGTCCTGCTTGAACAAGCCTCTCCAATAGGGACCAATAGGCATGAGGGATTACGAAATGAGGGACACGACAAGGTCAATAGGTTTTTTTAAACAAAATCTAGTTCCTCTTCCTAACCTTAGAACACATCCAACACAAAGTGAGGTCACGGGTCAACAGTGAACGATGGTTGATGGCTTCAAGACAGCTACGCCAGGAAAAAAGAAAAAAGGCAAGCCAGTATCCCATCAGGCATGGGCCTCACGTTGACTTCTGTGACCTCACACGTTACATTCCACAAGCCGGCTGGGTCATCAGCTGCTCAGGGGACATGATTTTGCCTAGAATGAGCCTGGACAGCCATCTATTGGCATTCAGGTGAACTCCAAAATCACCGTTTCTCTAAATATAGTTAGGGTCTTTAATCCTTTAAAAGTATATCATTTTTTGTTTGTTACTTTACCAGTTCAATTCTTATCAGCCGTATATTTTACACGAGCTTCTCTGATTTTTCAGTTTCTCCTGCGAGGACATTTTGTTCATTTCTTATTTTATATTTTTTACGATCTTATCCTTTATATTAAGTAGGGATTATATACACATCGTTTGAGCGTTTTATGCAGTTGTTACGGACTGAGCATTTATTTTTAGTTTTAAAACTTTTTCAGACTTTTAAGTTGAATATTCTAGTTAAGGAAGGAGAGAGCCTTTTCAGATTTTTATGTTTTGATTTCTACACAATTTCTACCCTGGTCATTATGTGAAAATGAATCTTGGACCAGATGACTGGCCCAGCCCAACGATCTATGATCCTGATCTGTGCTTTCATATGGCATACAGAAGGGCGAGGGCAACAGCAGCTAACAATATCCTTCACGATTGTATAAAACTTAATCGGCTGCGAGATAGCACGCTTCAGTCTAGAAAGGACAGGTTGAAACAGGTAGTCATTTAAGGTTTTCTCTTTCTTTGATACTTTACTGCTATTTTTGTTGAATACTTTTATCCTCATCCCCTGGATATATTGGGTTTAACCTCTCATCCCTGAGGTCTCCAGGTTAACCACACCGAATCTCCAAGATCGGGGCAGGTCCAGTTGGACCGGCGGGTTGTACCACTGTCGGACTCGCCAGAATCACCCACTGCTATCTCTCCCTCTCTGTCTCCCAACGTCAACATGACCCTGACCTCTGTCCACTCTGTGGACGAAGAAATCGATCCCCGAAACGTGTACGGGCCCTTACGTGATGCAACGGACCTGATGGACCATCAGCCCATCGGGGGAGAACCGGCCTACGCGGACCTGGGTCCTTATCAGTATCCAAATACTGAAACTGGACTTACCGTGGGCCCGGAGGCCTTCAATCGACTCTAACGACCAGGGTGTAGAGGAATATGTCCTCTGGGACAGAAAGCGGGCTGAGACAGGTGGCGTCTTGGACGGGAGATGCTGAACTATCAACAGTGACGGGTGCTGGCGTGGCTCGCATGTGACTCTGGACATTGACTTTTCTGCTCTAGGAGAGAGAAGAAAAGAAAAAATACAAAAACAAAGAGGTTGTGGGGGTATTTTGTATTTTCTGATATGTTCAACGTTTTGTATCCTGTACTTTTATGATATCTTTGAGAGGTGGATTTTGTTTTTGGGGATGAGGAGTGTTTTACTTTTTAGCGTTGCTTTTTCTTCTTTTAAACTATGTTTTCAGATAGGATTCATTTTCTTTTTCCTGTCTTTATTTCAATGATATAATTTCATGTGTTGTGTTTCAATATGATTCAGATTCCCATTGTTTTTCTGGGAATACCTGCTTTTGTGCATTTTTGACGATACAGAAGTTATGATGGACCTCTACTGTGAGAGTATGAGATGTTCTATTTTTCGTGTATCTGGTGCCATTCGAGAGAGGGTGTTAGGCGATGTGGCGAATTGGCCCAGATCGCAAAGAAAATGGTTGATCTTCCGTTCACTGAGATAGACATTGTCAAAGGTTTTAGCCTCAATTAATCCTGGTAGCTACCTTTTGTGTGATACAAGAACGGAGGTAGAGACAAGTCACGATTCGCAAGAGAGGGTGTTGAACACGGTGGAGATTTTGCGAAGTCGTGATGTCTCTACCAGCAAAGCCGTTGTTTAAATCAGGCATATGACTCTGAGGCTCTGAGGCGGTGAAGATTGCACCGGTTAGACAGACAAGCAGGATGTCCAAAACCCCTGCTGCACTGATGTGTACGGGTGGGCGCACACTCATTCACACACACACACACACACCCTCACCCCCCCCCCCCCCCCCCGATGCTCTCCTCGGTTCATGGGGAAGTCCAGGAGCTGAGCCAGCAAATTACTGAGACGCCACCTAGTCTAGAGAAGACAGAAGGGAAATTCCCAGACAAAGGGAACAAGACGGAGTCAGCGGTTTCAGGGAGAAGCTAGAGGCGGTCAGATCAGTAAGAGTAGCCTCGGGGGACATATAAATAACCTTAGCCTTGACAGTGGCGTCGATGAGACTGCTGACGGGTCCATATGGACCACGAAGGCAGACCTGGCTTTCAAAGATTACGCTGAAGTAAGGGTTTTTGTGTCATCAATCAAGTGATGTGAAGGGTAGGAATCCGGTTGAAGTCAGACATCTGAAGCCCGTATTAGTATAAATACCAGCAGTTTTGAAACAGCAGAGCACTCTTGGAGCAGGACCTTGGAAGAAAGACTTGGAGCAGGAGTTGGAAGGAGGCTCTAACCCCGTGCGGCCTCCTGCCTGCACGGGGTGAAACTTTAACTTTTTACAGAATCTCCGGACTTTGAGAGTCGGAGGTTTTTAAGAAAACTTAGAAGGTTTTTTGAAGTCTAGTCAGGAGAGAAGGCTCACTCTGTCCAGTCCTGCGCTGGGTGAATCATTAACTTTTTCCTCCGTGAGCTACACAGCCAGCCCGTCTGCAGGCTGAGTCAGCTTTTTACAGATCCTTTGTCTGTAAACTACTCTGAAGGGGTTTTTGAATACTTAGGTGATTTTTTCTTATACCTTTCAGTTAACGATTTCTTCTCTGTATTTTGGACCAAGAGACTACACTTTGATTTAAATGCAAATAAATAAATAACGAATTAGTTTCTTCGACCGACTCCATTTCTTCATATTTTCCTGACGAGCCAGCCCAGAGAAGGGGTCACACCTCTGATCATCCCCCGTCATCCCCTGAGGTAAGTTGTGTTTGATCCAGCTCGGTACATTACTGATGGCATTCTTGAAATGCCCAAACCACACTGATACTTATTCTAATAATAAAAAAAAAAAATAATAATAATAATTATTAATTTTTCAATTTTTTATTATCGGATTAAAAAATCGTGAGGGGTCACCCCCCAGATATCACGTAACAGTTCACTACCCATGGGAGTATGCCTCGAAAGACAGGAACGAGGGTAATAGTGTGTCAGCTACAACACCCCATGACATAACACTACACTAATGCATGCACACACACACACACACACACTGAACTCGTATTTGAGCGGTTCACTTACTTATTCCAAGCTTGTCTGAGCTTCTTAGCGCTGTACACTGTAAAGCGGTCTGTAATGAGAAGTGGACAACAAACAAATAATCAAGTCATTTGTCATCACATTAACGTTACACACATGCTGGTCTGTTTGATACAGACATCAAGCCTAACCTTATTATTTAAAAAAACAACGGCAATTCAATGTTGCATTGGTTTATCACCTAATCACATGACGTCATTTTCAAAAACAGTTCATTTTGTTCCTTGCAATTAGCCTGTTTTTCCAATCAGTGTTATTAATTATCAAAATAAAACTCAAAATTTATTGTGAGATATTTTCATATAGAAAACCTGACAGTGGCTTAAAGGGCACATCGCTTCCATTCCTCCAAAGGTTTTGATTTAAAACATCTGCAAAAAGTATCTGCAGGAAGAGACAGTAATTTAAGAGCACTTGGGAAATGGCAGCATGGAATTAATGGGAGTTCATTCGTGACTGAAAACAGTATTTTTGCTAAAAAAAGGGAAAGTGAAAAACAAGTGAAAAGCGTTGTGTTCCAACACTACCAATTTATTTAAAAGATTCAGTATGTCACAATACATCAATGTAAAATGCAGTATGTGAGGAATACCAGGATGTTCTACTACATCTGTTCACATTCTGCAGTTTGCAAGCCAGCAAGCGTTTCAGGCTATTTTGACACACAATCCTTTGCACAGCAGATATATGAGCAAGTTCAAGGTGCGATGTTATGATGAAGTCGAATTTCCCAACTGAATGCATACTGCATGTAACTCGTACTTTGTAAGGGCAGTTCCATTCATGGAATGCAGTGAATCCCTCTGTTGGTGATGGACAGTATTTGTTTGGAACCAGTGTGTGTACTGTGTATCATCACTATATGAAAATCATGGCGTTGACTCACAGAGTTGTTTTATACGAATAAATTAGTAAATCCTGCATAAAACGTCAACCTTAAATGAACAAAAAATAGTGCAGTCCATCTTAGTCGCACAAACTGGTTGATAGAAAAAGGACTAAAAAGATAAGGTGACGAGTCTGTCCACAGACGGACTGAGAGAAACATAAAGTCCAGACCTCTTCTGTGGTAGTTCGTGGTACAGTAGGAGTCTCCGGGACCTCATTTTACCATGATGACACTCACACATACTCACAAGATGAAAACAATAGCGGCGGCGCTGTCACGGCTAGTAAACATGCTGTAACAGAACGCAAAACAGAGCTGTCACTTCCAAGTGAAACTAGAACTACTGCCTCACACCAGTCAAGTCCACGTCTGTCCAAAATGTCTCATCCGAGTAGACGTTTGTGTGAAATTGTAACAATAAGCATATGAATTCTTGATTATGGGCCAACATGTGTTTTGTGAGGTTTTGTGAGGTGACTTTTGACATTTGACCACCAAAGTTTGATCAAATTTGAAGAAGTCCCCTACAGGCGTTCCTGAGAATGGACCAGACGAACAACCTGAAAACATGATGCCTCAGGCCACGGCTGTCTGCAGTCCACCTCCCACACTGCCAGCCTAATCCTACCAGCCAGCCACCGTCTCTCAGGTCCAGTCATCCACTTCAGTGCCAGGGCTGGTCTGAACTGGCCACAGCTTCCTGGAAGCCAGAGGTGAAGTAAACAGAGGGACGGTGTGGAGCTGAGAGGAAGATGATGGACATGCGTTTGTAGATATTGCAGGTCATCTCTTCTTTTTGTAAGAATGAAGATTATTGTTTAACATGTTTGTTTCAGCACTATTTAATTACTGTTAACTTCCAGAAGGATTTAACAGGAGGATGAGCTTTCTTTTATTATTATAACGGGCTTGAGCTGCAGAGAGGCATCCTTGCGGATCAATCCAGATTAGTTTCTGCCATTTGGAAACCATCATTAAAACGTATGTACTATGTATGTTGTATTGTATTTGAATGAATACGTTTTCATATCCATGCATACAACTAAAAACCAATGTTGAAGATTTTCGAAATTCATAATTTTTTCATTTCAATGTGACATTTAAATACAACATGTAGTGGTCATATGAAGTTATAAAGACTTCGAAGATGCTCAGTGGTGCAGGGGTTAGCACTGTTGCCTCATAGCAAGAGGGCTCTGGGTTGTTTGCATTGCTGCCTCCCTCACACAGTGTCCAATGACATGCAGGTTAGCTGGATGTTTGATGGATGGATGATGGGCAGAGGATGGATAGACCAATGACGGATGGATTGATGGGCGGACAAATACACGGACAGAAGGATGGATGGATGGATGGGCGGATAATGGAGCGATTGATGGATAGAATTTGAATCTACTTACTTGAACCATGAACACCTGTAAAGCAATTTGAATATCAGAATTAGATTTTTGCAAAGAAACAAATCCTGTAACTATTATGACAGTCTGCAGAGTATTTTATAATCTCTAATCATGTCTGCGTTGATGATGATATTGTATGTGCAAACCTGAAAACCTCTTGACCAGAATGCACTGCACTTTAATTCAGATAAATTCACGTCTCCTCATTCAGCCTTCTTTGAAAAGATGGGAGTGATCGCTTTAACCTACTGAAGGGAGTTGCATTGTTCATTAATGATCCATCTTGCTTAGAAATCCTGATTTTGATAAGCCCCCACAAAAGAGCAGGCCCCTCCCTCGGGTCTGGGAGCTGTTTCTTTTTTTTTAAAAAGGGCTCAAACCCGCACTGGGCCAGCCCCCTCCTCAAACGGTCTGGGGGCGATCCAAGGCTGGACCAATCAGTCTTTAAAAATAAATAATAATAATAACAATAATAATATTTAACTCGGTTGACCCGGACTGACTGATCCTACTGTCCTGTTCTGGAGCTCCCTGCTCGTGGTTTGCTGCTAGTGCACGGGGCGATACTGCCCCTGACTTTGTTTACGTTAAAAAAAGCAGTCAGATCCTTGTGCTGTTCACACTACACAACTTGTTGTCCAGTAATCGGGAGTATTGTGTTTCAAATCATGTTTGTGGTTTTCACACGACGTGACTGACTTGACTTTCACCAAGACAAATCCCTGATGAGGTCTCCAAACCACGTGTTATCATGAAAACACACGCAGGAAGTGACACAGTCATAGTCGTGCTTGCTGATGTCATGCTCACATCATAGTCATGACTATTTCCCCTATCTAGATCAGTCGCTGTGTATGTTTGTTCATGCAAACACCCAACTCCCTAGGTGGAATAACAACGCACAGCTCACACAGGTCAGCGACAGAGGAGGAGACCCCTCAGCCCCGTGTCTCCCACTCTCATTGGTTGTCGCTCCCTGACAAGCTCCCAGATATTTAACATGCTAGAGATACATGGAAGGTGTCTGCGGGCACCATCCAGACTCTCAGCTCACGTCTTTGGACGCTTCGCACATGGCACTCGAGTGTTGACGTGCAAGAGCCAACGTGGATTTGCCTCTGATCTGGGGATTTTATCCAGGAGCTCCAGAATCTGTCTGGGAGCAGAGAATCAGGGCTGAAGTTGTGTCGTGTGAATCAGGCATTAGTCCGTTCGGGGCTGCTGTAGAAACATGGCAGAGCAACATGGAGGACTCCGTGAAGAGGACCAGCTCCTATGTAGACATAACCGTTCAAAGCTAACGACAACACAACAATTATTATTTTTTAGGTGATCATACACTAAAGAAATCATACGCATTATTTGTATTATATCCCCTAGATGCTACACACTGGCCCTTTAAAGCATTACACTCAAGTAGTACTGAACTGTGTTCTTTAATCTGGCATTCGTCTTGATGAGACTTGCTGTTTAGATAAGACTGACTGAATGACGGTCTCTTCCTCTTTTTCACCTTTTAATTCAATGTCTGTATATTACACCCAAGTTGAAGTTTATCCGGCTGGGTGCTACTTCATCTTTGCTACAAAACCGTGATCCGTGGATGAACATTGAAGGGAAACTCAATTAGCCGCTGTATCAAATCGGCATGCCAAAGACTCACTTCACAGATACTGTTGGTCGAGTACAGAATGCAGTGTAAAAGTCTGACCTGATAGGTGGGGAGTTAAAGCAAAACATATGACTGGAAACAGGCAAGTATCTGTGGAACCTTTCCATAACCGCAAAACATGTGAAAAATAAGCGGCGCCTCCACTCTGAGGTCCAACCACACGGCCTGTCTGAGATCCAACCTCCAGAGCAACGTTTGGGATGAAATACACTCGAGAGAATGTGATGAATCATAAGCAGCGGAGGCACTGTGTTTTGGAAAAGTGTGCAGATAACAGTCAGCTCAGAGGAGCTGAGTGATGTGGAAACAGGAAAGGTTTTCCACACTGATGCAATACTGCCATCTGCTGCCCACTGCAGCCTCTGGCATGTAGTGGATCTGTCAAACTGGACATGGAACAAACTGTGCTCTTATTCAGACACATCAATACATATTAGCATGGTGGAACATTGCAAATAACTTGGATTCAACAGGTTACCAGCTTATTATCATACTTTTATTATGGCCCAAACTCAAGGCCAACAACCTTTTTCTTTTAATATTCCGTTTTGACTGAAAGGTCGATTGTAACTCTGACATTGGAACAAGTGGCCATCCTGTCATGGCCTGTGCCCACTAGCTCCATTAATAAATGAAGAGGAAGATATAAAAATACATCTTTGCACTTTAGTCACATGTCGACAGGTAAAACAGGAAGCGGAACCATTTATTGTGTTACACACAGAGCTGAATGCTCAAGAAGCTGACCCCTCGAACAACCTTTATTTGAATGAATTATATTAGGACACTGGTGCCAAAAGGAATATTCTGCAGACTTTAAAAAAAATGTAAAGGCTTAATGAAATATGCTGAACTCACGCCCTTTTCTCATAATTTAAATAATAAGATATTTTGCTTTGGTTTTAAATATAAAAGGAACCCGTCTTGTATTCACTCTTGATTATATTAATAAACAAACAGTTATTTGATAAGTTGTTTCATTTACTCTTTCCTTTTTTCTCTCCACTGTTTTGTTGATAATTTTATTTTAGCTTAGTTATTTTTTGGTATGCTCTGTAACTATATGATTTCAAAATGCAGAAAAATAAGAACTCCAGAGGCGCTAAATCTACTTTCAAGTCATTCAAACAGTGAAAGTGCATCTTTGGATCATAATCTCATTGAATGTGGTGATCTTTATTTTCAACCAATAAGATCATTGCAAAATAAAAGAAAGAGAGAAATTATTATTTTTTTTAAATAAAGATATATATATATGTCATTTTTTTCTTCTAAATATATCACATCGCATCACTGATACATATATAAAGTCCATCCTTCCTGTGTTTGTTGAAAGTGCAGCCATGACAGCATCAGATGTGCAGACATCACATGAACAGATGCTTGGAGGCTGGAACCAGGCAGAGCTGTCCGTGTGTGTGTGTGTGTGTGTGTGTGTGTGTGTGGCTCAGACAGCTGTTCAAAGTGTCTGAGAGGCAAACAAGAGCCGACCGTCGCCATGGCCACAGGATGAGAGAGTGCATTTGGATGTGTTGTGCATGTGACCACGAGAGTCACCCCAGTTGGTCACTAATTGGCCACTGGAGATGGGAGGCGGCGACACACAGCCCTGTCCCCTCTTCTCCATTCTAGCTCTCTCTCCCTCCATCAGCTAACACTAATCTGCAGTCCCTCTATTCATGTTCCCTCTAAAAAGCCCTAATGAGCTCCCAGAGGGCATGGCTGCCCTGGCAGAGCTGCCACCCCCATGCCCAAGCCTCCTCCTCCTGCTGCGGCTGCATTTATGGAGTACAGTCAGCTTTTGCTTCATTTTGATGGTCAGGTGAGTATGTAAAACAATGTGTCCTTATTTTTGGACACATTACATTTTTGCATATTTTTGTTATTATGTTAAGTTATTTATGGTAGTTGAAGAGATAAGGACATTACCTTTCAGGTTTAAACATATATCATTTGGTTCTTCTACCCAGATTTGGTCATAAACTACTCATATACATGTTATTCCTACAAGACAGTAATCATGAACAACTCACCCCCAAATGCAAAAGAAGTTACTGAAGGTTTACAGCATGTGTTCACCGTGTGTAACGCTGTGAGTTACTTCATGTCATGAAAGGTCTCACCTGGTTTAAAGTGAGGCAAAGAGTTAACTCCAGGCCAGATATCCTCAGATGGGGTGCCGAGGACCTGAAACACACACCGAGGACAGAGATGAGAACAAATAATACGCTTTTGGATTAACTCCAGCACTTTTTAAATAAATAAACCCCAGTTTAACATCTAACATTTAACAGGGCAGTTAGCATGAGAAGCCAACACATTACAGATCATACAGAAAGAACAGTGATGATGTCAGTACTCACAACACACCAACTATAAATGATTAACTCTTGACTTTTTGTGAGTGGTTGATGTCTATTAGAAGGTTGTCAGAGAAGCAATAGGTAACATGTGTAAATGATGCATTATGTATTTCAGACATGGTTTCCTCGTCGTTCTTTGACTGTATTGGTACGAGCATGAGAGAGGAAGAGACACTCGTTTGTAAAGTCCATTCCCATTGCCGGTGAATAGTCATGATTCGTGCAGCGTTTATGGAGAGGTTGGCTGGAGTTCTCACGCACACAGCCTGGGCTTTATGACGACAGAACCCAGAGCAGCGGACATGCCTTCCACATGATCCATCGCAGCTAAGCAGCATAATAGTTTCCAGATTGTCTCTGATCTGCAGCACACTCCTACAGCAGAGTGGCTGCTCTGGGATCTGCTGTGGAGTACACTGCTTACAGTGGAGGTGTGCTGTGGGATCATAGGGATCATAGGGATAACAATGTTTCTGATGGCTGTCTTTCACGTGGCTGACAGACACAGGAGAAGAAGAAGGTTGAGGGATTGAGAAGATATATCTTTCCAAACACAGATAAATCCCAGGTCAGACAATGATGGCTTTAAAGTCGCGCAGCTGAAGTGAAACGGAATGAAAACCAGAGGAATTTACAAAAAAGGTCAGAGGCTAGTTTATGTTGGCCCATTATGGGAGTCACAGTTGGTGTAATAACAAAACACGGCACTAGAGGGCAGTAAAGCACCACGAGCACGACCTCAGAGAGCCTTCAGTGAGAGCAGTCAGGACAAAGAGAGGTCCATGAGCAAGCTCAGCAACGCAACTTCATTTAAAAACGTTCCATTCTTATGAATCTAATTTGTGTTTAGGGGCAAAATACCAGTTGAGGGAGAATATCGTGGATTATATCAACATATGACAAAACACGAAGACAACCGGTCAAATGAATTAGTAACTGGTTTCAAAGCGTTTGTATAATACTACGCCAGTTATGGTGAAAGATAACATTGCCATTGTATGGGAGTCAATGTGATTATGTTGTTCACTGTGTTAAGAACTTGAGGTTGTGGAGAGTCAAACTAAATACAGCACAGCATGTTTTTTTCGTGTTCAGTTTGTATTCTTTTGAAATTACAACGAATAATTAAAGGCCAGTATGAAGCTTTGACACATGTTCTGCATATGTAGGGAGTCATAATGTGAAGTATTTCTGACCAGATGTGACTTTAATTTAAATGTTTTGTGTGTACCCATCTTCATACATGTCATTATGAGATTTTTCTATTTGCATGCGTCTTCTGAATACCAGCTTTAGTTACACATCATTTGGCCTGCATGTTATACTGTCGTTTTAAGACATTGTCAGGATTGGTCTACAGCGTGCTGATCCCTCATGTTTGTTCAATGGTTTTTGACTTTGCCTTTGTTTTGGTTTTTGCTCGCTGTTGGAGTCGCTTGAAGTTGTTGTTTCTTACCTTTTTGTGGACCAGTAAAATCCCTTGTTTTCTACTTCACCTCGCCTCCAGTGATCTCTGCTCTTGAGTCTTTGCTCTGCCCCAGAATCGTGACAAAGGGACTGAATCTCAATGGCTTGTTGAATGGCATTCCCTGATTCAAAGAACTGGCTGAGCTGTCCTACTGTGGGTTGGTGAACACTCCAGACATCAAAATGAATGTGCGCAAGGACTACAAAAGTGAGTTTTTCAAACATATCCCCTTTAACTTGAATATGCAACTTAAAACGGGACAATCAGAAAAAAACAATTCAGCATCTGGTCAAGACCTACATTCACACCAAACATTTACTGTTTCGAGGTGAACTACGGAAGTTATCACTGACAACTTGAGAGCTGTCCGGTGCTCCCTCACATCAGTGTGACCTTCCAGCTTGGATGGACGGGTGGCTGAGTGTTCCGCAGGGTGAGTTATAAAGAGGGAGGGAAGGTTGTTGGAGTGTTACAGAGCTGCAATCAGTTCGAGAGTTGAAACATCACTGCACATCCCGGCAGTAGAGGAAGCTCCACCAGGTTTTGTCACACATGTCAGTAGTTATGATGTCACAGCTGTTGGTATGAGACGAGCTATTTGACAAAGCAGTGGTAGGACTGTTGGAGAATTGAATGAAGTATTATCCCACATCAGAGCCTGGTGGCTTATAAACCCTGTAAAGATGCTTTGAATCATGTTTTTCAGTTCTTACACTGACTACCAGGTCTGGAGACATAGAGGACGGTGGTCTACAGGTGGGCAGTCCCCATGAAGAAACAAAGCTTACATTTCAACCCTCCTCAATATTTCTTTATTACAATGAACTTTATTGAAACAAATATAAAAGAAAAAGCTTGTAAAGCTGAATGGTGTTTTATCTTTTGACAGCTTCTTGGTAGGTACGACGTAATGACCTACAGCATAGATTCAATCTATTGTTTGACTTTCACAATCGGCTGAAAAACAACTGGCTTTTCAAATTGTCCTTTATGGAAATAAAAAGGCTTCAGCTGAGAGGAAAAGCTCCTGTCATTGTTGCTGATTCAGATAATACAGACTTTCCAAATTGAAGGAATTGGGGGTAGATAATGCACGGTCATCAATCACTCCACCGTTTTATAGTCTGAATGTAGATTGAATTACTCTCTGCCCTAGGCCTCGGCTAAGGTTTGGAAGAACGACTTGGTGGATTGTGGTTTAGATTATTAAGAACAACCTTGTTAATACATTAGTTATCAACATTAAAGGGGCACTCTACTGATTTCACACATCAGTCTGTTTCCAGATGTGGTGGAGTGCTACTTAATATGTGGAATAAAAGTGAATTAAGCATCAAGTCTTTTCTGTCTGACGAAAGATGGTTCAACTAAGTACATTTGTTACGTAAAATAATTATGCTTGTGTAACCGGCGTTAGTAAAATCTGGAAGTTACTTCATAAAATGACAGTAACATAAGTGGCGCGTTTGTTTGACCTCCCCATTGTACGCACACTTACTTGCTCACACAGCTTCTACAAGTCTGTTGTCAGTTCAATGTAAAGACAGAGAACGTTTGACTTCTGAACAAATGATGCTGTTTCTTCTTTTTCTCCTCTCTCCATATCCTACATGGATAAAAAACCTTTGCTGGAACAGTAAATTCCCAACCTGGCACACGCAGGGTAATGGATATATGAGACAGCATGTCGACATGGAGGACATGTCAACACATCAAGGAGGGCAGGGCTATCTCATAGCGTGTGAGAGCATGGAGGATGTGCAGAGAGGACGGATAAGAAGGAGAAAGTTCTGCCTCAGAGGAATTCCTGTGAGGTCAAAGGCCGTGACCCTGAGCTCTGCATGCACATTCTGCCAGACATACATACTCTGACACCCCCAAGCTATGTCACAGACCACCCGGCCAGCCAGACACAAACAAACAGAATGGTTGACCTTCACACAGGAACCCCCAATTATATTTGTTACCAGAGAGAGAATGAAGAGATTAGAGAGGTCTGTGTTTATGTCCTGAAAGCAGCTGAGAGACTCATCAGTGAACAAAGCAGCTGACATGAAACGCTTCAGAAATATATATGATGCAGATTGTCTTCAGTCCTTAACGGGATATTTTGGCGGGTTTGAAGTGGGGTTGTATGAGGTATTCTCCATAGTCGGTGTATTAGCTCCAGTTTCCAGAGACAGACAGGAGTACCAGCACGGGAAACTGCACTCTCAATTAACTGTATTTTCTGCAGGATTGTAGCTGTTGTTTTAAACTGTTTGATTGTTGTCATGGTATGGATGAATTATTACAAAATGAAAATTGCATGAATCTAGAATCACTTGCCGATCCGTTGGGGGATGTGAATGGAAGCACATTTATATTCTTCCCTTTGCGCTCATAGAATGGAAGTCAATGGGAGGGGAACATTTGCCAATGTTGCTTCTGCATCTGTTCATGACACTTCTGTTCAAAATGGGCAAAATGAAAACAAACGCGTCCTCATGCATTTCATGTCCCTGGTGAGTGTGCAAACTTACCCCGAACCATAATTGTGTACCGTTACACGCCTACTTGGGGTGGGAATCACCAGAGATCCCGCGATACGATATTATCACGATACTGCGATCGCGATACGATATTATCACGATACTGCGATCGCGATACGATATTATCACGATACTGCGATCGCGATACGATATTATCACGATACTGCGATCGCGGTACGATATTATCACAATACTGCGATCGCGATATGATATTATCACGATACTGCGATCGCGATACGCTATTATCACGATACTGCGATCGCGATACGATATTATCACGATACTGCGATCGCGATACGATATTATCACGGTACTGCGATCGCGATACGATATTATCACGGTACTGCGATCGCGATACGATATTATCACGATACTATAACTTATATAAGTAGGATATTAGAGTTATATAACTCCGTATAACTTGTGATGCGTGGACGTCGAGGGCAGAGAGACAGTGATGCGCTGCACTCTCCCCATGAGCCGGCTACTGTTGGCAGGTTTAACCCCGTTGTGAGGTCAGATGTCTCTTTGTTTTGATCAACTTCCTACCAATCACGCTGACCCAGGACCTTTGCTGACCTCAGCAGAAAATAACTCTGCACCATCTAGTGGACTGAAAAAGCAATTGATTTGATTTTTCCAAAAAAAATAATTGTAGTTTATAAAATAAAAGATTGATACTTTGCGTCCGTGTATCGATACAATATCGCCATGCAAAATATCGCGACACTATGCTGGATAGATTTTTCCCCCACCCCTAACGCCTACTAATGATATCATCTGATATTCACGTGTAAAATGAGTGGACTTTTCCTGCGAAGTTCTGCAAACTTAAAATGGGAAAGTAACAGACCTTTCTCATGACAGCCATTTTCACCTGTGTTGGCAGGACGAGCACAGGTGTTACTAATACCAATGGTTGCATTCCATTTAGGTGTCCCAGTGAGTTATGACAGTGAGCCAGATGGACCAAAACTAGTAAACCTAAATGGAATTTAGCCATTATTATATTTTGCACCTTTTTTCTGGGGTTGATGAATCTGAAGCAAAAAAAGATAGTCGCCATTTTGACTTGTCATAGGAAAAACATTGGTGTAATTGACAACACAATGATAGCCCTGATTAGTGCCCAGGAAGTAGTGACGGTAAACCAGAATGCACAGAGCTACTGTCGAACGCTGGAAACAAACATAGCTCATTATTCTCATTTATAACATTTATAATTTAAAACCTATTTCTCCTACTGTTCACAGGTTTGCATGGGTCGTGGTTATATCTGGACCCTGGTTTTTCCTCCCACCATGGCCCTGCTGACTCCTACTGCTCATATCATTTTTATTATTACTCGCATTACTATTTCTATTACCGATACTGTAGTGACTGATTCCAGCAACTAACCACTCGACTGGGGGCGGGAGAAGATCCTGTTTCTTACTCGCTTCAACAAAGAGATTCCAGGCTCTTTCACCTTCGGGTGAGGTTTTAATTAGAGTTTACAGATGATGATAGAACTTATCTTCCATCTGGTGTGTCTTGCTTGCGGCAAAAACAGTGTGATCTCGTCGCCACCCATGCTTCATTAGCTGTCTGTTGCACCTGTGCCCTATATACCGATTACCTGCCACAATAATCCACACTGACACCCGTGGTCAAACTCCCAATATATACATTTACAATATCCAGACCTAACTCATGGCTCCTACAGATACTTAACACACATTACTGACTTTGCTTCTTCACCAGAGTGCTTTCTCGCCTCACAGGTGTCCGTGGATCCTGGCTGTACCTGGACCCTTGTCTTGCCTCCTGCCGTGGTTCTATCATATGCATTGAATGTTTTGTATCTCTGTTATGTTGTTCATTCTGTACACATTTAGCTATAAACCACTTCTTTCAGACTGTTGAAAGAAACAATCTAAAATACACATTGTGTTTATTTTACAACAATCTGCATCTGTACATTTCTCCTAAATTCCCCAAAAGTTACCATTACAAAAATAATCATTTGCACATTTAGCCAAAACATTTCAGAACAGTTATAATACAAAACGAAAATATTGTTTTAACGTAAGTAACCAACTGGGGGGTTTCCTGCTGATATTGCTCTCTTTTTAACCCTGTTCACATGTCTCCCCTTCATTCTGTCCTCCTGGGAGGTGCAGGTTTGTATCTTGCATTTGTTGCCTTAGAGATCTCTTGCTCCAAACATAAACACCAGCACTGACCCCTGCCTCATCCACATTCCTACCTCTACTCTGTCTTTGTCCCAACGCTGACCACAGCCCTCGTCTCCTCCTCTGCTCTTGACAGTCCCAGTACCACCCCTAGCTGCTCTCCAACAGCCATCAGATTGGGGTCACCTCCAGGCAGGGGTGAAACGCATCAGAACCAGAGCCAAGTGGCTCAGCTGTCTCCCACTGCGCCGGGTGGAATGTGTTCAGTAAGTCCCGACTCTCCTGTCTGGTTCAGCAGATGGACGCTCATGTCCCTGACACAGTGGCTGAAATGGTATTATTTATCTCCCCAGCAGCCTCTCGCGCTCTCCTGAGGGAAGACCAGCTCACATGTGCACTGGCTTAGTCTCCCTAGCAGGAATACACTCTAAATAAACAGGGTCTCTATCGAGAGAGGCTGAGTATTTGCACCATGCCGGAGCCTTCTGCTGCACAAACCCGATTTAAGAGTTGTTCTGTAGCACCATGTTCTCATGGTTCTACTGTAAGGAAGCGCTCTCACAAAGGCTTCTCATGGCATCATATTCTTTTTAGCAGCATATACATATTGTTTGTAAAGGAAGATTTAAAGGATGGTTCTGGTGAAAGTCTAGACTGAATGTATCGACTAACAAGCAATGTGAGTGTGTCAAAGCCTGATATATCTTCTTCCTGTGTTCCATAAAACATCAATGAGCCCCACTGTTGCACTGGCTGACATGCTCCTTCATTAGCATGAACACACACACATTGTTATTATGTTGTACAGCCGAAGCGACTGTAAGATATTTTCTTGAGTTTGCTTTTAGTGAAATGCTCTGAGTGAACTTCAGCTCCCTCTGGTAAACAGTTACACATTGTGTATGTCCAGGGCTTTTATTGTGTCGGGTAAGGACGGAAGGAGTGGATCTGGTCTTCGCTGCTTTTGTCAAGTTTGAAAGAAGTAATAAAGTTTGCCGTCTTGGCTCGAACTACAGAAGGTCCATGTTGGTGTACACTATAGTCTAGGTTTGAATATGTCTGGTCCGCACAACGTGATTGGTTGATCTCTTTAATAGCGGTGTGTGAGCGTACTCGTGACAAAAACGGATAAATATATTGATGAACCTGCTGTGTAAAGGCCTTTGTGACATAGAAGTCAGCGTCGGGGTTGAAATAACTACGGAAGTCCTAAAGTACGATAGTAACGTGACAAATAAATCAATGTTGACTTCTGATTTTACACAGAACACAAACGGTGATCTCCTAGGTGAAAGTCCTAACCTCCCTACATGGAATGTGTTGCTCTTAATACTACATCACCTGTCCTGGCTCACAATTATGACATTATTACATACATTTTGTGGGATGTACAAAATACAGTGCATTAGCTATGAACCGTGTATAAGGACAAGGAGTTCAGAGTCTGCTGCGCAGCACGGCAACAAGAATACAAACAAAAGCGTCATCTAAGAAACATGTAGAAATGTTAATTGCTGTGATGCATAAATCTGATTGACAATCAGATTATTATGATCATGTGAACTGGCCAATGTGTTGGTGTAAACACCAAAGCTTATCTCCAGAAACATAAGCTATAATATTATCCATGGCTGTCAGATGTCTGTGGCCAAATTTCACCACAAACCGCTATTTCAGTCACACTAATATAAGGAGGCAGCTTGCTGTCTTTTGAACACACACACACACACACACACACCTCTGCCTGACAGGCTATTTCCGGTAGATAGACCTGTCCGTATTCATATCGTCCACCCAGTGGACGTAATCTGTGTGGTGACAGCTAGTTAACCAGCTCGCCTGGGCCCGGCCTCATCCACCACGACTTTAATTCCCATATACATTCTCAGAGAGTGTGTGAGAGAGAAGTCTAGAGACACAAAGCCGTGTTAAAGATGATCTAAAGAAGAGCACAGGCCTATGTCATTACTGCCGACCGGAGGACAAGAAAGCTATTTGAGGGTATATGTATTCATCGATTTATTCTTCAGCATTTTTGCTATATGTCTGTCTAAATGGGGTTTATCTAGCACAGGGATTCCCAAAGTGTGGTGCGCGAGCTGCCTCTAGGGGGTGCGCGAGAGGAAAAGTGTAATGGTGGTCTAATGGTGTAATAATTAATATTAAATATAATATAAAACAATTTAATTTAAGTGGGATTTTTCACAAAATAAAAACATGAATTATAAAAATTTCCTTTGTAGGATTTAAATAAAAAATTAAAAACTTACAATTTAATAAATAAATGAACTTCAGCTCCTTTCGCCAGTCTTTTACTTCACACTAGGTAGCCTAGCTGGTGCAGCTAACGTCAGCTAACAGCGAACTTCATGCATTCAGCAACATTAATTTAAATATGCTAAACTGGCTGAAATCGGGGAAACTGTCAGGTGGGACATCTGAAGCTATCAGTGGTAAAAGAGGAGAGGGACAGAGAGAGAGAGAGGAATCGGAGGCGAGGGGAACGGAGAGGTGCGTTGGGGAGAGACCGGGAGAAGAAATCGAGCCAGAGTCAGAGGAAGATGAGACGGAGGAGACCGAAAAGGAGGAAGGGATAGCACAGACAAATCGGGAGCACATCGGTCCATCGCGGAGTCAAGGTGAAAAAAGAGAGGAGAGCGCATCAGACTGGGAAAAAAAAGAGGAAATATGATGAAAAGTATCTGTGTCTGGGCTTCACTTGGATTGGCAACGCAGATTCCCCAAATGGTAATCTGACGGTGGAATGTATGATTGGAGAAAGAGCAAAAAAGTTGGACATGATCCCGGAGTCCAACAACACTGTGCATCGATGCTTTGTCCGAAGACATCCTAGAATAGAATAGAATAGAATGTATGCTATCTTTATCCCTTTAAGGGGGAAATTTGTCTCTGCATTTGACCCATCCCTGTATATAGGGAGCAGTGGGCTGCCAAGTGACAGGCACCCGGGGAGTCGGGGCTTCAGTGTATTGCTCAGGTACACTTCGACACCGCTACATTAGTGGCTACATTAGTGGCTACATTAGTCGGTCACGTGAAGAAGAGTGAGTTTTACTCTCTGCAAGTAGACGAGTCTACAGATGTGGCCAATCTGGCCACTCTTCTGGTGAACGTCCGTTACCTTTCAGTAGGCACAGTGCAGGAAGATTTTTTGTCTTTTTTGTGTTTTTTATCTTGTAAACAAACGCCACGCGTGAGCAAACTGTTCTCTCATTGGTCCGATTTTTATGCGGCTATAAATAGGCTCTGTTGCTTTTTTGCTTTTTTAAGGTGTGAGGGATTGGGGGTGCGTGAACCCGGTCGGGATGTAGAAGGGGGTGCGTGGCCTAAAAAGTTTGGGAACCGCTGATCGAGCAGATACAAATCACCAAAAAATTCTTCCTGTTCCGTTGTTGTTCGCCCAACAAAACTGAAATGGGCAGCATGTAGCAGGGGACTCTGTTGGTAGAGATGGAATATATTATTGACAAGTATGTTTTCCTTTCTTGTATAATCAGCCTGAAATAATAATCTTTGTCTTTTCGTTACCTTCCAATGCGTCGTCTATATCTTCACTGAGTCTGCCATGTAACCACGACAGTAGCCCAGAAAGGACAAACCAAACACTCGGTGGGGCCATTTCTCTTTTCACGTCAGCCACCATAGTTCTTTACTTGGCACACTGGAGAAGTTTCATTTGGGTTGCAATCTGCAAAGTCAATGCTAGATATCCTAAATCCTACACACTGGCCTTTTATTTGCACTCCAATAAATTCAAGGACAGGAGAAGGGACCTCTTGTGAACAAATACTCAGAAATCCGTCTTGTAGCAAAAGCTCATGTGCTTCACGTCCCCTCTGTTGTAACTGTTGTACTAATAACAACAAATAATAAGAGTACAAATAACAATTAATAGAAGTACAAAAATGAATCAACGGACTCCTCCCGTTAAAGACCAATTACAATTTACTACTATTTTTGTAATTGTTCTGTGGATTAAGATATTGATGAATCTGAGAAACACAGCTGCATCCCGACAATGAGGAGGAAAGAAACGCCATCTGTCAGATGATCAGACAGATTGAGAACAACAGTGAAACCAGGTTAGCTAGCACTTAAAGAGAAGTATGGAAGTGAGTGCCTCTATAACGTTGGTAAAAGTCCCATATTGCACAGAAGAAAAAAATGCTACTGGAAGCATAGCAGGACACAGTTGAACCAGTACGCTGTGATGGATGCTTGGGTTATCATTTTACCGTTTTCTCTTCCAAATACGTCAAATTTTACGTCAAATCTTTAAATTTTAGTAGCTCCCATGAACTCTGCTACATTTTTGTTTGTTGTCTTTTCGTCTTTATTTCTGGAGCGCTTATGGTATATTACAGAGTAAACTTTTCAAATTCTGAAAAGAACGTGTTGGGAATGGATTAAGTGCAGCTAGAGTGCTCACCGCCCATGGCATCTTCCAACAATCCAGCCAGACCTGCCGGACCAAACACCACCAAAAACCACTGGCCCAGGAGAGGGAGGATGGAAGCTAAACTGACCCAGCTAGGAACTAAGGCTAGTACTCTACCCAGCTTACACCTGTCTGTCTGATGTCTGGTCACAGAAAAATAAGCTGGATGAGCAATGACTTCAGGCGAACCCAGTGATGGGAGGTCAGTCACTGTTCAGCCAGAGACCTGGCTCCATCTTGGCATCCCGGATCAAGCTGCATTTGGCAGTTGGACTGCAGGACAGAACGCAGCACTGAGTGGGACAAGAGGAGGCGTGTTTACATCAATGAGGCTTGGTGCTCAAACACAGTCACACTTGATGGACAATGTCTTCCTGATGACGAATTTTTACATTGCTGTTTACATTGCTCCTGATGGAAATCATAAAAAAATGCACTAAATGAATGCACTACTGTTTTTGTTTTGTCATGTTTTTCTTGTGTAGCTTAAATGGACTCGGCTTCAAATGCATTCAGTTTTGCAACCCTGTCTTGAGTGAGACACTGCCCCAAGTGAGGGCTTTCAAGTGTCTCGGGGTCTTGCTCACAAGGGAGTGTAAAAATAGAGCGTTAAATTGGCAGACAGTGCCAGTGTAGCGTTAGCACTGTAGAGGGAGCTGAGCCGGAAGGCAATGCTCTCGATTTACCAGTCCATCTACATTCCGACCCACACCTCTGGTCATGAGCTTTGGGTAGTGACCGAAAGAACGAGATTGTGGATACAAGCAGCCAAAATGAGCTTCCCCCGTAGGCCTTAGCGAGGGGGATCAGATCAGAAATCCGGAGGGAACTCAGAGTTCAGGCCCTGCTTCTTTGTGTTGAAAGAGGCCAGGTGAGGTAGTTTGGGCATCTGATCAGGATGCCTCTTGGACACCTCCCTTGGATATCTGGAATACCCTGCTTAGCCTGCTGCCCCTGATAGGCAGATGGATGATAATGGATGGATAATGGATAGATGGGTGGAACCCTGTGATGCAGAATGACAATAAATGATCATTGAATACTATCACAGTCCCCGTAAGGACCCTGCAATGAGCGACAGCACCTATCAAGAGCTCTTGTTTCTCACAAGAATGCAAACGGCCCATTCCGCTGACATGAGAAAAACCTCAGGCCACCATGTGACATTCCAGCTCTGAGGACGGTGTGTTCAATGTGTCGACTCAACTCCTGGCAGGATGCCTCTCTAACAGTGATGGAGGCTGACCTTTCCTCTTCCTCTCTTCAAACAACATGGCCTTTAAGATGCTTCTGACTCCACATAATTCATCGATGGTGCCCTTCACATGAGTCTCTGAGGCTGTGCATCCAAACTCTGACCGATTCTGACAGCACACACAAGGCCACAGAGGAGGCAGGACAGATGGAAATGTCAACATCAGGCTTACTCTGACAGGTAGGCTGGTACTGTGATCACACTTTGCCTCGCCACACCTCTGTATTTCCATATTCATCCATCTCTTTTACTTCTAGCTGACAGCTAAATACAAATGAACAGAAACACAGAATGTGATTTGGATGAGAAATGGCAAAGGCTCAGTTAGTGCCCATCAGTATTTTCTAGGTGATGGAATATAATTATAGAGTTATGTTATAAACAAAGACAAAATAAATATAGCTGGAATACAAAAGAAATTTCAGTTAATGTTGTGTTAATGGAAGTTAGGTCTATATAACGTCTGAAATCAACCACATTATGTAGAGGTAAAGTTGACAGCACCTGAAATGATGGCATTCATTCCTCATAGCACAAAAAAAACACAATCTCAGTAATTACGGATCAGGTTGAACTTAAAAATAAATGTAAATTATAATATTTAAAGCTACTATGCACTACGAAAAATGTTTCGCCAGATCTGGGTTTGTCACGGTGGGCAAACCCAGACCCAGCCGGTGCTGCTGGAGGCCCCGCTGGAGAACGAGCTGAAGGAGGAATTTATTCCTCGAAGCACAAAAAAAGCCTGATCTCTGTAATTACAGATGAAGTCAAATGTCAACAGACGTACGTAGGGAGGTACTGATGGGACGTATGGATGGATGTACCGATGTACAACAGGAAAATATAAAGCCTCCGGGCCAGAGCCGGGGTATAGTTATGAATGTGGTGAAGCAGATTGGAGGTAAAGCAGTCAGCATTGATCTACAAATGAATGCGGGGGATTCTTACTGAATAATTTGTTTTGTGGCAAAAGTGACATGTCATGCAGCACTTGCACATTGTTAAAAAATAGCCCAAAATGTTACACAGCACTGTTCTGGAAAGAGATGCGGGAAGAACACAATGTTACTATGTATCTGTAGCCTTAAAGTCTCATTGTGTAGAATTAATCATGTGTGTAGAACATTTTCAGTGAAATCTGAATGGATCTAACCTGCAGTTCCACCAAATCACTTTTTATCAGGTGTTCTCTTTCAAGGCTCACGGCTCTTTGTTTAGCCTGCGTACAGTAGACATTGTCTGCGCACATTCAATTCTTCAGGGGACCTCCATGATGGCGCCAGAACGTAAAACATTTCAAGATTTCGGACCAAACTGAAGAGCCTCTGTAGGGAAGCAGTGTGCAGCTGAGCCCCATCATCAGTCTGGCCAGCGGCCATCCCACTGTCGGACCTCTTTATCCAATCATGGTGTGTCTTTGTGTCTGAGAGGGGCTGCAGCCTCTTACAGATGTGTGCAGGAAGCCCCGCCTTTCCCTTTCGGCATAAAAGACAATCGATAAGAAGCATTTTTCTATCTCTCCTCCTGCTCGGCTTACGTGCTCTGTGAGAGAACTGCTGCCTGCCGGGCTTCCTCCACCTCATCCCTTCATCCAAAAATCCATCCCATCTCTCAGATGCGTATCTTTAGCCTTCAGCCCAGAGGCCAAACATCCTTTGTCTCCATACTTGACTTCAGACCCTTTCATACTCTCATCTCTGTAATTTTCTACATAAATTATTCAGGGCCTTCCAGCCTATGAATATAAATCCATGATGTCTGGCCTGCTACACTCTGCTTCAATTAAGAGATTGGGGATGAAATGATATCGGGGGGGGATCAGATCGAGCGAACGAAGGACTCGTGAGACCTCCCTTCACTTTAAAATATATTTACGCCATCCTACAATTCAATGCAGAGATATGTACAATATTTATACGGTATGCAACTACTTAAAGGCTGCTGTGCTATTGTTCAGCTGCAGCCGTGTTCCTGTGGTTCATGTTGACTCAAAACATCATAGAATTCCTACTACTTTGTCTGTGTGCATTTAAGCTGCAAACCCTGAGTTCCATCTCATTTAGGGTGGCACTGCATGCAGAAACACGAGACTCCGCATGTCAGCTTAGGTAGGAATCAAAGAGGTGAGCTGCATTTGTGTTAGAAAAGGGTTCTTCCTGAAAGGCTGAAGCATTTGCTTCTGAAGATAAATAAACAAAAAAAAGTCTCTTCTCAACGCTCGCAACACAACACAGCACAAAGAGGCAAATCAGAGTGAAGATGGTAAACTCTTGATTCGCATACAGTTGTGACACCAGCATTGTTTAGAACTGTTTCCTTCATGTTTGAATATGGCCTTCTAAAGTGAAATTAATGATGTCATATTTCTCAAAATCTGTTTCCCTGCTAAAAGTCAGGCCTGGGTAAAGGGGTGAGCGATATATTTGTTTTCAGGCAGGATCACAGTCCACCATCTTATCAGGGTTCTTTCTTTCATGCTGGTATTTAAGGCTATTTTGCTAGCTACTGAACAATACAAACAAACTCATTTCCATATCAAGAAATAGGTAACTAAAGTTACTAAGGTAAAAAAACACCGCACCAAATTCACTACACATGGATCAGTTACTTTTCAAAAACCACATGACCCACTCTGCACATCGGCATACATTAGATCCACCACACAGCAGCTAAAAGAACATATTAAAGCCGTTTGGCCTCTTACTCCTGTTATTTCCTTCTCCCAGAACACCAGGAGCCAATGTGAGTTTTCATCTAAACGAAATTATGACTGATGTGTTCGTGCTCTTAGTATACAGCACAAAATAGATGGATTGTGTCAATATTATTATATATTATCATCCAGAACAGGGTCAAGATGTAGAAGTCCTTTCACATTATCCAATTCTTAATGGCAAAGTTTGTGTGTTCGTAGGTAAGTGGGTTATTTGTAAAATGACCAAAAACTATTAGTATTCCTCAAAGTGAGGTATCATTACTGAACCTCAGTTATTCTATTTACATCTTTAGCAACACTCATAATGCTGCTGTTGTTGGACTGAAAGAAAGGAGAGGTAGGATGTATATGCTGCAGAGTAGGAACACATACTGTACTCATACACATACAGTGCACACACTGCAGCACCAGCGACTCACCAGGAATATCCTCTCCAGCTGGTCCTGGATGTCCTTCATCCCTGGAAAGGCAGCCACTCCTTGGATCATCTCAATGAAAATGCAGCCCACTCCCCTTGAAGAGAGAGCGATACACGATCAGTAATAGCACAATCATTGCAATCACTGGAAAACAGTGTGCTTCATCATCGGTTTTACAAATCAATATAGGTGTTTATATATACAGATAGGAAACTGGAGAGGTGGATCACCACAATCTAAACCTGTTGGAGTTAATTGTATGCCATGTCATAAAATGTGTGAGGATGTATTTATATGTATGTTGTGCACAAGTACATATATTTGTATACATTCATACAGACTGCAGACGGCAAAGCCTTGATCTTGTCACCTGAAGAGGGATCTTCTGTCTTGGTTTCTGTTATATAAAATGTCTTTAGTATTTCATACAAATACCTGAAACAAAATCCAGTTTTTTTTATATTCGAGAAAGATTTAAATATCGTGATCAAAAGTTGTTGCTGGAAATACAAAAATGCAATTCTACTAACATTTTTAGTAATTATGTTATTCACTAGTTACAAAATGCATAGTACGAATGTAATTTTCCTTTTTCTAATTCTGTTCCTAATGTTTGAGGCATTGCTGGCTCAGACCACAGTGTGTGTCCATAGCATTGTGTTTTAACACTGCTGTTATTGTAACTCCAGCCAGACATGTATGTAGTTTCCTCTGCCACCTTAATCACAGATTAACTCCCAGAACGACACGTGACCATTTGATTCATCGTTGTGAACGGAATTTCTCATGTTTAGGCACGGCAAGTTTATTTGTATGGCACATTTCAACAACAAGGTAATTCAAAGTGCTTCACATAAGACCAATAAAAGCATCAAAACATAAGGCAAACGAAAAGGAGATCTAAAAACAATTAAGAACATTCATTGCATTAAAACATTAAAAAACAGTGTAAGAAATAAAATACAGTCGTAAAATGCAGAAATGCAGGAAATTGATTAATATATTAATTGAATGTGGTTCAATTAAAGGCAGCAGCAAACAGAAAAGTCTCAATCTTGATTTAAAGGAGCTGAGGGTCTCAGCAGACCTGCAGCTTTCTGGGACTTTGTTCCAGATATGTGGAACAGAAAAACTGAACGCTGCTTCTCCATGTTTAGTTCTGACTCTGGGAACAGATAGTAGACCGGTCCCAGACGACCTGAGGGGTCGGGATGGTTCATAAGGTCGCAGCAGATCAGAGATGTATTTTGGCCCTAAACCATTCAGTGCTTTGTAAACCAACAGCAGGATTTTAAAGTCAATTCTTTGTTGGACAGGAAGCCAGTGCAAAGACCTGAGAACTGGAGTGATGTGATCCACCCTCCTGGTCTTAGTGAGGACTCGAGCTGCAGCGTTCTGAATCAGCTGCAGCTTTCTGACGGACTTTTTACAGAGACCTGTAAACACACCGTTACAGTAGTCCAGTCTGCTGAAGATACATGCATGGACAAGTTTTTCCAAATCCTGTTGAGACATAAGTCCTCTAATCCTTGATATATTCTTCAGGTGATAGGAGGCTGATTTTGTAATAGTCTTGATGAGTCTGTTCAGGTTGAGGTCTGAATCCATAACTACACCTAGATTTCTGGCTTGGTTTGTGGGTTTTAACATCAGTGACTGAAGCTGAGCGGTGATTTTCAATTGTTCGTCCTTGGTACCAAAAACAATTACTTCTGTTTTATCTTTGTTTAATTGAAGAAAATTCTGGCACATCCAGTTGTTGATTTGTTCAATGCAGTTACCCAGCCCTTGTATGGGATTATAGTACCCTGGTGACATAGTTATGTAGATTTGTGTGTCGTCTGCATAATTATGATAACACACATTGTTGTTTTCCATAATCTGAGTTTGTGGAAGCATGTAGATGTTGAACAGAAGAGGCCCCAGTATTGAACCTTGGGGAACACCACATGTCATTTTAGTCAGCTCTGATATGTAATCAGCTACAGACACAAAGTATTCTCGGTCCTTCAAGTAGGATTCAAACCAGTTAAGTGCTGTGCCAGAGTGCCACCCAGATGTTTAGTCTTTCTAGGAGTATGGCATGGTCGACCGTGTCGAATGCAGCACTGAGATCCAGTAATACTAAGACTGAACTTCTGCCATTGTCTATGTTTAAGTGGATGTCGTTGAAAACCTTAACAAGAGCAGTTTCAGTGCTGTGGTGCTGTCGAAAGCCTGACTGGAAAACATCAAAGCAGTTATTTACGGCCAAGAAGTTGGTCAGCTGTTGGAAAACCGCTTTTCAATTATTTTACTTAAAAATGGGAGGTTTGATATTGGCCTATAATTTTTCATTGTTGCGGAGTCTAAACTTAAATATCAGATCTTTGTCATCTAAAGCTCTACTAGTAAATGAACTAATAGCAGATAATCATATTGATTTATTTTGTCTTACTGAAACCTGGCTGAGTAATGAAGAATATGTCAGCCTAAATGAATCAACTCCTCCAAGTCATATCAATACTCACATTCCTCGAGGCGCCGGCCGAGGAGGTGGAGTAGCAGCCATCTTTGACTCTAGCCTATTATTAAACCCTAAACCTAAACTAGACTATAACTCATTTGAAAGCTTGGTTCTTAGTCTTTCACACCTAACCTGACTTCAACAATTTTTACGTCTAAACCGTCCACCTGTCTCTTAGACCCGATACCGACTAGGCTGCTTAAAGAAGTGCTACCATTAATTAGCACAACTTTATTAGATATCATCAACCTGTCTTTAGTAACAGGTTATGTACCACAGTCCTTCAAAGTAGCTGTGATTAAACCTCTTCTTCAGAAGCCCACTCTGGATCCAGAGGTGTTGGCCAACTATAGACCGATCTCTAACCTTCCCTTCCTCTCTAAGTCAGGATTTAGAAAGCATCATAGCACAGAGACAGCTCTGGTAAAAATAACTAATGACCTTCTAATCGCATCAGACAAAGGACTCGTCTCTGTTCTTGTCCTGTTAGACCTTAGTGCTGCGTTCGACACTATAGACCACTACATCCTGTTGCAGAGACTGGAACATTATATTGGCATCAAAGGAACCGCACTGAACTGGTTTGGATCCTATTTATCGGATCGATCTCAGTTTGTTTATGTAAATGATGAAGCCTCGATGAAGACCAACATCAGTTATGGAGTTCCACAAGGTTCTGTGCTTGGACCAATCTTGTTCACCTTATAGATGCTTCCTTTAGGCAATATTATCAGAAAACACTCTATAACCTTTCATTGTTATGCAGATGATACTCAATTATATATATCGATCAAACCAGACGAAACCAACCAGCTCGCTAAACTGCAAGCGTGTCTTAAGGACATAAAAACCTGGATGACCTGCAACTTCCTGATGTTAAACTCAGACAAAACTGAAGTTATTCTGCTAGGCCCAGAACACCTCCGAAATCAGTTTTCTAATGATATAGTTTCTCTAGATGGCATTGTGCTGGTATCCAGCAGCACCGTAAAGAATATTGGAGTTACCTTTGATCAGGATTTGTTTTTCAACTCTCAGATAAAACTTATTTCTAGGACTGCCTTTTTTCACCTACGTAACATTTCAAAAATCAGGCACATCCTATCTCAAAGCGATGCAGAGAAATTAATTCATGCATTTGTTACCTCTAGACTAGATTACTGCAATTCCTTATTTTCAGGCTGCTCTAATAAGTCTCTTAAATCTCTCCAGTTGATCCAGAATGCTGCAGCTTGTGTACTAACAAGAACTAAGAGGAGAGATCATATTACTCCTGTATTAGCTTCTCTGCACTGGCTCCCTGTAAAATCTAGAATAGAATTTAAAATCCTTTTACTTACCTACAAAGCCCAAATTGGTCAGGCTCCATCATATCTTAAAGAGCTTATAGTATACTGCCCTACTAGAGAGCTGCGATCCAGTGATTCAGGGTTACTTGTGGTTCCTAGAGTCTTAAAAAGTAGGATGGGAGCCAGAGCCTTCAGTTATCAAGCTCCTCTTCTGTGGAACCAGCTTCCCGTTTCAGTCCGGGGGGCAGACACACTCACCACATTTAAGAGTAGGCTTAAGACTTTCCTCTTTGATAGTGCTTATAGTTAGGGCTGGCTCTGGCTTGCCTTGGACCGGCCCATGGACAAACTGGTATAGGCAAAAACTACAGGGGGACTTCCTACACTGAGCACCTCTCTCCTCCTCTTCTTCACCTCCGTCTGTATGCATTGATGTCCCATTAATGCTCATTACTAACTTTACTTCTTCCCCGGAGTATTTGTGCTTTCTCGCCTCACAGGATGACCGCAGTTTTATCTGGACACTGGTTCTTCAACCAGCCATGGCCCTGCTGACACCTACTACGATCTTCATTATTAACATTATTAATCCTATTACCGATACCATTAATGCACAGTACTGATTTTGTCTCTTCCCTGGAGTCCTTGTGCTTCCTCTCCTCACAGGTTTCCATGGAGCATGGTTTCATCTGGACCCTGGTCCTTCCTCCTACCATGGCCCTGCTGACTCCAACTGCTAATATCACTTTTATTATTACTCACATTACTATTTCATACTACCGATACCATTAATGCACATTATTGACCTGCTTCTTCACCAGAGTCTCTGTGCTTTCTCTCCTCACAGGTTCCTGTGTATCCGGGTTAAACCTGGACCAGGTGTTGCCTCCTGTCGTGGTTGTGTCATACATTGAATGTGCTGTAATTACATTGAATGTGTTGTAATTCACTATCCTGTTCTACACATGACATCATTGCACTTCTGTCCATCCTGGGAGAGGGATCCCTCCTCTATTGCTCTCCCACAGGTTTCTTCCTCTTTCCTCCCCGTTAAAGGGTTTTTTTGGGGAGTTTTTCCTGTTCTGATGTGAGGGTCCCGGGACAAGAGGATGTCAAATGTGTACATATTGTAAAGCCCTCTGAGGCAAATTTGTAATTTGTGATTTTGGGCTATACAAAAATAAATTGAATTGAATTAAACTAGCCTTCTTTAGGAGTGGTTTAATAACTGCAGTTTTTAGGGCTTGTGGGAAGACACCTGAGAGAAGGGATGTGTTTACAATATGTAAAAGATCAGTGGTCATGCAGTTTGAAATATTTTTGAAAAAGTGTGTTGGTAGAATATCCAAGCAGCAGGAGGATGACTTCAGATGTTGTATAATGTCTTCTAGGCTTCTACGGTCGATTGAATGAAATTGTGTCATGATATTTGAATGGATGTTATTCAGAGATCGGGACAACACATATCCTGTGGTTGATGTGGAGGCACTGACTGCTTGTCTAATTTTCTGAATTTTGTCAGTAAAAAGGAGGCAAATTGATTGAATGCCCAAGTGGATTGGAGTTCAGCAGCTACCGACACTGGAGGGTTTGTTAGCCTGTCAAATAAGGCTCGTGTATTGTTCTTGTTTTTGGTTATGATGTCAGAGAAGAATGACTGCCTTACATTTCTAAGTTCCAAATTATAATTGCGAAGTCTCTCTTTATAGATGTCACAGTGAACCTGGAGATTAGTTTTTCGCCACCTGCGCTCAGCTTTCCGACACTCTCGTTTCTCTATTCTGACCAGCGTAGCATTTCTCCAAGGAGATCTTTGCTTACCCGAGACAACCTTCACTTTAGTGGGTGCAATGGCATCAATAATATTTTTAACTTTAAAATTGAAGCCATCTACAAGCTCATTGACTGAGAGGCAAGAGAGGGCTGGTGTGGAGGAGAACTTCTGAATAAATAGTTCACTGGTGTTTTCAGAGATGCAACGCTTTGTCACAACCTTGGTTTGGATATTTGTGTGCAAGGAGATTGCACTCTCAAAGAAAACACAGAAATGATCAGAGAGTGCAACATCAGTCACAGCAACCTTGGAAATGTTTACACCTTTGGTGATGATTAGGTCCAGAGTGTGCCCCCTGTTGTGGGTGGCTCCTAAAAACAATGTTGTAATAAGCCGCTTGCACAGACAGCCTTTATTTCGACCTCCCTGACCGTTTGCCTGATACTCAGATTGCTACATGCCTGCCCTGTCTGTGACGTTTGACTATTTTGACTCATTGCCTGGTTTTGAGGCAGCAACCTCTGGTTCTGCCAAGTGAACGCGATGTGAAAGTGTCTTAAAACTTGCATTCTCTCTACTGACTAGCAGGAGGCGACTCCTCTGGTTCCAAAAATAAGTCTGATTGTATATAAGTCCATGAGAAAATGACCCTACTTCTCACTTGTGTTATTAAACATTGTAAACATGAGTTCATGGTCTCAATCTCTAGTTTTAAGTTTTCTTCAAAACAGCATGATATTCATTTAGTAAATGATGGTCCATTTAGAGTCAAACAGACCACATACCACGGTATGCTTTAGGGCGGGCTTACTGTGATCTGTATTCTAATTATGGTAATTTCTGTTCATTGGTTGTGAAAAAAACATCATGGCATTGACTCTGATGGACAGCCGTGTGGGAGAACGGTAAAAATAGAGCGGTCTTCCATCACGTCTCCCGCTCCTCACAGATGGCAGCCTGTAACCTGTAGGCTGCTGTGATGGATGCTTCTCATGGCAGGAAAACAGATCTGCACAACCTTTTGGTCCTGCAAGAGATGCTTCTTCATGGAAGACTGCTTCCTAAGTGACCAGGGGTGAGTGTGTATGTGTCTGTGTGTGCATGCGTCGCAGGGTGACTCTCAGTGGGATGGAAAACCACCCTGTAGATTGCCCACCTGCAAATACCCTTGAAGCAGACACACTCTCCTTCTGCCTCCCAGACCCCCAAAGCCCCGGCTGTTTTTTAATTGGATCTTGGAGAATGAAGCTGGGGTTCTTGGGACGTCCCTGCTGACCATCCAGACAGAAGGGGTCACCAAGGCTCAACTTAGAGTCCAACATCACTACTGTTGGAGAGAAGCCTCAGAGGAAAGGGACACTAGGGGGGGGGCAGATACTTAAACCTCTGGGGCATCCTCGTTTTCCATTTCCTGTTCGGGCCTTTTGCTGCAGTTCTGCTCAACTTGAATTAAAATCTTATCTTTCAATGCGAGGAAAAGACCAGATGATGAATCACATATTACTTTACATCTCTGTATCAGAGTCAAATGTTAAAATTCTGGTGAGGTTGCGTCAGTCTACACAACATTTGTACGGGAACAAAGTAGGAGATGAATCATTTCTTATTAAAAAGCATAATCTGTGTTCTTCTGTTTGTCTTGTTTCGTCATGTTGCTATAATAATGTGATAACTTGTACTAGCTGGATTGTTAATTTTCAATTTGCTGCTGTTTGCAGAAAATGTATTGATCTGCAGCTAAACACGCTGCAACCTCTGGTTCTGACGAGTGAATCCGATGCGGAAGTGTCTTCAAACTTGCATTCTTCGTTGTATAGAACTCTAAATGACTCTACTTCTCTCTTGATTTATTCCCTCAGTAAACATTGTAAACATGAGTTTATGTTTCAATCTCTAGTTTCAAGTCTTCTTCAATACAGCATGATGTTCATTAAGTAAGTTATGGTCCATTTAGAGTCACACAGACCATAAAGCAGGGTATGCTTTAGGGCGGGGCTACTATGATTGACAGGTAGCTGCCGCTACTAGAGCTGTATTCGGCGTCTCTATGTCACTCCTCCCCATTCCAAATATGGAAACTTCTGTTCATCGGTCAAAAAGACAACATGGCAACGGACGTATTCCAAGATGGCAACGGCTAAATTGCCAAACTCGAAGCTTCAAAACGTCAGTCCACAAACTAATGGGTGACGTCACAATGACTACGTCCACTTAGGTAAATAAACATAAGTTTATGCAGCTGAAACATAATTCTGTGAGTTGTTAATGTATTCTGCTACGTGTGAGTTTGTTGATCGATAGCCGATGCTGCCTGAATGCGGTTAATGCCCTGTGTTATTGTCGCAGCGAATACGTGCACCAAACGTGCACCAAAACGTCAGCTTGTTCCGTTATCCAACTTTAACAATAAAAATTGAGGAAAGGAAGTCGAGAGTCAGAAACAAAAACAGCTCGCCTTCAAAGTAAAGGTTGCCTGTTTTTAAACGTCTTTGCTCCAGCGATCAATTTATGGAGAGCTAAATTAATTAAATAAACAAATATTCAAAATAACGAACATAATATATAACTGCGACAAAGTCATATTTCTGGCACCTTCCCAAAATTGAATAAATTGCCAATGGGCGCAAACACTGAATTCATCATACGCTCAATTTCTTTATTGAACTAAAGGCTTTTTAAACTGTCTGGGTGAATGGTACGGGCTGTATTGTTGAGACGTGTGATGAGTCTGACTGTAAAAAGAGTTGATTTACCCTGAACTTGACTTTATTGCTGGCTCTGTTGTCATGACGATGACGTCACTAAGCTATCCCATGTACAATCCTTCAAGTTTATTTGCTGTTTGCACTTTTAATTAATTCATGAATACAGGATTATTCTCAGTTCAGCTCCACACCCTCCTCACTCTTCTTGTCAGTCGCTCCCTCCTCATCAGTCTAAACTCGCTTCACCTGTTCACTCACCTGCCTCTGATCAGTAATCAAGCCCCTATATAGACTGCTGCCTCCCAGACACATTTGCCAGATTGTTCTTCGGTTTTCAATGCCAGACTCTCGAGCACACTCTCACGGATTAATTGCCTGTTACCGACCCTGCCTGCCCCAGTTCTACCTGCCTTGCCTGACTCCCGGTAAACCCACCAGCCTTCTGATCCTGACTCTGATTAACTCTGCCTGCTGTGTCTGGAAGTTAGTAACAAAGCCAAAGATCCCTGGAATCTTGTGTGTTGCATTTGGGTCCATATACAACCGGTTACACTGGGCTGTGTAAAGAGTGCTTCAACATATTGACTTTCCACCACATACAAGTCAATTTAAAGCAAACTGTCGTCAACTCTGCCAACCAATAATTAAATAGCGTTTTCAATACGGCAGTCTGCAACAATGTTTCTGCTCACAGCAGTATTACAATACTTAGTAACAATAATAATAACACATAAAACATACTTTCACTCTTCAATTTGCTTTACTTTTAAGGAATTACATATGTTTTCCACCTGTGTCTGCTGCCTGTTGGCATCATGGTAACATGGATTTCAGGCCAGCCAATCAGCTCCTTCCCATCTTTAAACTCTATTTCAGACTCTTTTCTCATCTATTATCAAGTAGTACTAATCATTATTACTGCAGCTTCCTTGTTAAATCACATTTGATTGATTCAGTGTAGGCTACACACTGCACACATATAAAGCAAAATTAAGTTGTGCAATAACTTTATGAGAGACATGTTAGATTACTAGTTACTTTCCAGATTATACTTGTTTTACTTAAGTAAACTATCCAATGCAGGACTTGTAACAGTTTTTTCACAGTGTGATATTAGCGTGATGGTTTGAAGCATAGGACCAGTGACCAAGTGGAGGTATTTGACAAGTTGGGAGTAAAAATGTGTTGCCATATCTGTAGCGCCATCTGTGAGTTTAATACACGTGTGTTATACCGCCTCTCCAGATCCACACTGTCAGTGGGAGGAGGGATACAGGAGTTGAAGGGTGACCAAGGCGACAAAAAAAATGAGGAAGAAATTAAGATACACAACAAATGTACAGTATACTACTGAGAACACACCTTCGGGTTAGGAGGAGCTAATTGTAAGTGGGTTGTAATGGGTTTTGTGTGGAGAAATGTAGATCTCAATGGAACTAGCTGACTAAATCGACGATACATTGTCAGAAGGGGTTAGGAGTGCTCACCACATGTCCAGGCAGGTGGAGTAGTCCGTGGATCCCAGCAGGACATCTGGAGGCCGGTACCAGAGGGTCACCACCTCGTTGGAGTAGGTATGGCTGGGGACCGACTTGGCCCTGGCCAGGCCTGAGGGGAGCGACACAACAACACTCAGAAATCATTATCATTAACTGACCTTCACGATGCTCCTGGAAACAAAGCGCCACACTGGCAGCACTCACTGTAATAGGCTTCTAGACGGAATGCCCTCTGTGGGCAAATTGAGTCAGTGTTGCATACTGTTTGAATTAGGATACAGAAAGGAAATGCAAGGCAGAAAACGTAACGGCTCAGATTTCGCAGTAAATTAAAAAAAAACGTGGTTGCAACAATATAGCATCAGAACATCGTAAGAAAAAGAGGCTGTAGGTCTTGAGAGGCTACCTGCATGAAATGTTGGATGGAATGAATAAAATAGTACATTTTTTGTTTTTGTAAACAGGTTTAAAAATGGGGAGAAAAAATATCTCAAAATATATATTGTCACCATTAAAGGCCAAATGAGCTATTACCAGTTCCTGTTTGTAATGTACAGTCACTTATCACTGGATCACGTGTGAAGATTCTCAGGCCACTTTTGCAGTGAGTGCAGGGTAGGAAATTTACAAAGCTTTGGTTTTGAATCCAAAAGCTTTGAAACCAAAGCTTTGAAGCCAAAAGCTTTGAAACCAAAGCTTTGAAGCCAAAAGTTGAGTTGGGTGTAGTGGGCGGGGCATACGCTGCTGAATGTGTCAAGAGTTTCTATTGGTCGGTTTGACTTGTCTCTCGGTATCTGCTTCATCTAAACAGAGACGGGAGGTTACGGTACCATGGAGGTAAGTTGACGTTATACTGCTCTGTTTTGTCAAAATTATTTCAAATATAGCAGCACTTCACTTTGTTTTCATGTTGTTCGTGTCTCTTTTTTTAAGGAACGACATGAAGGGCTGCTGTGTTGACATGAAGCTCCACTTTCTCAGTCAGCTAGCATTAGCTGACAAGCTAGCTAACGTTATCTGACAAGCTAACATAGCCATGTCTCAGGCAAAGTGCACGTAACGTTAGCCCACAGTGGGCTAACGTTACGTGCACTTTGCCTGAGACATGGCCCACAGTGGGCTAACGTTACGTGCACTTTGCCTGAGACATGGCCCACAGTGGGCTAACGTTACTCCCTTACCGGGAGCTATAACATCACGTTTGTTAAAATAACTGGTTATGTTACGTGACATTTGTAGCTGACAAGCTAGCTAATGTTAGCGGTGGCTCGTCTGCCTGTATCCGACCATAGTTCAGCCTTGTAAAGTAACTTGTTTTGCCTTCGCTTTGAATCATATCTTACTGAGATTGTAACGATTTTACAGATCATTTATACTTCATATTTTGTCCTTAAACGGACCAACAGGAGCTCAGGTTGTGAACCTGGAATATCACTTTAAGTCCGGTAACGTTACAAACGAGATTAATTACTAGGATAAACTGAATTTGCACCCTTTGTTTTGTGGCGTGAAATAAAACTAACTCTACATTTTGTTTTGTTTTAGGGAGCCAGGAGCAAACGGCTCAGTTCATCAAGCTGAGGGGGAAGAATGACGGCCTCTTCACCAGGGACAAACATTCAGCAACCGTAGCTTTGAATGAAGACATTAGTCCATTTGTAATATCGCCATTTGACCAGTGGCGGCTGGTCAATGGCCCCACCATGAGCCACAAAAAAAAATTAAAAAATAATTATAATAATCATAAATTATGCAAATTGTCAATATTTGTGTTTTTGAACTATGGAATGTACCCAGTAATGTGTGTAAAATATAATATCTGCGCAAAATATATGCTTTTCCTGCTCGTCCTCTCTGCCTGTGTGCTCTCTGCTCATCCTCTCTGCCTGTGTGCTCTCTGCTCGTGCTCTCTGTCTGTGTGCACGACACTCTGAGAACGCACAGCTTGGGGGGCCTGATCGTTTTGGCCCAAAAGAGGCGGGTCTATGAAGCAGTTTAGCCAATTGCTGATTCAAGATATAAATGAGTGACATACAATTTACGCTGCGCGTTCTCGTCAGGAGAAGTCTCTACAGGCGGGCACTCCTCCTCCAACCCCCGTTTGACAGGAGAACTTTGGCGGAGATTCTGCAGCCAAAGAGCTGATATCAGATCAGCCTGACCTCACAATCAGACAGCAGACTCGCGGGAAAGGGAAGCAGTACATGCGAAGCTTCTGTACTAGCTGTACACCAGACAGGTTTGGCTAGCTGGATGACGTCATGCTAATAACTTATTTAGCTTTTTAAAACAACGGGGACGGATCCAGCACGGACGGCTACGGGAGTGAGGGATGAGGAGGTAAGGAAACATGAGAACACCAGGGTAGGGAGTGAGGGATGAGGAGGTAAGGAAACATGAGAACACCAGGGTAGGGAGTGAGGGATGAGGAGGTAAGGAAACATGAGAACACCAGGACACACATGGAGAACTCTGTCAAGCTACATATTAGACAAAGTGAACATCTTTTATTCTACATAGTTGTCCTCAGTCTCATCTGCTTAACTTGGTCATGGAGGCATCAACATGTAATAGAGATGTTAAATTAACAGTGAAAACTCATCATAGCTTAATTTAACATCAGTATTCATAATTACACGTCATGTTTACTTCTCCTGATCTTTACCTCCTATAACAAGGTCCATAGGGGCATCTCAATAAATGAACATGTTATATTATATTATATTATATAAGTGTTATTTACTGATTGTTTTCGTGTTTGTTATAAATGTTAAATATTTAACTGCACAGTAATAATGCGTGTTTGATACTTACATTTTTTTTGCATTAAATCATACTGGGATGTTTGCTGAAATTGATAGGATGGCCCTACCTAGAACATGTTCCACCAGCCGCCACTGCATTTGACCATCCTATACTTAAGGTTACAGTTACATTAGCTCTACTCCTATATAAAGCCTTTACTAATAGGACAACCAGTAGAGAGGACAATACACTTCTGATGTGTTGCTGTCACACAGATGACAGTTGTGACTATCACCTTTTTCTTCCTTTTATTTAAATTGAAATAAGACATCATGTAAAGAATTTCTATATGAATGTGTATATTCTGCTGTGTAAAATGTGTCAATCATTTTCTCAATGTGATTTGGACAATTTTGGCAGTCACCCTCCCCTGGGTGATTGCCTTGCAAGCAAAAAAAGCGACAACTTATAGAAAAAATATGAAATAAGTGTTACTGCAAGTTAATAAACATGTTTGCTGATATTTGTTTTGCTGCTTTTTTGTTTTGCTGTTTTTGTTAACTGTCCTCTGCCTTAGGATTGCAAGTATCCAGGCTCTTTTCTCTACTAGAAAGATTGAGAGAGAAATAAATATACATGTATATATACATGTATATATGTGTGAATGAAATAAAACAGTTATTGATAAATACATTTTATTTATAAGAACTATAAATTATTGGAAATTAGTTATTAACATATCAACTGATTGAATAATTAACTGATTATTAATTTAGAAAAACTACGGTACATTAAGAAAATTATTGAATATATGATTGAAAAACAGATTAAAACTAAAACCTTTACAGTTTATTTGTATATACACAGTATAATCCTGAGCAGGCATTCTAGGCACGGGAGCAGCAAGGGGATTGGGGGGGGGGGCTGGTGACGCAAACAGGAAGTCCTCTGTAGCATAGGCCGTCTCATTTTGGAGACCGCCCGGTCCAGCCTTCGTGGTCCTCAAAGGACACGGCCGACGTGGACCGCGAAGGCCGGGTCCCCCGAAGGATGCAGTTGCTGGATTGGGACACAGGCAGTGTTTACAGTGGAAGCAGATACAGAGAGCCAAGTCAAACCGACCAATAGAAACTCCTGATACATTCAGCAGCGTATGCCCCGCCCACTACACCCAACTCAGCTTTTGGCTTCAAAACTTTGACTTCAAAACTTTTGGTTTCAAAGCTTTTGGTTTCAGAGCTTTTGGATTCAAAGCTTTTGGATTCAAAACCAAAGCTTTTATTTTTTTAACCAAGCAAAACTAACAAATAAATTGTTCTCAGTTTATATATTTGCTTTTAAAACTTCTTTTTTTTGCTTTTGAAACTTTTTTTTTTGTTTGCGTAATAAAGACACAAATCTACCTTCATAGATTTCAGCATATAGTTGCACTGCAATTTAAGTGTCTGCTGAGTTGACCGCAGTCTCGCAGTAGGTCTGATTAAGAAGCGCTCCGTTTTTTTATTTGTTTAGAAAGTTCGGGGGCATTTTTTGCCCCTCTCCCAGTGATATCGGGGGCAAAATGATATTTCTTCGGGGCATTTTTGCCCTTTGCCCTCGTGTATTTCCGGCGCTGAGTGAGTGCTAAGCATATTTCTGGACTGTTTCTGAATAGTAATGAGGAGGCAGTTAGGGTGGTTAGCATATGTAACACACACTTGTCAGGTCTGTGTCTCAGATTTAAGGTTATGACTAGGAGTAGGATGTCTCATGTCTTAAACCACCCTAACTGCCTCCATGAGCTGTGTGTCACAGCAACTGCTGACCGTGCTGGTGAACCACTCAAACCAGTTGGCCAAACTCAAAGTCCAGAACAAAATGTTGGCATAGTACGTTTCAGCAAACCACGGATACGCTGAATGTATGTTTTGGCATTGGATAGCAAGTGATAAAGGGCAGCCATTGTTATGTGGTATAGTAACGCATATAACAAGCTTCTAAGTCGTGTAAGGGTGGGTGGGAGGAGACTGTGATGGGGTGAAACAAACATAGCACTTTCAGCCAGGAGACCGTTGTTCCTGTGTGACGCTGACTTTACGCTTGTTATGTAACATTGTTAGTCTTGTTACATAACAAACTCTGCTAAGGGCTGTTCATTATTTATTTACGGTAGTTACGTTGTTGACCACAAACTCCTGCAAGCGTGATATGAAACTATTTGTGAAACACATTTTTGTTTTAAGTAACGTCAACATCCAATGTATCCTGTGGTTTGCAGAATGGTACAATGCCAACATTCTTTCTGGTGACTGGTTTAACCATACTACAAGAGCTAACCTCCTGTTTTTAGAACACCGCTATGCAGCTGTCACTTTTACCTCACAGTATCTTTTGCCTAAAGTTTCTCCCTCCTGCGCCTTCCCCTTCAACTCTCTCCTGTTCGCATGCACCTCAACCTTTAAAAAAAACCTGCAATTACAATTGATATTATTTACATTGCAGTCTGTCGACTCGAACCAGGACCACTAATGGGTGTGATGTCACACTGTAGTACACGTTCAGCTCGTGTTAAATTGCTCATTAAAAGGGCAACAGTGACATTGATTTTTTTTTTTCATTATGAGAAGGAGTAATACCAAATCCCTTCTTTAGACCGTGGACACAGAGACACCATAGACTGTCAGATTTTCCAAATCATTGATGCTTGCCTGAGTTGACACGTCATCTCATTCAGTTCTTAAAATCCTTTCAAGGGTACGTTTGCACAATCCCACGTGAAGTATTTCATGTATTTCATAAAGACACGTTTAAAGTAGTCTTCAATGCACTCACAACACATTTCCATTTCAAGTGTAGAGTAACCAGCCAAAGAGCTGCTTCTATGACTGTGTGTTTAAGTAGCTCATAAATATGACTTTCTATCTCATGACTTCGACTTTCTATCTCGTAATTTCCATGATGGGGATATTTTTATTATCAAGTCTAACTTTATTTTATTTTATTTTTTTACTTTTTTAAATTTATTTTACTGGTGGATTCGCGGGCCTCATAAAATAATATGAGTTTGACTCCCCTGCTTTATGAGAAACACAAAAACGTGCTTCTCCAGGGTTTGTATGGTCAATTCATGCACGTCAGACACGTCTAACCCTGTTCCAGCATTTATCTAGGCGCTGACACAACCCCAGTTGGTAAGATAAGTATTCGGTGACAGCATGGCTGCTAATGGTAGAGCAGAGTGCAGATGCAGCAAGCTTTAATGAGGCTGATGGTATTACCCCTTTGTCTCTTCCCAAGTGGTCGGAAGGCTTAATTAAAGCATTTAGCTTGGTAAAAAAAGGACTTCCTGCCCCGCTGCCAGTCCCCTGAGTGTGGGAGGAAGAGGAGCAGAGGGGAGAATAAATGAGAGGGAGGGAGTATTTAACATTTCCTCGTGTTGGAAGGGAGAAAGGGGTTTGATCATGGCCAAGCTCTGTAATGTCCACACTGTTCTAATGCAGAATAGATGCCATCTGCTTGCTCACACTCAGATGCTATTATTTCCCCTGCAGGCGCAGTGTGTGTGTGAACTGCTTATTACTGCACTCATCATAGAAGAAGGTGTAGGCTGGCCTACACCATGTAACAAACAGGAGGCTGGCCTGTTTGTTACATGGAGAGGTGTAAAGGTATTTTACAGAGTAAAATCAACTAGCATCTGGCCTTGTATCCAGGATTTCTTCTTATTTCGTTAGCGCTCACTGATTTCTGGGATTCACCAATGTTTCCTTAATGTTGTTTCTATCTTAGGTAAATAAAACTTAACAAGTGGTCGAGAGCACTCTAACCAAATAAGAAAACATATTGTTGTCACAGTCCACAGATATTCCAATGCAAGGAAACATAAGTTTGAAATTTGAGGAAAGGGCATGAATACCAAATTTTGAATATGAAATGCTTTATGGTATTTGTATTGATTGGATTATCAAAGAAATTGGTAAATTGATCCCAATTAAGACTATAACAACCCTTGGATGATATTATGTGCATTCAGCTTCTGAATGGCTTACATACTGCTCTTCCATGATTTCTCCTGTAACACTACTGACGCTCTGCAGAATCACGTTTACTGTATTTAAGTTCATTTAACATTTGTCTCAATTTCACTGCTGCTGGAGTTCTGCTTTTTCTTACAGCCTTTTTTTTGGCGGCATCTCTCCAATGTTTGTGAGTATATTTGCACACAGCTGGCCTTATTTTGTGTTTGGGGGGTGTTACCTATGCTGGTAACAAACAATCAGCCACACACCTCCAATTTAAGATCAACTGAGTTGAGGTGTTCTGAGTGATTCATCAGAACACCTGGTAAGAGCACATTTGGTGGGTCAAGAAAGTTTGGTGCATCTGGAGTGGATTTCTCTTATGTTTTTTTCTCTTAACAGAATATTAAGAGAAAATATAAGAGACATTTACGAGGATGTTTCTGCATGAGGTTGAGTTTGTAGACCAGAATAGGTCTGTCACATCCTCTGACCTGACTTTCTAACCCTCCTCTTGACCTGTACAATACCTATACTGCAGCTAAACTGAAACACAATTTCTCTGGTGCTGTCCTTTGTCATGGAACTCTCCATGTGTAAATGTCAAAAATAAAACGTCATTACAAAGTCGGATCACAAAATGGCAGTAGTGTACTCATACCTTCCAGCCATTGGATGCCTGAAGCTGATACAAATCTACAAACACATGATTTGCTAATTTCCACTGTGACCATGCACCCTCACCAAAAGCCTTATGAGCAGCAGCCTCTGCCCTGAACTGGGTCTCTCATGCTGGATTTAAAACTTGAACCCCAGCCGTGGATGGGACTCTGATCTTTAGGTCAAATCACATCAGCCTTCAGTGCATCAAAACCGGCCCACACTCAGCACCACAAAAAGATGTCTTGTCACAGGTCTGATGTCAATTCCCAATTCCCAAACAGAATGCATCAGTGTTTTCAACCCCAAAGGTTTGCACAGTCAAAGTCAGAGTCACAGAGAGATCACACATAAACTGTAAACACACTCATAAACTCATGTATTCCAGTGAATGGGCTTGAAATAAAGTGAAAGACATATAGGCATGAATACCTCCTACCTCCTTCTATGTGTCTTTTGTTTAGGACTCTTTAAATGTGTGTGGCTCCTGTTCACTTCATTGATGCATTGATGCATTGTATTCAATGTATAAACCAAAATAAAAATGTCACAATATATATTTTTTCTATCGAACTGCACTCTTGAAGTATGCCAACACCTCTTGGACAAACCCTACACATGCACTGTAATAATACAACTGATTGTAAAAATACTGGCAATTTGTTAAGTTTATCTGTGATTATGATTACATTGTGATGCCCATGCATGGCTGTCTGTCGTCAATTATATGAAGATATGTATGGCCATTAGTTGACTGATTGGTGGAGCTTGTTGGCTAGAACATGCCAAGAACATGTTTTGGTTTAATTTGGAAGAATTAATAGCTGGTGACTCTTAAAATGACAATGATGACCAAAACCAACAATGGAGCTCCATGGCACAGAGTCCTCATCTCGGTCCTCATCTCGGTCCTCATATCGGTCCTCATCTTGGTCCTCATCTAGGTCCTCATCTCGGTCCTCATATCGGTCCTCATCTCGGTCCTCATCTCGGTCCTCATCTCGGTCCTCATATCGGTCCTCATCTCGGTCCTCATCTCGGTCCTCATATCGGTCCTCATCTCGGTCCTCATCTCGGTCCTCATATCGGTCCTCATCTCGGTCCTCATCTCGGTCCTCATCTCGGTCCTCATATCGGTCCTCATCTCGGTCTTCATATGGGTCCTCATCTCGGTCCTCATCTCGGTCCTCATCTCGGTCCTCATCTCGGTCCTCATATCGGTCCTCATCTCGGTCCTCATATCGGTCCTCATCTCGGTCCTCATCTCGGTCCTCATATCGGTCCTCATCTCGGTCCTCATCTCGGTCCTCATCTCGGTCCTCATCTCGGTCCTCATATCGGTCCTCATCTCGGTCGTCATATCGGTCCTCATATCGGTCCTCATCTCGGTCCTCATCTCGGTCCTCATATCGGTCCTCATCTCGGTCCTCATATCGGCCCTCATCTCGGCCCTCATATCGGCCCTCATCTCGGCCCTCATCTCGGCCCTCATCTCGGCCCTCATCTCGGCCCTCATCTCGGCCCTCATATCGGCCCTCATCTCGGTCCTCATCTCGGCCCTCATATCGGCCCTCATATCGGTCCTCATATCGGTCCTCATATCGGTCCTCATATCGGTCCTCATATCGGTCCTCATATCGGTCCTCATCTCGGTCCTCATCTCGGTCCTCATATCGGTCCTCATCTCGGTCCTCATATCGGCCCTCATCTCGGCCCTCATATCGGCCCTCATATCGGCCCTCATATCGGCCCTCATCTCGGCCCTCATATCGGTCCTCATATCGGCCCTCATCTCGGCCCTCATCTCGGCCCTCATATCGGTCCTCATATCGGCCCTCATCTCGGTCCTCATATCGGCCCTCATCTCGGCCCTCATATCGGCCCTCATATCGGCCCTCATATCGGCCCTCATCTCGGCCCTCATCTCGGCCCTCATATCGGCCCTCATCTCGGCCCTCATCTCGGCCCTCATCTCGGCCCTCATCTCGGTCCTCATATCGGTCCTCATCTCGGTCCTCATATCGGTCCTCATATCGGTCCTCATATCGGTCCTCATATCGGTCTTCATATCAGTCTTCATATCAGTCCTCATATCAGTCCGTGTATTGTACTACTACAATGCACGACTATAACATGTAGACATGTTTAATCATAGCTAGAAATAATCTGGATACGAGACACATTTCAATGCAAGGTGTAAATGGGTCATAGATAAAGTTTAGACAGTTGGCTGCACACAGAATTTCCTTTGGCAGTTTTTCTGCTGCAATCGCTCAGCTGAAAATACACACATCTAATATGGATGAGGAACCAAAGCAGGTAAACACTGCTCTGCTCGGCTGCTCAGTGGAAAACAACACCCGCGTTATATTTTCTACTGAACTGAACATACAAATAAGATAATCATCTGCCGTCTAGTTATATCACCAACTATTTTATTTCTTAGATATAACCTTCGACCCCAAGGCTTTCTTTACTTCTGTTTATTTTACAATTGTTCCGTTGAATACGCAGGCCTAATTATCAAGGTTTTAATAGAAATCTGGCCTCTTTTATGTCTGTGTGTGTATGTGTGTGCAGTGCACCACCTGCCGTCGTCCCAGCTCATTTCCCAACACAAAGTTGACTGTAATGAGCTCTGCATTCTAGTATTCAACATTACACACACACACACACACACACACACACACACACACACACACACACACACACACACACACACACACACACACACACACAGGGGCTGGGTGCACACTGGGGAGAGCCAAACAGTCTGGTCCGGGTGCCTGCGACATTCCTCCAGCTCCATTGTCACATTGCTTCACTCCTCACACATCATTATCCCAGCAGCTGTTACTTCACAGCGCCGTAACATCAACTTCCCAGAAAATAAACACACACATTAGCTCGCTCAGAAAAGCAAGCTTTTGTGAAATTTTGTTCAAAGCAAAAAATTCCAAACTAATACCCTACTTCCAGCTTCTAAAACGTGTGATATAATGCATCTTTTGCCGATTACAGCATATGATACGTCATATATGTATATATTGAATATATATTGGTTAAGGACATTGGGTTGAAAAAAACAGCTTGATGAATACATCATCTTGAAAGAAAATAATCAGCAGATCTATCGAAAATAATCATCATAGCCCTTCAACACAATTGCTGTACAATGACAAAATGCTGTCATTGTTTCAACAATGATAATCCTTCCTGTTAGCCTTCCTATTCACAGTGCCAGTATCATGGCCAGTGTGTAATATTTAGTGGTTAGGTTGTGAACTGCAACCAACTGAAGCTTCTCCTGTGTGGCAAGCATGTTCGAGAAGTAGAGTGCCCGACGATTATCTACATTATAGATTGTTTTCCATTTCTAGAGCCCCCTCAATACTAAAGCATTGCCAGCTCCTGCAAGGATGAGACTGGATTTGTAAACAATGATTATCGAAGATAGGCCTCAACAGGGACCATGGGACCAGGGAAGATAGGCCTCAACAGGGACCATGGGACCAGGGAAGATAGGCCTCAACAGGGACCATGGGACCAGGGAAGATAGGCCTCAACAGGGACCT